>NC_135712.1:163392795-163712652 GCF_964656455.1 Halichoerus grypus | reverse complement strand
ATTCTTTGTCGTGCCTCACAGAATACAGGTCAGTGTTACTCTGTGAGGCCTTTGATTCCCCATGGCCCTGGTCCTGTGAGGGAGGGTCATTAAACTCTGAGACATAGAAAGGGAAGCACTGACTGAGATAACCTAGATCTATTCACTTGATCCACAAATACTAAGCACCTACTATGTGCCAGACTCTGAGGAAACAGACAGAAATCCCAGCTCTTTCCCGTGCATGGAGAAATGATTTACAGCGTTCTGCTACGTGCTGAGCACATGCTCGGCTCCGGGACCCTGTTGAGAGCTGGGCAGGCCCCCTCCACCCCCGCCTGCTCACATGACAGCCAGTGAGATGGACAAAAAACACGGGAACAGAACATAAATTAAAAGCTTCCAGGCTGTCCCAAGCATTAGGAGGAGGTGAAGGCAAGGCTTTGAGGTCTAGGATTGGGGGCTCACCCCCGCCAACACAGGGCTGTGTGTGGCTGGTCTTGGCCCAGGGAACCAGGGCTCCTCCCTCCATCCGGCTACCCGGCCACATTTAGAATCAAACCCTCCACCTTGACCTCATTAGCATTGGGCCTAATCCCTGAGCCAGGTCCCTTAAACTGTGAGAGGTCACACCACACCCCCCGGCCATTGCCTTCCCCTGCGCTCATTCATTCCACCAGCACACATTTCATCAGCCCCCCATATGCAAGCCCCAACACCACCTGGGACAGGCGGGGTCTGGAGCCCCAGGCGGGCTGGAGGGAAGGGGGTACTTTTCTGAGTGAACAGGTCTGGGAATCTCGGGCGGGAAGAGGCTACACAAAAGAGAGTACACGGGAAGGAAGTCTTGGAGACCGGGACACTTCCCCGCTGGATCCTTCCATCACCAAGTTCACAGTGCAAACTTCACCTTCCCGGGCTGCTCCAAATGACAGGGTGTTGGAGTGGGTCACAATCTGAACTTTTCCTATTCCGGTGGTTTCAATACGTGTTTGTTTGTAAGCCCTGCCAACCCCACAGAATGATACCTCCCGCGGGCATTATCCTTCTCCACTGTGTTTGTCAGAACTAAGCACCGTGTGTGGAACGCAGTAGGTGCTCCATACATATTTGTGGCAGGAGGGTGGTCATCAAGCACCCTTGTGCCAGGCACTCCCATCTGCCCCAGACATTCCTCAGAAGCATCACTGTGCTCCTTTCACTGATGGGGGGAGCTTGTCCAGGTCGAGCCTCCATTTGCCCCCAGAACCCGCCCTCATGGGGCTACCTGTCACATGGGCTTCCAAGGCCCACTGACCCAGCCCAGTCTGACCAGACGTCCCTGGATGTGCCCCATGTGCCGCAGTGTCCAGCCAGTTCAGTTTCCAGGCTTGGCCTTGCCTTCACACTGGAGTCCCCAGGAGGCCGTGCTCACGGCAGTAGTCTGGTGCCCAGCAACGCACCTGGTACATAGCCACCTCCTGGATGCCAGGGCTCCCTTCAGGAGCCTTGAGAGCCTCTGCCCCCTTCCTGCTCCAGTCACCCTCTCCCTGGTCCCCTTTTCTAGCCTCACTTCCTCCAATACATCTGTGGGGGCATTTGAGCCACGTTTTTGCCCCTGAGACCTGCCCAAGCCACTGCCCGCTGCCCAGGCTCTTCAGCTTGGCACTGAGACACACCAGAGCTGGCCCCACAGCCCAGGTGTGGCCTCAGGCGTCTGCCAGCCCTTGTCTTCAGTCTCCCCTGTCTTTCCCACACGGCAACCTAGCGAAACACTCCCCTTCCTCAAAGACCCAAACTTCCCCTCCACAGACACCTCCCCTTTAAAGGGAGTGTCCCCTCCCTGGATCTGTTCTTCCCACATCAGAGTCCTCCCTACCCCATCACTTCCTCCTTTCTGGATCCTTGTATCCCCAGTGGTCTGCACACAAATGTTTAATGAACGGGAGAGTGAGGGAATTCCAACTCGAATACCTAACTGAGCTCCCGGGCTATGCCGGGTTGTGTGTCCGGCATGGAGAGTGCCAGAGCAGGCAGGACGCGGCCCCAGCCGTCACGGAGCTCATAATCTGGTGAGATGGGCTGGGGTCAGGGCCTGGCTGTGGGTGAGCCAGCCGGTGAGGGCTGGGGGAGAAATAGGTAAGGGGCTGAGTGAGGGGTTGAGAGACTAAGAGAATAACCAGAGCCTCTACCCTCAGGGAGCTCGTGGTCCAGGGGGGAGACAAAGCTCACATGAAGTGAGGGAGACATGGCATGGAGCCAGCGGTCCCAATGCCAGGCCATGGCCACCAGATTGATACGGGCAGAGATTCCTGGGGACCAGAAGAGTTGGGGGCGGGCCTCCTGCCCTTTCCCAGGGTCCCCAGCCCCTCCTCTCTCTGGCCCCAGGCTTCTGTCTAGAGTCACCTTGGCCTCTTGTGGAAGCCAATTAGGCCCGCAGTTGCAATGGGGATTAATATGATTAATAACGCCCCCAATCTCCCAGGTGCTGATTCAGCCAGGAGCTTAGGGAGGGGAGGTCACTTTATAAGGGCCTGGGGGGGGTCAGAGCCCAGAGTGGTCCAGCTAGAGCCCTGCGTGGCTGAGCTCAGGCCTCCACAGCACTCTGGTCTGAGCCGCCCACAGGGCAGCCACCAGGACCGCAGCCATGAACGGGACAGAGGGCCCGAACTTCTACGTGCCCTTCTCCAACAAGACAGGGGTGGTGCGCAGCCCCTTCGAGTTCCCACAGTACTACCTGGCTGAGCCATGGCAGTTCTCCATGCTGGCTGCCTACATGTTCCTGCTGATTGTGCTCGGCTTCCCCATCAACTTCCTCACGCTCTACGTCACCGTCCAGCACAAGAAGCTACGCACGCCGCTCAACTACATCCTGCTCAACCTGGCCGTGGCCGACCTCTTCATGGTCTTCGGAGGCTTCACCACCACCCTCTACACCTCGCTGCACGGATACTTTGTCTTTGGGCCCACGGGATGCAATCTGGAGGGCTTCTTTGCCACGCTGGGCGGTATGAGCCGGGGTAGGGGTGGTGGGACGGGGGATACAGGAGCCAGGGGGAGTGGAGGGATCTGGAGACAGCCCCATGTCCAGGGATAGTGGCTAAGAGGCCTTCTCCCCTCTACGTTCGTCAGCATTGTCCACTTGATCAACAAACACCGCTAGTGATGCTGCGCTAGGCTGTTTATTGAGGGCAGCCATCGGACGCTATCGATCTCATGCAGAGTGGTGCTACTGTCTTGCTTCCCATCAGGGAAACTGAGCACGAGAGACCTCAGGGGCCTTGCTGGGGTCACACTGTGGTGGGGGTAGAGCTGAGTTTCCAGCCCACATCACTGTGGCCCCTCGAGCCTTGCTCTGTTTCCCTTGGAGTAGCTGTGCTGGGTCAGACCCATGCCGGGCACTGGAGAGAGAGGTGGACAAGACAGATCCCTGTGCTCAGGGCTCTCAGCCCAGGGTGGGACACAGATGATCAGTCCTCCAGCCACCAGATTCTGCCTGTGCTGGGCAATGGGCTCGGTCTCTCCCCACTGGCATCTCTCCGACCCTGCAGAGAAGGGTCCGTCTGTATGTGGTACTCCTGTTTCACCCCTGCCTTGTGACCTGCGGCTGGGTGTTGTGTGGTCATCGAAGGTGACAAACACCCAGCGATGGCTGGAGATTCCCTGGGAATGGGGCTGAGACAGCGTCCTGGACCACGTGAAGGAAAGAGAAACCAAGGAGGCAGAGCAGTCCTCGTGGCTGGTGCTCGGCGCCCCCCCGCTTGCCCGAGAGGCTGTGTGTCCCAGAGGAGGGGGAACATTCCTGGATCTGAGCCGGACGACCCAGGCCCAGGTCTCTTCCCTTCTCCGGGCCTCACTTTCCTCAGCTGCTATACGGGATCTGTTATCTCTGCGGCACCCCCATCGGCTTTCCTGTCAAAGAAACTATTCGAAAGCACCCGTCAAAGCTACAGATCAGCACACAGTTTAATGCCTTCCTGTGGAAGGGGTTTCTTCGAAGGGGAAGAGTTTCCCCACACAGAAAGGCTGGAGGTGGGCTGGGAAGTCTCAGGCTAGAAGGCAGGGGTGAGACGGGTGCCGCGTGCGGGCACATCTCTACAGGGCTGGGGCCAGTTTACAATTATTATTCTGGAGTAATAATTAGTTGTGTTCGCTTTCTCTCTCAGAAACGTCCTGGTTTGGTTGATAAATTCTATGGCCAACCTCCCTACTGAGTTTCTGGGGGTGTTGTCTGAATGCCCCCATTCTTTCCTGCTCCTTCCTCTGGGCAAATCACTCCCCGGTTTCCTGGCTCCAAGGCGGGAGACCCAGAGGCCTAGGTTATTTCATTCCCCAGTGGGGAGAGGCCACGCCACAAGAGGGAGGGAAAGACTTCCAACTCCAACAGGCACGCTGCCTGTCACCCCACAACGAACAAGTTCTGTAAAAACTCCCTACGGGGCTCCCAGTCTAACGATGACCCTGGAATCCGATTTTCCATCCCTCATGAACCCAGAGCTCTAACTGAACTAACTCCTCTTCCTGGGGGATGCCCTGCTCACTCTCCTTCAGCATACGGGTCCTTCTGCCCCAGAGCCCATCCCCGGTCCTGACTCCAGCCCTGCCCTAGCTTGCCTTCCTGGCTGCCCTCTCCCATCCAGGAGGAGTGCTCCCTGCTTGGACAGACAGCAGGGTCCAGGCGGATGGTATGTTGACTGATCCCTGACTGCCTTGCAGGTGAAATTGCCCTGTGGTCTTTGGTGGTCCTGGCCATTGAGCGGTATGTGGTGGTGTGTAAGCCCATGAGCAACTTCCGCTTCGGGGAGAACCATGCCATTATGGGCGTCGGCTTCACCTGGGTCATGGCACTGGCCTGTGCTGCACCCCCCCTCCTTGGCTGGTCCAGGTAATGACACTGAGCAGAAGAGAATGGTCTCTGGGGGGGTCTTTGTAGGGTCCCCCAGCCAGGACTCAAACCTGACGCTATCTGGTTCTGGGCACCAAGCTTATATGCTCCCTACCCCAAATGCCCACCCTGTCAGCTCTCCCAAGGGAGAGGTTTAGGTCAGGGAAAGAGAGAATCAGACCTTAATGTTGCTATGGGGGCTGGTCCCACCTCCTGAGCCCCCATGTCAAGGAGAATCCAAGACACCCCAACCCTTCACCTTGGCTGTGCCCCTAATCCTCAACTAAGCCAGGGCCAGATTCCAATCCTCTTTGCCCCATAGGCAGTTCCCTCTGACCTTGGGCCTCAGCACCTGGGGAGGCCAAGCCTGTCTAGTGCAGCTGGTGACATGGTAGCCCCTGGGAACTGGGTCCTCTACAGCCTCTAGTCCATCATCTCCAAATGGGACTCAAATGAGAGACGGGAGGACAGCGGTTTGGGAAACTGGACTGGTGACCCTGTGGGTTCCCAGAGGCCTCGTGTCCTTCTGCTTCCAGGAAATTCCCAATCTCTCTTCCTGTCCCTCCTCTCTCAGCCTCCTGGGGTCAATTTTTTGTTCCTTGTTGAGTCTGAGCCCGCCCCCTCCAGCCTCTTTCCCGGTCTTCTCCAGTCCTGTCTAGTCCCATCCCCCCAGGCACAGCCAACAGCCACTCCATTGTCATCATCCTCTGAAATCACTGAAACATCCTGACCACATGGCCCTGGGACTTCTTCTTTCTAGAAAATGTGCAAAGATCCCTTAGTTACCCTGTGTGCCCATCTTTGGCCTAGAAGATACTCTTACGCTGTTGGTAAGACCCTGTGTGTACAGACTGCCTCCGATACAGAGTGTGGGAGCTTTTCCCTTCTCACCAACCTCTGCCCTGCACAGTCTGAGGCCCGGCCTCCAGCCACGGGGAGCGGCGGGTCTGGTGAGGAAACACAGTGCAGGTCAGCGGTGTCTGGGCTCTGCTAGGTGAGAGACTAGGCCATCTCATGATTCCACGGCTGCCATACAACCAAACCACACTGTTTGCAGCAGGGGCATTTGAATCCCTCATCTCAGTTGATTTGATCCTCACGGTCAGGCAGCCAAGCAGATATTTTATCATGCCCATTTCACAGAGAGGGAAAGCAAGGCCCAGAGCAAGACCAGCCACACAGCAGGTGTGTTGGCCGAGCCAGGGCCCTGACCGGCTGTGGCCCCTCACACGTGGGTCTCCTTCATGCCCTCTCCTGTCCCACCCCCCTCTGGTGTGCAGGTACATCCCAGAGGGCATGCAGTGCTCGTGCGGGATTGACTACTACACGCTCAAGCCAGAGGTCAACAACGAGTCCTTCGTCATCTACATGTTCGTGGTCCACTTCACCATCCCCATGATTGTCATATTCTTCTGCTATGGGCAGCTCGTCTTCACAGTCAAGGAGGTATGGTCCCATGCTGGGTGCTGGGGACACAAGCGTTGGTTGGGTTGAGCCCGGCTCCTGTTCCAAGGGAGTCTGGATAGCAGGCCCTGTGTCCTTGCAGGCGGCTGCCCAGCAGCAGGAGTCGGCCACCACCCAGAAGGCTGAGAAGGAGGTCACACGCATGGTCATCATCATGGTCATCGCTTTCCTGATCTGTTGGGTGCCCTACGCCAGTGTCGCATTCTACATCTTCACCCACCAGGGCTCCAACTTTGGCCCCATCTTCATGACCCTCCCGGCGTTCTTCGCCAAGGCCGCCTCCATCTACAACCCCGTCATCTATATCATGATGAACAAGCAGGTGCCTGATGGTGGGGCAGGAGGGTTCAGGGGCCCCAGGCTCCAGGCATTGGCTGCGGAGGACAAGCCATGTCCTGGACTGGGCTCAGTCATTCCACCCGCAAAACCAGGCAGGGAGCCTGGTATCCCCCAGGACATCAGAGTCCTCTGGGAGAAATGCAGAGTCCTGCTGAATCAGAAGCTCGGGGTGGGCCCAGGAACCTGCATTTCTAACAAGCCCTCCGGGTGTCTCTGATGCATGAGAAGTGCCAGTCCAGATGGTTCTGGAGGCCCACTTTAAAAGTCAAATAGTCTAAGTCCCAAGCCTAGGAATGGAATGGTGCCAGTCTCCACAAAGCTGAACAAGGAGCTAAACTTTATGCTGCGGGATGAAGGGGTAAAGCCGTTCTCTAACATCGATCAGTGACTCCTCTGCAGGATCCATGATCCAGTGGGGAAAAGGTGGTCTCTGGAGTGAGGCATATCCGTTTCAAATCTCAGCTCTTATTTTCTAGCTGTGTGACCCTTAGGCAAGTCACTTCCCCTCTCTGGCCCTCAGTGCCTTCATTCCTAGAGAGGGCAAACTCCTCAACTCTAGGGCTAACTAAGATAACTTACAGATAGCCCTTGGCACAGAGGGCATCATGGAGTGTCATGAGTAGCAATGCCCCCTTGGCTTTGTTTGGTCCCTGGCATCTCTGGGGTGGGACCCCGTGTGCTTACTAAGTTCCCTCCAGGGAGCCAGATTTGAGAGGGGCATGGAGTCTGTGCGGCCAGAAGCAGGGAAAGGGTTGGAGGCAAATCTCGTCAACCACCACAGTTTGCTACACACACTTTCGGTGGACCTTGACCCTGACTCTCGTCCCTTGCCTTCCAGTTCCGGACCTGCATGATCACTACCCTCTGCTGTGGCAAGAACCCACTGGGTGATGATGAGGTCTCTGCCAGTGCCTCCAAGACGGAGACCAGCCAGGTGGCACCAGCCTAAGCCCTGCCAAGGACTCTACAGCCTACTGTAGGAGTCTCCCCTTCCCCACACCTACCCCCAGCCACAGCTGCCCCACCGGAGCCAGGCCTGTCGGAACCAGGTTGTGCAGGCTCCCTGAATTAAAAAAAAAAAAAAGAAAGAAAGAATTATTGAGAGAAAGATGAGGATCCCCACCCGGCCAGGACGCCCCATCAGCAGTCCTGAGTTCCCAGGGGCCAGTGGGATCTCTGCCCCTCCTCCCCCCAACTCATCTCTCAGGAACACAAGAACTCTTGCTCTCTGGAAAAGTGTCCCAGCTTAGGGATAAGTGTCTAGCACAGAGTGGGGCACAAAGTAGGTGCTTAATAAATGCTAGATGGATGAAGGAAGGAACGAATGGAGGAATGAGTGAAGGAATGAATGAGCTGGGAGAGCATATCTATCCTCTCGAAACCTCCTTAGCAGTAGCAGCTCACCCTCAGCTGATGACCTTGAGCAGTGGTTTCCCTCCCTGGGCCTCACTTTCTTTCCCTGTGAAATGGAAATCCCAAATCCCTAATCCCTGGCCCTGCCAACACATGGCTGCTGTGAAGATCAGATAGGATTTTGTGTGTGTGTGTGTGTGTGCGTGTGTGTGTGCCTGTGTGTGTGAGAGAGAATGTAAGCACTTTGTAATAAAGAGCTGTACGGATTGTAGTTAGCATTATTAATAATATAAATTAATATAATTAATTAATTAATATGATCATCTCCTCTTGATAGTGACCATTTTGAGACTGGGCAAAGTCCTAAGCATCCACCTCAGCAGGTTTTTTAAAATTAGCCAGGCGTCAAGGCCAGACCAGGGCTGACGGCTGGGCTGCAGGGAGGGACAGTCAAGGGAACGCAGAATGCAGTCATCAGGACTGAAAAAGCGTCAGGGGACTATGGAGTCTGGGGCCAAGGTCGGGGGTCTCACCTCTGGCATGGAGCCCCAAGCCTGGTGCTTCCTCTTCCCAGTATAGCCTAGGGAGAGATGGGACTTTCTTTCAGCTTCTGCAAACCACCCACTCTCTTGCCCAGCAACTAGGCCACAGCACCTCAGGGCCAGCTTGGAGCTTCTAGAAGCCATATTCACCTGCCCACATTTAATGAAGAGCTGAGTCACCCTTGTCTCAAAGAGCTTAGAAACAAAAAGTTGGAAATTCAGATGGGCCCACCTTCCCTGGGGATGTTCACAGGTCCCGGGTTCCAGCTCCCTTGCTTGGTGAGCCTGTCTTCAGTAGCTCCAGTCCATTCTCCATTCTGGAGAGTCTTTGCAGCAAAGCTGGCGGGAATTCTGGGCATCGGAATTGAGCTGCCCCCACAGCTGCCCCTCCTCCACATAACCAAAGCTGGGAGCTCTGGCTGTCCCCAGCCCTGCCTGCACACTAGGCAATTCAGGGCATTAAAAGCTCAGCTCCTATACTCAGTGTTAATGGTGGTGGTTTTTGTTGCTCTCAAGCTCTTTATCTGCAGAGTGGATTGAAATTAGGCAGCTTCCATCTGATCCCTGACCCCCAGGATGCCGGGTTTGGGCAACCAGCAGAGCCCCCTCAGGGTGCGGGGTAGAGGCAGGCCTAGGAATGAGAAAAGCCCCAACTTTGGGGTCACAGAGACCCACATGGCCTGTGAAACTGCAAGCAAGTTTTGTCATCTCTCTGCGTCTCCTTATCTGCAAAAGGGAATCTTAAACTGAGCTTAAGAGGACTGAAAACTTCCTGTGGCCAGCCTACTTCCTGGCACACTGCAGCTGGTGGGAGACTTTTGACATTACTGGGCCTCAGTTCAGAGCTGGCCTTACCAAGAACATCAACTACAAGGGGAACAAGGATGGAGATATAGTCCCAAGAGTTACCCTCAACCTCCAAGGTGGGAAAGGGTGGCTGGAGCCTGAGATGGAAGGTCCTCAGTGCCGTGGTGGGGCTGGAGCAGGTAATAGCTGGGATCTCTACTGTGGCCTCTCTTTACTCTGCCTCCCTAAGTGATGTCAGACAGGATTTCTTCAGCTGCAAGTCACAGGGAATCTAACTCAAGGGCTGAAGCCAGAGGAAGAAATTATTGGCTCCCATAAACAAAAAGCCCAGGGCTTCAGGCACAGCTGGATGCCGCTCCTCAGATGTCATCTGACTTCTGTATCTCCCTTTCTGGCTACACTTTCCTCTGTGTTGGCTCCATGCACAGGCTCACTGTTCCCAAGAGGGGCACAAACGCCTACCGGCAGTCCGAGGCTCAGCAAGCCCTGCAGAAAGTGAGCTGCTTTTTCCTGACAGTTCCAGCAAAGGTCCTGGGTAGGGATCTCATTGGCCAGGCCAGGGTCACCTGATCACCCCTAAACCCAAAACCGGGCTAGAATGGGGATTCATCCTTTGATTGGCCTGGCTTCGGTCACCTGATCATCCCTAAGCCCACCACCAGACTAGAATGGGGATTCATCCACTGATTGGCCAGGCCTGAGTCACCTGATCACCCCCAGCAGCCCTACATAAACCAAATGATCTGAGTGAGGGTGGGGACAGGAAGGAGCCCAAAGGGTACTTGGGGGGTATCGTTAGCAGGAGGAGGAGGGCCAGAGACAGGGTGGGAAGAACTAACAGTGGCCCAGAGGGGTTGGCCTCCGTTGAAGTGGGTGATGTCCGGCTGCAGCAGGCCTCTCTCCCACACCGTGGACACGAGAGGGAAGATTTCCATGGCTGGTCCCGTGGGTCTCACTCTCCATTTCAAATGTGCTGGGCAGTGGGAGGGACAGTGGCATTTCGGCTGCCCTGCCTTGCAGGCACCCCTGTTTCCTCACTGCCCCACCTCTGTCCACTTATTCTGAGGAGTGGTATGCTTGTTTCAGCCCCACATCCAGAGAAAAAAATTGACTCTCAAACCAGAAAAGTCTCTGTTTTTTCCTGGTAGAGAGGAACTCCTCTTTTCCCTCTTTAATTTATCATTGATTTGACAGCCACTTAGGGGCACTTGCCGTATATAAAGGCAAACAGCTGCTGACTTGGGTTGGGTTGAGGGTGTTACCCACCTCACTTCTAGGCTCCAGGTAGCAAACAGGTTTATGGAACCCGTGTTGTTTATGATCATATCTCCACTCAACCTGGTCTAAGGAAGCCGACCCTGGGCCAGGATGTTCTGGGGACTCAGAGATGGATTGGAGGGAGCTAGTCTCTGGGCTGTGACCTGGCCATCCTCAAGGACACAGAGCTCTCTCACCCCCGATCTTGCCTCTGGAAGGACAGAGCGTGAATCAACCCTCCCACCCCCGCACCACCACCAAGTCAGCAAAGCCTGATGGCAGCCTACCCCATGCCCCCCAGTAGAGACATGCACTCCTGACACCCCAGAGTGCCCCCAGAGTGACAGTCAGTGCCCTTCCCAGCCATGCGACCTCAGACAATGTCCCCGAACCTCACTAGGTCTCAGGCTCCTCAGCTTTAAAGAGGAGACTCATCTCAGTTGGTAGAATTATCTATAGAGACTAATGAGATTATTGTTATAAAAACTGCAGTGCACGGTAGACACTCGATAAATGCGATTTCCTTCCCAGAGATGTGAACCAAGTTCAAAGGAGCAGCCCCTGGTGTGGTGGGAGATTGAGCCGCTGGAGTGGTGGTCAAGAGATTAAAATAATGGAGGGGACTCAGGAAAGGTGGAAGCAAGTGCTAACTGCCCCCGATACTCATTCCCTTTCTTTCTTTTAGTAATATCACTCCAAGTTCTAGCTGGGCACCTAGCCACCCAGCACAGGACAGCATCTCCCAGCTTCCCTTGCACCTGTGGTGCATGACATTAAGGTCTGGCCAATGGAGTATTACCGGAAGTGGTATGTGCAGTTCTGGGTTGCACATTTCAGAGAATGGAGGCATCCTCCCCTTCTCTTGTTTCCTGTCTGATGGCTGGAATGTGGTCATGGCGACCAGAGCTGCAACCAGAGCTTTCTTGTATCATGATGGGGAATCTGTGGTCAGAGAACAGCAGAAGGAGCCTGGCTGGGGCTCCCATGCTACCTTCCAGCCCTGCATAACTTACTCTTGAAGAGTCTCATGAGAGAATGATTTCATGGTTTTTTGTTTAAACTACTGTTATTTTGGAGATAGAGCTGGTTTCTTCACTAACACAGAGGGCTTCCAGGTTCCAGCCCAGGGTCTGGACTCAGGAAGATCTAGTGCAGGTCCTCTCTGAACTTTAACTTCTTCATGTATAAATAAAACAGTGAATATAAAAGTGTACATGGACATAGAACATGATAGCTATTGCTATTTCTACCCTGCCCTCTATGCATTTATTGACTAAAGTCACAAATGCCCCGATGCTACAGGGACTAGAGTTACACAAAACAAACACTCTATTGTGGCTTCTAAATGTCTAGAACTGTAATCTTCAGAACTATGAAAGAGGGGCGCCTGGGTGGCTCAGTCATTAAGCGTCTGCCTTTGGCTCAGGTCATGGTCCCGGGGTCCTGGGATCGAGCCCCGCATCGGGCTCCCTGCTCCGCGGGAAGCCTGCTTCTCCCTCTCCCGCTCCTCCTGCTTGTGTTCCCGCTCTCGCTGTGTCTCTCTCTGTCAAATAAATAAATAAAACCTTTTTAAAAAAAAGAAAAAAAGAACTATGAGAGAGTTCACATGTAGGAGGCCCCCACTCAGTGTTCGAAGATGGTAAAACAGTTGTCAGCAGGACTTAAATCCCATACCGGCCTCAGTAGGAGTCACATAAGTACGCAGAGCAGCCCTTCCTCTCTCTAGCAGTCTGAGCCTCACAGTTAGCATTTTCCTGTAAAAAGGCAATCCTCTAGAAGAATTTTTAGATCTGCAGTGCATTTTAGAACTTCTTCCCTCCAAATGCAAAACTCTATCCTGGCACAGCCCGGGAGCAGGGTTTCATCTGAAGCTTGTGGGAATGTTTGTATCTCTGAGTCTTTCTCTATTTCTCAATTCTTGGAAATTCCCCACAACGTGATCAAAATTGCTGCCCCTGTTTGTGCCAGCACCATGTGCCTCTTTGCCTCGTCTCTCCTCCCGCTCTAACGTGGTTCCTGCAGATGGTCCTCAGGCCTCCCTCCACTCAGCCAGGCTGGGCTCTGGCACGGGGGTCCCACAGCAGTGGGTGCTGAGCGCCTACTGTGTGCTAGGTGCTGTGCTAGGCGCCTGAGATACCACCAGGAACGAGACAGACACGGCCCTGCCCAACCCCCCCGTGCCCTCCAGAGCTCAGGGGCTAGCGTGGGAGAGTTGTACCTCGGGGTGCTGGAGGTCCCAGGGGCTGTTGGAACCAGAGGAGGGGATCCTAACCTCCTCAGGGGTCAGGGAGGGCTTTTCTGAGCTATACTGAGGCCAAAAGGATGAATGGGAAACAATCCAGAGAAGGTAGGTGGGGGTGAAGAAAGGCCTTCTAGGCAGACTGTATCAGTTAGCTTATGCTGCATGAAAAACAACCCCCAAACCTCATGGCTTAAAACAACACACCAGGTATTGTTGCTTGTGACTCTGTGGGTCAGCCACGTGGTTCTGCTGATCTGGACTCAGCTTGGTTAATTTCTGCTGGGCTCATTAAAGCATCTGTGGTCAGCTGGAGGTTTGGCTGGTGGGCCAGCTGTGGGCTGGGTGACGGGGGTGACTGAGCCACGGGCCTCTGAGCATCCAGCAGGCTAGCCAGGGCTTGTTCTCATGGGGTTGGGACTGGCAAGCTATCACTTCCACCATATTCTGTTGGTCAAAGCAAGTCACAAGGCCAGCTCAGATTTAAGGAGTGTGAGAGGAGCTGCAGAATTACATGCAAATGCACATGGATACGGAGAGGGGTGAGAAATTGGGGCCATTTCCGCATCCACCGAACACACACACAAAAGAAACACAAAGGAGAAGGGCCTGCTCTTAACATCTAGCCCATTCCAAGAGCCACAGCAGTTGGACTGCAGGGTTCCAGGGGGAAAGGGGCTCCATAAGCCAGACTCAAGAGGTCAAGCTTCCACTTATGGGCAGTGGGGAGCTATGAAGGGTGCTAGGCCAGAGAGTGATATCTAATTTCACTTTAGAACACTTTGATGGCCTCCGCCTCCCTCAATCCAGACATCTGGTCATGGAGAGTCCCCCTGGAAAAACCCCAACAATAAAGAGACTACAGGGAGAAGAATGCAAGTCTGTTTTAAACCTGTCCCCTCCAAATCCTACACCCTCCTTAGAGGTAACCACTGCTATTACTTTGGTGTGAATCCTTTCAGACCTTCTTCTGTGCCTTCACTTACACACACAAACAAATGCCCACACACGTTCTCTCTTCTCAGAAGAGCAGAGCATATTCCACAGACACATTCCAATGCATTCATTTTCATTTTTAAAAAATTATTTATTTATTTATTTAAAGTAGGCTCCGCACCCAACATGGGGCTTGAACTCATGACCCCAAGATCAAGAGCCGCATGCTCCCCTGCCCGAGCCAGCCAGGCGCCCTCTGGTTCACTCATTTTCACTGCTGTATACTATTCTACCGTGTGAATAGACCATGGTTTATTTGTTCATTTTTCTCCTGGCGGGTATTTCGTTTGTCTTGAACTTTTGCTGAGATGGCAGTGAGCATCCTTATCTCTCAGTGTAAGAGTTCCTCTCAGACTTATCCCTGGAGTGCCACGGGTGGGATGTGGCATGAATCTAGCTTTAGTTGTATTAGATGTCACTGCACTGCCTTCTAGAGTGGCTTCGAGCTTTCCCTCCCAGCAGCTATGTATTTCTTGACGTGCTGGCCCCCCAGCATTGATAGATATCTAAAGTCCTGTCATTCTAGCAGGTGTGGAAAAACACCTCATGCTTGTATTAATTCACTGCCTCGTTTCAAACGGCTGCACAGTATTCGGTACTTGGGGACTAGTTCAGCCAAGCCTCGAGGGATTCCTCTGGAAGTTAGTTCTCTCTCTTTTTTTTTTCTTTTCCAGATAATGCATCAGTTGTTTCTTTTCTGACTAAAGCGCTTCTAGGATAGAGAAGTGGAGTTGCTGAGTTCAAGGGAATACCTTTCCAAACCAGGCTGCACCCCAATTTACACCGTAGGTGGAGGCACTGAGGGTCCGGGTCCCTGCATCCATGCCTACACTGCCTTCAATTTTAGTCAGTTTGATGGGAAAATACTATCTTATCACTGTTTCAGTGTGAATTTTCCTGAATGCCAAGGAGGCCGATAATATTTTCTTGTGTTTATCAGGCTTTCTGGTGAATTGCCTATTCATATTCTCTGTCCTTTTTTACCAGTTTATGGGCACTTGTGCTAGACAATTTTATTTGAAAATTGCTCATTCAGGGTGACTGGGTGACTCAGTCCTTAAGCACCTGACTTCAGCTCAGGTCATGATCTCAGGGTCCTGGGATTGAGCCCCATGTTGGGCTCCCTGCTCAGTGGGGAGTCTGCTTCTCCCTGTCCCTCTGCCCCCCCATTGCCTTCTCTCTCAAATAAATAAAATCTTAAAAAAATAATAATAATAAATAAAAATTATTCATTCATCCCTTAAAAATTCTTTCATATAAAACAGAAAAAAGGAGGCCACAGTTTGATCTGGGGGTGTCTGCTCCAGGCAATCCCCACCAGTCGGGCTTCAACTGCCACTTCTTGAGAAACCAAGGTCGGCAGTGGCCTGGGAACAGGAGTGGCATGGGGCAAGTGGGACTGGAGGCCTCAGTGACCGCTTCCACACTCCAGGTGTGCCCTGTTCCCCATCAGCATCTCCAGGCCCTGTGGGGGCAGAGGGCGCAGGCGGGACCATCATCTCAGGGCCCATCATTTTGCCATGAGCCTGAGACCCAGAGAAGTCAATTGACTCACCTGAGGTCACATAGGCGTGGGTGGCCAAGCTGGGCGTCAGCACACAAGGCAGGGTTGCAGTGCCCCATCCCAGCCCTCCTGCCCCAATCAGCAGCCCAGAGCCTCCCAGCCCAATCAGGGGCTAATTGGAGTGGTGGGGCTGGGCTGCTGATATATAGGAGGAACGAGCCGGCCTGGAAGTCTCACGCCTTGGGAGGGGGTCTGACCGTCCGCATCTGCGTCTGCGTCTGCCCATGCAATGGCTCCTGGGAGCATTGCCTCCAGTGACGTCTCAACCTCCTCAGCGTCCTCAACCTCCTTGCCCTCCACAGTGGGGTCGTCCGGGGTGTCTGAGTCTGAAGAGCCAGGTGGGTAAGGGGAGGCAGCTCCTCGCGAGCCCATTCCCTGGGTGTCCTGGACCCTCCTGGTGCCACCCAGCCTCCTCTCCCAGCCCGGCCCCAGCACCCATTCTAGAGGCTGTGGAGTTCACATGCTCATTTGGCAGAAGAGCTGATGCCCAAGGTAGCAGGGGCCAGGTCCTGCCTGGGGGCTGAGGCTGGCCCAGCTCAGGGGGAAGAGGGCAGAGCGGGCCTCCCCAGCTGGAGCCCATTTCCTGTCGGGGCCGGGCTGGCGGACCCGCTGCAGCTGCGGGGCGGCTAGCTGGCGGAGCAGGGGCGAGAGCAAGCATGTGCTGTGAGGCTGGGCCTTGAATTGAGGGCTGCATCCCAATTTGCAATCAACAAACAACGCCTCAGGGTTTCTCTGGATATAGATAGGTTCATTCCCTCCAGGAGCTCCCGGTCTGAGGGGGAAGACTGCCTCATTAATAGATGCCATTTCATAATGTGGCATGTGCTTTGACGTCGGGAATGCAGAGGGCTGTAGGAGCCCATGGGAGTCACTAACCTACTCTGGGAGGTCAAGGAAGGCTTTCTGGAGGCGGTGACCCCTGCAGGAGGGTTAAGCCTCACCCAGGAGAAAGAGGGTGAGGCAGGGGAAGTGTTCTGAGTGTGAGTAAAGCCTCCTTCAGAGGAAAAGTTGGAGGGTGGGTTCCAGGTGCTTTGGAGCCTGGGGCAGAGATGCTCACCCTGGCTCGAGAAGTCAGGGCAGGTGTCCAAATCATGGTGCTGTGTGGGCCTTGAAGGATGAGTGAGAGCTACCTGAGTGACCACGGGGGACAAAGGCCACCCAGGCAAGGTAAGAGCATGGGCAGAGGCCCAGAGGTGAGGGGGTTAGGGGAAGCTTCCAGGGAGTCACAGGCCCTCCTCTGGCCAGGGGCAGAGTGGCGGGGTGGGAGGAGGGAAGGGGCAGGACCTGCCACACTGAGCCTCCAAGGCTTCAGCCAGGGCCTTGGGCCCTTTACACTGACAGCAGTGGGGAGGTGCAGTGGGAAGAAGGCCGGGGTCCTCGGGATGGAGGGGGGAGAAGTCCATGAAGAAAGGGTGGGGATGGGAGGTCCAGGATGTCCTCCAGTTTCTTGCTTGGGTGGCCGGGTAAGTATGGTAGGTGCCATTCCTGGGAGAGAGAGGATGGAGGACAAGTTTGGGGGAGCTGTGAGTTCTGTTCTGGTCATCCCGGGATATAGCAGGCATTGAATAATGCAGAATGAGGAACTGAATTCAGCTGCAGGGACTGGGGAGGGAAGAGACTTGGGGTGGCTCCCTGGGACAGGGCCTGGCTCTCGGGAGGCAGGGGAAGGGTTAGAACTGTCACTGCAGGCCAGGCCGGAGGACACCCCAGCTGGGAGGGTGCAGACTTCCTTAAAGACCCCATCCCCACTGTACAGGTGGGAAGACTAAGGCCCAGAGAGGAGAGTGAAACTCCCAAGGTCCTGGGTGTGGCTGAGATTCCACTCATTCACAAGCTTTGGCCCAAAATGAATATTCCCAGACACTGGGCTCTTCCTGCCCAAGAGGCAGCAGTAGATGAATCGGATTAGGTCTCTACAATTTTTTACTTTTTTTTCCTACTTTAAAATGTGTTTTTAAAAAAAATATATATATATATATTTAGCCAATCAATTCCTTTTTAAAAGTCTTTAATTTTCGCAAACTGATCAGAAGCCAACATTTTTTTTTTTTAAGATTTTATTTATTTATTTGACAGAGACACCGCGAGAGAGGGAACACAAGCAGGGGGGAGTGGGAGAGGGAGAAGCAGGCTTCCCGCTGAGCAGGGAGCCCGATGTGGGGCTCGATCCCAGGACCCCAGGATCATGACCTGAGCTGAAGGCAGACGCTTAATGACTGAGCCACCCAGGCGCCCCATAAGCCAACATTTTTAATCACCACATTTAAATCAGGTTTCATATTTAAACCACTTGTATGCACCTTATAATGACTAAAAGCTTTTCTCCCCTTGATCCTATTTTCTTTTGCAACTTAAAAAAAAATAGTAACAGTATTTCAGTAATTGAGATATCTCAGTAATTCACATACCCTACAATTCACCCATTTAAAGGGTACAGTGGCTGTTAGTATATTCACAGCTGTGTATCCATTTCCACAGGCAACTTTAGAATGTTTTCATCCCCTTAAAAAGAAAACTTTTACCCCCTTCAGTCACTGCCCCTCCCCACCCACGATCCCCAGCCCCTGGCAACCACTAATCTACTTTCTGTCTATGATTATCCCATTCAGGACATTTCAATATAAATGGCATCCTACAGTGTGGGACTTTTCGTGACTGGCTTCTTGCACCCAGCATGTTTTCAAGGAAGGACTTCATTCCTTCTTTTTGCTGGATGATATTCCATTTTATGGTTAATGTCATGTTCTGTTTACCCAATTCATTAGTTTATGGACATTTGGGTTTCTATTTTGGCTATTATAAATAATGCTGCTATGAACATTTGTGTACAAATCTTCATTTGAGCATGTGTTTTCATTTCTCTTGAGTATACGTACCTAGGAGCGGGATTCTTTTGTAACTTATGTTTGAAAACTTCCAAATGCATACAACAATAGGCAAAGCAACCCCCCCCCCCAACTCCCTTCCTGTGCACCCTTCATACAGCTTCAACACTTATCAGCTCCTGGCTACTCTTATTTCACCTACTGTGTTATTTCAAAGCAAATGCCAGGCTTATCATTTCACCTATAAGTAGTCTAGCATTTATCTTTGTTTTTTATTTTAATTTAATTTTATTTTAATTTTAATTTTTGAGAGAGAGGAGCAGGTTGGGATGGTGGCGGGGTGCGGGCAGAGGGAGAGTGAGAGAAAGAATCATAAGCAGGCTCTGAGCTCAGTGCAGAGCCCGACGCAGGGCTTGATCTCATGACCCTGAGATCATGACCTGAGCTGAAATCAAGAGTCAGATGCTTAACCGACTGAGCCACCCAGGCGCCCCATCTTTATTTTTTAAAACTGTTTTTGATTGATACATAATATTATATTAGTTTTAGGTATATAACATAGTGCTTCGTTATTTGTATACATTATGAAATGCTTACCATGATTAAGTGTAGTTACCCTTTCTGTAAGTGAAATCAAACTGTCTTCCTATCTGACTTATTTCACTTAACATAATACCTTGTAGGTCTATCCCATGTTGTTGCAAATGACAAGATTAGGGCTGAATGATATTCCAATGGATCCACACACCATGTCTTCTTTATCCATTCATCTATTCATGGACATGAGTTGCTTCCATATCTTGACTAATGCAAATGTTGCAATGAACAGAGGGATGCATATATCTTTTTGAACTAGTGCTTTTGTTTTCTTCAGATAAATATGCAGAAGTGGAATTGCTAGATGGGAGGGTAGTTCTATTTTTCAATTTTGAGGAAACTCCATACTGTTTTCCAGAGTGGTTGCATCAATTTACATTCTCACCAATAGTACACAAGGCTTCCCTTTTCTCCACAGCCTTACCAACACTTGTTATTGTCTTTTTTTTTTTTTTTAAGATTTTATTTATTTGACAGAGCACAAGCAGGGGGAATGGCAGGCAGAGGGAGAGGGAGAAGCAGGCTCCTCGTAGAGCAGGGGGAGCCTGATATGGGGCTCAACCCCAGGATCATGACCTGAGCCGAAGGCAGTCGCTTAACCAACTGAACCACCCAGGCGCACCTCCCCCCGCCCTTTTTTTTTAAGTAGGCTCCACTCCCAGCGTGGAGCCCAACACAGGGCTTGAACTCACAACCCTGAGATCAAGACCTTAACTGAGCCACGCAGGTGCCCCTATTTCTTGTCTTTTTAATGTTAGCCATTCTGATAATTGTGAGGTGCTGTCTTGTTGTATTGTGATTTGCATTTCCTTGCTGATTAGTGATGTTGAGCATCTTTTCATGTGCCTGTTGGCCATCTATATGTTGTTGGAGGAATGTCTATTCAAATTCTCTGCCCATTTTTTAATCAGATTGGTTTTTTTGTTATTGAGTTGTAGGAGTTCTTTATATACTTTGGATATTAACCCCTTATGGGGTATATCATTTGCAAGTATCTTCTCCTACCCAGTAGGATTGCCTTTTCATTTTGTGATGATTTCCTTCACTGTGCAAAGCTTTTTAGTTTGATGTGATTCCAATAGTTTATCTTTGCTTATGCTGCCCTCGGTATTTACCTTTACAAGAAAAGAGCCCCTTACACTATAACTGCAATACCATCATCCTTAATATCCCCAAATATTTCCAATGTTCACATTTATCTGGTTGTCTTCTCCGTGCCCTCCCCCACCAAGTTGGCTCATTTAAGTCCCCGTTCTTAGTTTGAGCAAAGGATCCCACGTTGCATGTGGTTGAACGGGCTTAGCAGTCTCTTTCATCCCTAGGGCCCCTTCCCACTTTTTCTTTTACTCCTTGTTTATTTGTAGAAGCCGGGCTGTGTGTCCTGGAGAGCTCCTCACAGGCTGGATTTTGCTGATTTCCTCCCTGTGGCCCTCTCGCCAAGCCCCTGGATTTCCTGTAAACTGGTAGTTAGACAACTGACCTGACGTATTTAGTTTTCTAAAAGAACTATTTAATTCTTTCAGGGAAGCTCTATGGAGCGCCCGGTGTGGACCCAGCTCTGCTCGGG
This sequence comes from Halichoerus grypus, assembly GCF_964656455.1. Taxonomy (NCBI): domain Eukaryota; kingdom Metazoa; phylum Chordata; class Mammalia; order Carnivora; family Phocidae; genus Halichoerus; species Halichoerus grypus. The sequence goes on along the minus strand of NC_135712.1, from coordinate 163,692,259 downwards.
TCACTGGGAGACGGTGGCCAGACAAGCCACCTGCCCTGCCCTGCCCTCCCGTTGGGTTGTTTGCGGGCCAGCCGGCAGGCGGTGCTCCCAACCTGGGGGGGGTGTGATCCCCCAGGCCCCTGGCCCACCCACCGTGGGGCCTGGCTGGGGCCCGGCGTGTGCTCTGCCAGGCAGGTTTGTGGTCGATCGGGCCCGAGGGTGGTCTGGGCGCCGGGTGACGCCCCGCTGTCCCCCCCCCCCCCCCCGCAGGCCCGAGCCGCAGCACCGCCCGAGGGCCGCGCCGCCACCCTCCCGTGCTGCGCATGGTCCTGGAGGCGCTGCAGGCGGGAGAGCGGCGCCGGGGCACCTCCGTGGCGGCCATCAAGGTTTACATCCTGCAGAAGTACCCTACGGTGGATGTCCTCCGGCTCAAGTACCTGCTGAAGCAGGCCCTGGCCACAGGCATGCACCGCGGCCTGCTTGTCAGGCCCACCAACTCCAAGGCCAGGGGGGCCACTGGCAGCTTCAAAGTGAGCCTGGTTGGGCTGGAGGGTGGGCCTGGGGGAGGCCACAGGGTGGGAGGGCCTGGGCCCCAGACTTTGAGCTTCAGCCCCAGCTCCTCCTCCCTGCACCCCCCTCCCCCCCGGGGGGCTGTTCCCTGTCTTCTCTCCTTGTCTTCCTTGTGTCTTCGTGGAGATACCTTCTCCGGGAAGGGTAGTGGTGTGCCTCCTTGGAGAGCCTGCAGGGCCCCGGTTCCCTGGCTGTGCCTGCCTTCATCCCTGTCATGGGTGTCCAGTGACCAGGGACTATCTCTGCTGTGTTCACGCTGAGTCCTTAGTGCCCACAGCACCTGCCTGGAATTCTCCATCACGGACAAGGCACACCCAACCATGGGGTCTAGAAGGTCACAGTTGGGTTTGCTGCCCGCGCTCTCTGGCTCTAAACCCCAGGTCTCCAGACCAGGGCTGGCACCTCCCTGAGCCACCCCATCCTCATCTTTCAAAGGGGAGGGTCCTGGAGGGGAGCCGTCCAGGGACACCTAGAGCTGAGGGCAGATTTGGCACAAAATCCAATGCCAGCATTGTGACTGTCGGCTGCCACCAGGGAAATCTCAGGGACCCGGACATGGGGTCTTTCTGGTCATTGCTGGGCCCCAGCACGTGGCAGTTGCTCTGACCGTAACCACAGAACACTGGAACTTTCTCAACCTACCGTGTTCCAGTCCCTGTGGTAACCAGGTGGCTGAGGACAACAAGTTCCTCATGAACTCCCAGGCAAGGGTCACAGCTTGGACACAAACTATGGCAAGTCCACGTGCATAGGATGGGGCGAAGGAGAGCAAGGTGGGGGGCACTGAGGGTGTGCATGGCTGGGTTAGGCTGCAGGACCTGAGAGCCCGTCAGGAAAGTGGGCTGAGGGGAGGGGAGGGGAGGCGGGGAAGGGAGCCTGGAGTGTCATGGAGTTAGAAATGTGTGTGTGCTAGGAGGGGCGTTGTTTCTGGTCTTGACGGTAATGGGGAGCCATGAGATTTTGGGGACAGAGGGAGCAACATCATTAGAGGCGGGCTCTAGGATGAGACCACCTGTTTGCCAGGGGCCCTCACATCCCCCTGCCTCTCACCCATTTCATGATGGCCCCGCTGTAAAGATGGGAAGACAGGCCAGTGGGAGAAGAGAAAGACTTGGCTGAGTTGCACAGGAAGTTGTGACTTGGAAGGTCCACCTGAGAGGCAAAAGGGGAAAAGGGAGACTTGGGGAGACATGGGGGTGTGAGGCATGAGGTGGGCGGGGCCTAGGTGGGAGGCGGAAGGGGAGTCAGACAGAGTGCATGCGAAGGTGTGTGGAGTGGGAGGTCGAAGGAGATTTGTAGATTAGCATCTCAGAGGACTGGGGTCAGGACTCAGTGTATGCTGTGCACTTTACACCCAGGAGCCTGGCTTTGAGACTTCCAGACTTGGGGGGCAGGAGGGGGGGTGCCTGTGCCCTCCTGACAGCCACCTGCACAGGAGGTAAGAGAACCTCGGGTGTGTCTAGGAGACTCAGGTCCCCCAGCTCCTCAATGGCAACACCCCTCCCTCGAAGAGCAATACGGGGATAGAATGTGTCTTTGGCATCAGGCATTTAGGAGGTGGTCATGCATCTGCTCCCTGTGCCCCTGACCACCTTCTTCGCCCCCTCTTTTAGAACAAGGCTTTCCTCTCTGAGCCTCGTGTAGGGTGTGGGGGTATGAGACACTGAGAACTTCTGCTCTCAATTCCACCCCATTCTCTCCTCCACCAGTTGGTTCCCAAGCATAAGAGGAAAGTCCAACCCAGGAAGACCCCCATCATGACAGCCCCCAGGAAACCCAGTGAGGCCAAGGAGAAGGTCCCCAAGAAACCAAGGGAGGCAAAGAAGGACCCTCCCAACCCAGGCGAGGTGAAAAGGGGACCCAGGAAGCTGCGAGAGGTGAGGACGGCTCCTCCCAAACCAGGTGCAGCCAAGGAGAAGGCTCCCAAGAAAGGCGGCCAGACCAAAGACCAAGAGGCAAGAGCAAGTGAGGCCAGAAAGGCCTCCCAACAGCCAGACAAGGCCACACGGGCCCCTCCCAGTGCCACCGGGCCCAGTGGGAAGTCAAAGGTCAAAGGCAGAAGGAAGAGCCAGGGTAGGTGTGTGAGTGGGGTGAGAGATAGGGATAGGGATTTGTGGCAGCCACTGGATATGAGGTGAGAGGGAGGAGAGGGCCTGTTCTGGGGAGGGGTTCCTTATCTAGTAAATGTGCCTGAGTACTTGGCTTGCGCTGGAGAGTTGGAGAACTCATGGTAGCTGGGGGGTGGGGGTAGGGGGTAGGTTTAGGAAAGGGGAGATACAGAGAGAAGAGGAGCCTGACTCATCTGAAAGGAGTCAGGGGAAGCTTCCTGGAGGAGGTGTCCCAGGGAGGACAACAGCCTGTGCAAAGGCCAGAGGCATGAAGAAGGTAAAGGTTTTGAGGAAGTGCAAATAGTTGTGTGTGCAGTGTGGGAAGTAGAAGGGGGAGCCTGTGAAGGGCAGCTGGGAGTCTGGCCTCGATCTGGAAGACAATGAAGAGCCATGGAAGGACTTTGAACAGGGAACAGCTAGGGTACAAGGTATTTTTTTAAAATGTGTCATGGCTGCCATGTGGAAGATGGCCGAAAGACTAGAGACTAATAAACCAGTGAGGGGTCTTTGGTGTGGGTGAACACGGAGCAAGGGGGGCTCTGCCTGGTGCCTTGCTCAGGGTGAGAGATGGTCTTCCACCATCCAGTTAATCCCCCAACCATCCCATGAGAGAGATGCTGTTATCCCCAATTGGCAGACAAGGGCACCCAGGCTCAGAGTGGCCAACCGACTTGCCCCAGGTCACATAGCCCGTAAGTGTCAGAGTGAGGACTGGGGCCCCTGAACCCTCCTGCCCACCAGAAGCTCCTCCTGAAAGGGGTCCTTCCCACATGCTCTCCCCCACCCTCTGACAGGTGGTGAGGCCCACAGGAAAACAAAAGCTGGGAGTCGGAGCGCAAAACCCACGGTCCCCAAGGTAGGTCCTGCGTGACTTCCCTGGTCTGGATCTCCACGCTGAGCAGGCTAGAGCTCGGGCTTCCTACACCCAGCCCCTGGGAGAGTCCATGGAGAAGGGGGTAATTTGCTTTTGTACAAAGCACAGTTCACTTCTGTCTGGCCCTCCAGTGCTCTGAGGATCCTCACCCCCATTTCACATGTAAGACCCAGGCTTAGAGAGGTGAGGTCCCTTGTCCAAAGCCACCCAGAATCCCCCCCTGCCCTTGGAGCCCACTGGGATTTCAGCCCTATTCCTGTGGGCTCCAAGCTATGTGTCCAACCCTGCCCCACTCTGTCCTCTTGCTCCTGGTTTGCTTTCTTATAGGGCAAGAATGGTACTGCTTCTCCAGCCAAAAAGAAGGAAAATCACGTCCCTAAAGAGGTCGTTGCCCATGCGGCCAAGGCGGGGCCCAAAGCCAAGGCCGCTGCTCTTCCCAGGGGTGGTGGGTCTAAGACGGTGCCTGAACCCCTGGCCAGGAAGACAGAGGCCCCCAAGGGCCCAAGGAGGCCGGGCATGCCCACCAAGGCCTCATCGTCCAAACTGGCCGGTAGGAAGGTGGAGGCTGAAAGCTAGAGCTGGGGTGGAGACACGGAGATCCTGCCCGAGTTTTTATTCCCCAACAAACCGTCACTCTATTTATTTCATTGTAACCTATTTATCAATAAAGGCTTTTTTTTCCCTCACAAATCAGTGTGGGTGGAGGCTGAGGTCCAAGGATTTTGGCCGTCTCCGGCTCCTGCCCAGATAGGAGTTCCCTCCCTGGGGGAGACAGGTTGTACAACGTAAAGGGCTGGTTTAGGGGTCCAAGACATGTAGGGGTCTGTGGAGGCACAGGAGGGGTGTTAAACCCAGCCTGAGATCTGGGACTGCTTCCTGGAGGAGGTGGCTTTTCGTCTTAAAGGACGGGTAGGAGACAGCTGAGGCGGGGAAGGACACTGCAGGCAGAGGGCCCAGCATGTGAGGTGGGGCTGGACAGTGTGGTGGAAGGAGGGGGTTTGTGGCTCTGAGAGGAGCATGGGGTAGGGAGGAGGGTGGGGGATGTGATAGACAAGGGAAGGTAGACAGTGGGGGCTAGGCAGGAAGGGCTATAGGCAGGGGAGAGACTAATGTGGTTAGTGTGTGTTTAGAAAGAGCCCTCTGGCTAAGGAGAGGACCATTCAACAAGTTACTGAGCAGGGCCCTGCTCTAATCAACAGAAGGGGGAGAGCAGGCAAAGGCCCTGTGGTGGAAATATGCTTGAAAGGCTCAAAGAGCCTCTGGGAGTTCCATGGGGCTTAAGTCCAATGAGGAGGGACAGTAATGGGAGATGAGGTCCAGGGTTGCTTTAAACACATCTGTGACCCTCTTCCCATGGGGAGGTGGAGTCTATGTCCCTGCCCCTTACCTCAGGCTCCGTGATTGCTTGAACAGTAGAATACAGTGGAAAGGACATTATGACAGTTTCTGGGCCCAGACCTTAGGAGACTGGCTGCTTCTACTCCCTGTGTGTCCTGTTTGTTTTTGTTTTTGCTTTGACACTTGCTCTTAGAACTCCACCACCATGCTGTGGGAAAGCCCAAGCAGCCAGTGGAAAGAAACAGAGGCACCCCGATTGTCAGCCCCAGCTGCCATCCCTGCCCAGTTTGCCAGCCAGAGGAGTGCGCCACCTTGGAATCGGAACTTCTGGCTGTAGTTGAGCTGCCTTGGCTGATACCACGTGGAACAGGGATGAGCCTTCTCTGCCGAACCCTGTCCCAGCGGCAGATGCACGAGGACCGTACAGTAGTGCCCCCCGCTTTCCCACGGTTTCGCTTTGCGTGGTTTCAGTTACCTGTGGGCAGCCATGCTCCGGAAGCAGGTGACCTTCCTTCTGATGGATCATCCGAAGGTCGCTGGTAGCCTAACACTACGTCACAGTGTCTCTGTCCTACCCCTCGCACCTCCTCACGTAGACCTTTCATCAGCTCACATCCCAAGAAGGGTGAGTACCATACAATAAGTTATTCTGAGAGAGAGAGACCACAGTCACATAATTCTGATTATAATATAGTGATACAATTGCTCGATTTTATTACTTGTTGATCTCTTACTCTGCCTAATTTATAAATTAAACTTTACCATGGGTATGTATGTCTAAGAAAAGACATAGTATATATAGGGTTCATACTGTTTGCAGTTTCAGGCTTCCACTGGGGGTCTTGGAACGTATCCCCCATGGAGAAGGGGGGGTCTCCTGTAAATGAATGCTGTTGTTTTCATCCCTTGAGGATTGGGGTGGTTTGTTACGCAGCAGTAGATAACCTAGAACAAGGACCGTGGGGTAGGCCAGGGCAGATCGGGGAGGGCCTTGTAAGCCAGGGGAAGAACTTTGGGGTTTCATTGTAATCGTGAGGAGGGGCCATTAGAAGACAGTGAGCAGCAGAGCGACTGCAGGGGGCACGGGCAGCGGGGAGGCCCTGCCGTGGTCCAGGTGAGGAGAGCTGTGCGTGGAGGGAGGGCTTATAAGCAGTGGGTTCTGGATAGAAGTTTAAGCAGGGTGCATGGGATTTGTTGAAGTATTGGGTGGAAGAAAGTGGTCAAGGATGAGCCTATAGTTTGGGGTGGACGCAGCCTGGTGACTCCACGGTGACAATTTCCTGGGGTGAGGACTCAGCCTGGGCAGAAGGCTGCTGAGAGGAAGTCCTGTTGAGGGGTGACAGCTGAGCCAGGGAGGGGTGGAGAAGGATGGGGTGAACTAGAAGGGAGGTGGAGGGAAACTGGAAGGGACTTGGGAAAGGGGGCAGAAGGGGCACAAAGGGAAACCGACACAGGCCAGCGTGGAGCATCAGACAGTTCCTTCCTGCCCCTGCTCCTTCAGCCCTGCCCGCACTTCCTCGAATCCCGCATGAGGCTTCTTCTAGCTGTGCTGCCGTCCTCCCTGGGGCGTCTGTGGTGTGGCCGCCAGCAGGCCCCCAAGGGTACTGTGAGCAGACGGGAGGGGCTGGGCTGGCACTTCCCGTGGAGAGGGTCTGGCTGTGCCTCTCCTTTCACGGTTGGGCAGGGGGCTGTGGGAGGCGCCCGGCCAGGCTCTGGGACGGCACCCCTGGGCCTCGCACCCCCACAAGCTAGGGGCAGGTGAGTACCCCTGGCCTAGCAGAGGCCGGACAGCATCCAGTACTCATGAGACACGGCCGAGTCTCCTCCCCGCTTGAGGACATTGCGCCGAAGTGTCCATGACCTCCCATGACCTTCAGACAGCGAAGGGACGCCTGTCGCTGCAAGGCGAGTCTTCAGGGCCCCAGATAAGAACTGTGGGTGACTCACAGAAGTCTCCCACCTTCTGTGTTGAGAAATGACCCCAGAAACTAGAGTTTTCCACCATATGCCAATGTGTTACTAAACCTCAAGAAGGAACTGCATGTTCAGCAGGCATCACAACAGGCTGCAGAATATTTAATGCCAACAGAAAGATGTCACTGACATATTGTCGCACGGGGAAAAGGCAGGTTACAGAATGGTGAGTACACCCTGGTCCCGCATTTACTCAGCCCCCGACGCAGGCGGGCACACGATCTGGACCGGCATTCTCTGGGACACGAACCATGGGTGGGTTAGGGTGGCTTTGATTTCCTGACATTTCTGCAGGAAATGTGTATTCATTCTAAAATCACACCAAAAAAAAAAAATCCCTATCAAATGTGTCAATAACTTAAATTAGAAAATCTGCTGCTTAATGAAAAGGAATCAGTGCTCAGAAAATTTGAAAAGATAAAGAATCTGTCTCCACCCAGGAGCCCCTACAGGAAAAGGCTATTTTTAAAGCTAAAACTTGTTTATTTTTCTTTTCTCACTTCTCTGTTCTCATTAATTCTAGAACTGGTATTTGTGGGATTTTGTTTTAAATTGTACGAATTTTTCTGTCCTAGTTTGTATTCTTGATAAATGGGTGCTTCATTTTTTTCCCCATTATGATGGAAAAATGATTGAGTTGCTTCTAATTTGGAGCCAGTTCTCTAATGACCTTTTCTTTGGGGGGACAGCGATGAACCTCACCCCCAGCTCACGCCCAGAGCCTGCTGGCTGGGCCGGGGGTTCTGTGGTAGTGCTGACCCCAACTGAGGTTGACCATCCTGAGGAGTGGACTGCCCAGCTGGGAACAGTCCAGGGTTACACTGGCCTTGGGGAAACTGCATATTTCCTCACATGAAAAAATGGGGTTTTCAAGATTGATGAGAAATTCAGGGGGCATGTGTAAACATCAGTTCTCTTCCTAGGGCTGTCACCTTGACCTCCCCACACCTTTGGGTGCCACTGTGGAGACTGCATGGAGGAAGCACAAAATGGAGGAATGAGGGGCCCCTGCAACCTGGTTTGGGTCCCCACTTTGCTGCTGCCTGGCTCTATGACCTGTGGGGATTCTTCCACCGTGCTGAGGGTCCATTTCTACATCTGTAAAATGGGCATAATGTTCCATTCCTCACAGGCCTGTTATAAAGGTAATAGGAGCAGGGCCTGCCTAGGGGTAGGTGGCACATAGCCACGATGACATCTTCCTGGAGGTCCCATGGGTGCCCTCTAAGCCCAGGGCAAGCAGACCTGGTCCCACTGAACCGTGCCGCTCCCTCCCCAGGGCTAAGTCCGGTATCTGCCCAAACCGCACGCAGGAGCGTGGCCGAGGCGGGGCTCTACACCCAACTGCCCCTCTCCTTTCTACTACGAGCACACGTTTCCCTCCTTTGCCATCTCAGGATAAAGGCTGGAGCTCACAGCAGCTTTTCCCATCAGGCTTTTATTACAAAGAAGGTTCCAGAGCTTCCCAGCCACCCCCTCCAGCCCAGCCCCCGCGGGCTCGGAGCCAGTCCCAGTGCTGGCTGGGTCTGCTGCGGGGGGAACCGGCTCAGCCACGGAGGGTGGCTTCTGACAGGAACAGAATGGGTGATTTTTTTCAGGGCCTTGGGTTTGGGGGGGGGGGTGTCTCTGCCAGGTCTGCCTGTCCTCTGGAACAGTCCTTTCCAGTGTTGTGGTGGGAGCCCCTGGGGACCCCTCCCCGGGTCCTCTGCACAAGCGGCAGCTATTCACAGTTGGCGCGTGATAAGTTTTTTAATATATAAAAGCTTTTTAAAAAAAAAAAATGGTGCTATCTTTAGAAACACTTCCAGCAAGATCAAGTAGCCCAGCTACAGCCTTGGTACGACTTAGCCCCTGTCCCCTCCCTCCAGCCCAGCAGCGCTCAGCACCTGTGCCCTGGTCCTCTGCCCACCCCCGGCTTGTGGGAGAGCACACAGAGCCTGCCCACGGGCAGTGGGCGCCGCCCACTCCACCGGCAGCCGCTGGAAACCGTGTGCCGCCACGGTCCTCTCTGGGTGACCGAAGCCGGAGAGGACATTTTGGTGGTTGAAGCAGAAACCACTCGAGGGCTGGTTCAAGGAGGCCTCCCCTCCGCCACATTGCATGAGGTAGTGTTTCTGGCTGTGGCCCGTGGGCCGGGGGCTCGTCTCTGCCGGAGGGCGCTGGGCCCTGTGGGGCAGGGCTCTCAGCAGCAGGGGCGGCGCAGAGCCGGGGGCTCCGTCCAGGCTGCGCTTGGGGGGTGGCGGGAGCCTTACCAGGGGCTGGCTGTGGCTTCCAAGTCCCCAGTCCAGAGATCAGATCTGGGGACAGGTGGGAGGGGCCCGAGGGGCCCGGGGCTGGGGGCTCCTCTGCCTGGCTCAGAGAAGCCCCTCCATGCCCCCCCCACCGCCCCCCGAAGCCGACCCTGCTCAGTCCTTTCCCAGCTGGAGTCCGAGGCACGGGGCACAAAGTGGAGTCGAGGGCGGTGCGTCTCCCCCAGGCTCAGGCCTCGCTGTAGCACTCATAGATGTTGTCCTCCATCAGAGCCACCACCTGCTCGAACTTGTGTTGCAGCTGGGTCCTCCGGGCAGTGGGGTTCGCCTCCAGCGCGGTCATGATCTGAGGGGGGAGCAAGGGGCCAGGGGGTGGGGAGACAACACTGCCTGGATTTCTATGGCTGGCAACCGGCCCCTAACACGCAAATGTTCCGAGATGTGACTAGGTGAGCCTGAGCCTCTTCTGGGGCTTTCCTGAGCAGAGGAGGTGGACAGGGCTGAGAGGGGGGCACCGCGGGCCCCAGGGTGGGTGCCTCACATCAGGGTACCCACCTGTGTGCGATACCTCTTGGCGTATTTATAAATCTCAGCCATGGCCACATTGGTGTTGAACTCGTTCTGGTATTTCTACAAGGGAGAAGGCGGGAGGGCGGAGGGGGGTTACCCCACCCTTACAGCCCAGCCCGGGGGGTGGGGGTGGTTACACACAAACCCCCAGCTTCCCACAGCCCCTCCCGGGAAGTCAGCTCCCCCCCCTGCGCCCACAAGGCCCCTCTGGAGCCAGCCGCACCCGCGACTCCTCGGCCAGGTGCGCGTTCATCTCCTGCTCGCTGAGCGGCGTCATGTCGTGGATCTGTTTGTAGTAGCGCTGCACGATCTTGCGGTACTCGGGGATCTCCTTGGCGTACAGGAGCTTGTTGGTCGGCGAGTCCTGGGCAGAGAGGAGTGGCGGGGATAAGGCGGCGGCTGGAGACCAGACCTGTTTCTGGACCAGTGCACGTCCCCACTGCCGGACAACCGGCCCCCTCACAGCCGGCTTTGGACCAGGCGGGGGCTCTCACCCCTCCCTGTGCTGCCCTTTGGCACGGAACCCCCGCCCTACTTTCTAGGGCACTGTCAGGGGATGACCTGAAGGGGGACCCGCTTCCTTTAGGGGGAAAGGTGCACGGGCTGTGGGCCAGCTCTTTGTTGCCTGCAGGCTGTTTCGTTTAAGATCCTTGCTTAGGGTTGTGGGTCTTGGTGGCAAAGGTTGCTGGAAGCCTGATCGCTGGCTCAGTGGAACATTTCCCATTGTATGTTTCCAACACCCAAAAGCAAAACATGCCAAGTACGCTCGCAGGACTTTGTCACAGGCATCCTGCCTGCGGAGGCCGTATGTGAGAAGTGATGGCATTCTCTCTCTCGTGGCCTCTGAAAGTCTGGGGCTGACGGCAGGGCCGGGCACCCGCCATCCTGCACGGCCGGATCTCATTAGACCATCTCACTAATGTTCGCAGCATCCGCGCTCTCATGCCTCCCTGCCCCTGGCCAGGTACTTCCCTCTGCCTAGAAGGCCGTTCTCCCTCCTCTTCCCGGCTCTAAAGCCAGCCAGGTCCTCTCCCCGCAGACAGGTCTCAGGGATGTCCCTCCTGTGTGCAGCTCAGAGGTCTCGGTCGCCTGCTCCCCCCCTGCCCACTCCTTCACTCAGTGCCCACTTGGAGGGCTCTTGACCAGCAGGCCTGCTGCTGGGAGCCTGGCTGACTCTCATGACGTCGCACCTGACCACGCCGGTTTCCCACCTCGCTACTGGCTTCCCGGGGCCTGGCTCTAGGGCCGAAATGTTGGAAGGTGGTGCTGAGCACAACTGAGGCGGGTGCAGAGTTTCTGACCACTGGGGCCAGGTTCTGGGCATCTAGATGCCCCAGTTGGAAGGTCCCCGTTCATCCCATGCCCCCCAAACCGGAGCTCCTTGGGGTCCCCTCCCAGAAAGAGCCACGGGCCCCCTCTTCCCGCCCAGCCCCTGCGCAGCCGGCCCCAGAGCGGCAGACCTTGCCCAGCTGCAGGTCCGAGATGGAGCAGGCATCAATGAAAGCCTGAGCAATGACAGAGAGGCAGGCGTCGATGTGGTCCGTCTTGTCGATGTCGAAGACAAACTGGGGGTTTTTCAGGATGTTCACCCAGAACCGGAGAGGAAGGCTGTGGGATGGGGGTAATGGAGGCACCGTGAGCCCACCCAGAGGGTCGGGCAGCAAAGGGAGGGGTCACTGAGGGGGGCTGCAGGAGGGAGGCAGCCAGGTGCCGAGGCCAGGCTGGCTTTACCCCTCCAGGCCAGAGAGGCTTCCCCCCAAGACAGAACCTCAGTGTGCTCATCCACAAAGGGGGTGGACGGCCATCCCTGCCGGGTGGGGCCGCAGAGGGGCCAAGAGCTGAGATTGCTGCATGCCTCGGGGCAGGCATTGCAGGGCCCGTCTATCTTCACGCCTGCCCCCAGCCCCCACAGAGCCTGCTGTTCTCACAGGGGAGCCTCAAGCCCGGTCCTGGTTCTCATTAGAAGAACCCCCCCAACCCCGCCCTGCCTGGCAGCACACAGCTCCTCCCTCCAGCCCTTGCCCAGCAGCAGGAAGTCCACCATTAGCCAGGGCCGCGGAGCAGCGAGAAAGGGCTGGGGGAGGGCGGGGTCTGGATTCTTGGCCTTGGCCTCAGGAGGCCAGAGAGGATTGGTAATACCCCCACCCCAGGGCCACGCAGTGACTCAGCAGCCTGAAGGACATGGACAACTCCCCGCCACCAGAGCTCTGAGAAGCCCCTGCAATGGCACAGAAACTTCTAGGCTGTGTCACATTTCCTGAGGTTCAGGCTGAAGTTCTCAACAAGTTGTGGGGTTCTGTGACCCAGAAAGCTAAGAAAGACATGCCTTAAAGGAAGGCTACGGACTGGGTATGGGAATCAGATCACGTGGGTTTCAGCTTGGTTCTACCCCTGCGAGGGCCGCCTGACCTTGGGCAGACACTTCTCTGTGAGCCTCATTGTTCTCATCTATAAAATGGAACTGATGGTACCCACCCAAGAGGAGTGGAGGAGAGAGATGATGCTAACGGCAAAAGTTCTATCATGCTTGCTTTTGGGTAATTCTTACAATTAAGGTGGATTCCTTTTTATCCCCCTGGTTTTACAGCTGGGAAGACTAAAGCAGAGTGAGGTGAAGTCACTTACCCACGGTCACACAGCTAGGAAGTGGCAAAACAGGGACTGAATCTGGGCAGGTGGGCTGAGAGACCAGGCTCTGAACCCCTGCACGAGTGCCGCCCACACGGGAACAATGAAGCTACGCATCCCTCCCTGCCTGCCCACACACCCTTGGCCCACCAACCTGTTGGTCTTCCAGATGTGCAGAGTGTCAGGATCGGAGATCCCCCTCTTCTCAGCCTGCTCCTCCAGGAAGTCAAAGAAGTACTTGACAGCCAGTGGGGGTTTGTCCTCACGGATGCTCAGGATGGCCTTGAACAGGTCATCCAGAAACTTCTGCAGCGTGCCCTGCAGAGGAGTGGGGTGGCTGCCGTCAGCCCAGGACCACTTGGGGAGGGTGAGTGGGCACCTCTGGTAGCCCCAGGGAGCCCAAAGTGCTTGGGCTGGTGAATGGGAAAGCCATGTACCATCAGGCTGGTCACCTAACCTCTCCGGGCCCTGGTTTTCTTGTCTGTGAAATGGGTTAGTGGAATCCTCCTCCCAGGGGTACTGTAAGGACTGATCCAGACACTGAGGCACAGAGTCGGGGAACTGGGAGGGCCGGGGTGATGACTCTGCCACCTGAGCTGTGTGACCTCAGGGACAGCACTGACCCCTCTGGGCCTCTGCTGCCCTATCACGTTGGCTAATACAGAAGTTGTCTCTCAGGCACCTTTCACGGCTGTGAGCAAACCCCTCCTCAGGAGCAACGCGAAGCCCTGAGCCTCTTGCATGGGGAGCTCATCCAGCCCCACAGAAGAAGAGCTCCCCCCAACACCCTGGCATGGGCGCAGCTGATGGGGAGAAGAGGCCAGGCCCACCTTGGTGGACAGGAGGCGAGTCAGGTAGATCTCTGGTAGCACCTTCTTGCGGTGGCTCTGCCGGTGGGACTTCTTGGGCTCTGCCAGCTCGTCCGTGGGCAACACCTGGGAGGCCGGGGCAGCGGTCAGTCCAGCGCCCGGCACCATCCTGGGCTGTCCTGTGGGAGGTCCTATCCTGCGACCCACAGGTACCTGGCTCCATGGACACTTCGTGGCACATAAGGAGGAGGGACCCCTCCCTGCTCCCCAATCCCTGGCCTTTCCCAGAGCCTGGGAGTACTCTCCCCAGAGCCCCAGGGTGGCAGGAAGCCAAGTCCACACCCAGCGAGGGCGGGCACCCCCAGGGCCAGAGGCCGGGCACTTACCAGATGGAAATACTTCTCTGTGTCCAAGTCTTTCACTGTGAGAGGGAAAACACAATAAATAAACAAGAGAGAGGAGGGGGGAGAGAGAGAAACCGAAATGGAGACAGAAAAGTGGAGAGCGGCAGAGAGCGAGAGATCCAAAGCAATACCTGGAGAAAGTGAGAGTGAGAGAGACAGAAAAATGCAAACAGAGGAAGAGGGGAGAGACAGATCCAGAGAGACACATAGAAAATGAGACCGAGAGAAAAAGGCCACGAGAGAGAGATGTACACAAGGAGAAACAGAGGGACATGGGGGAGATCCCCACAGGGGGACAAGATGGCTGCCCTCACCCCCTCCATTGCCCAGCCCAGAGCTCCTGCCAGCCCAGACCTCGTAAACGGCAGGGAGAGACCCAAGATCCTGCTCCTGACCTTAGCAGGGGACCCTCTGACCAAAGGAGCCTAGGACCCCATGCCTGGCAGCTGGGCAGCTAGGCCTGGGAGCCTGAGGGTGCGGATGAGGGGTGGGATTGAGGCAGGGACCCAGCCCAAAGCCCAGGTGGCCATGCCAGTCTCCCCCTCCAGCCTGGCAGCTTCCCAGACCTCTTGAAACCACATCCCGCCCTCCTGGGGCCTCTCTCTGGCTGCCCGCAGGATCCCAGCCCGAGGAGGCCTGGCGGCAGGCCCTGCCCAAGCAGTACTGGGGCAGAGGGGCCTGGCCTGGCCCTTGCCCCAACCAAGGAGACCATAGCCCAGCCCAGCCCTGCCTCTTAAAGCCTCAGTTTCCCTATTAGGGCTGCTCAGAAGGGGCCAAAGCCTGGCCTGACCCCCTCCCCTTGTCCACCGGTGCTACCTCGGCCCAGTGTGTTGTCCTTCTTGTCTGTGAGGCTCATGGCCAGGGAGGCACCTTCAGGGATCTGACAGGAGGGGAGAGGCCAAGGTCAGAGGTCAGAGGTTAGGGAGGATTCAAGTGGGGGATGGGTAGGGCTGGGGACCCCACCTTGTAGTGGGCCAGTGTGTTGAGCTTCTTGCGGCCATCTTCCACCACTGAGGTGTCATCCAGGTCCCGGAGGATATAGCTCTGCGTGCTCGAGGCGAACCACTCTGAGGGGCAGGGAACAGGGTGTCAGGGACAGGGAGCTGGCTGGAGGGGGCAGCACCAGCCTGGACCACACAGGGAGAGACCTCTGGCTCTCTCTGTGGAACCTAGGGCAAGCTGTGCCTCTCTCTGAGCCTGTATTTTTCCATGAGTAAAATGAGGAGGAGAAAAAAGATCCAGAGGAGAGGGTGGTGGTGGGCACAGAGCAGGAGGTCTGGCAGTGTCCTCATCCTTGAGGTTGTTCTTTACTATTGCTGATGAAATAAGAAAAGGTACCATCTGTGAAAAGGACAGTGAGAGTCATGGAAAGTATGTGATCCCTAGGTACTGACTCTGCCCTTCCAGGCTCTGGGTGACTCAGTGCCTACCCAACCTCATCTCATAGCCTATCCCAGCTCCTGCAGGCCAGAACCAGTGAGCTCCCTGCTCTGAACAGTCACTGTGCCCATTTATTATCACAACCTCGTGCTTGGAACAGGGCCTGTGATCATAGAACAAATGGCAGCTTTTTGGCCCAACCAGAACTCCTATGCATCCTTCAAAACCCATTCCAATTGCCCCTCCTTGAGCAAGCTTTTCCTGAATACTTTTTGCTGTTGTCTGCAGCTTGCTCACACTGCAGTACCCATCTCCCTGCCAGAATAGGAGCTCCTTTGTGATGGGCACCTTATCTAATCATCTCCATGTCCCCAGGGACACAATCAATGTACATTTCCTGAGTGAAAGGAGTATGCAACCAAGGCGGGGGACAGTTCCCACTGGAGTAGCCCAATGCTGAGGCCCGGCACCCCACCCCTGCCCACCGAGGTCAACGTCCTCCGCACGTGGCCACTGAGAGTAGGGCACATTCTTGCAGAAGGCTTCCAGAATCTTCTCTTTCACCTGTGTCAGCGTGTCCGTATCCATGGCCCGCACACTCAGCGAGTCCATGCCGCAGCCCTGGAAGGACACATTCAGGTTCTGCACGAGAGAGGAGGAGACGGTCAGCAAGCTCCTCCCATTACTACCCTGGGCCCCAGGCAGGGCAACAACCTGCCCAGGGCGGCTGGGTCATGATCAGGGTCAGGGTGCTCCGAGCATGAGGATCCCCCTCCCAGCCAGCCTGGGAGATGGTTCCCACCTGGCCGCCCAGCCGCCCGACTCACCCGGGGCTTGGCCTCAATGTTCTCCCGCAGTAGCCACTCCTCGTTGAGCGTGTAGCGGGCCTTGCCTGTGATGGCATCAATGGAGCCCTTGTTGATCTGCTGCTTGATGGCACACAGGAGCAGGAAGAATGGCTCCCCAACTGTTTCCTGGGGTGGGCACGGGGCTGTCAGGGGCTGAGGCCCAGCCTGCCTAGCCCAGCCCCCACTGCCTCGCTGCCCACCCTCCGTATTCCAGCCCCCAAGCCTTTGGCCATGCTGTGGCCTCCATCTGGAACGCTTTCCCCACCCCCCTGTACCAACACCTCCATGCTGCCTGGGTAACACCCCCACTTTGGGATCCTAGTGCCATTCTCCCCATCTCCCCCCGCCTCCTGTCCCCCACCCTCAGGGTCTCCGTGGACTCTGAGGCAGAAAACCACTGGCTGTGGGCAGGCACATTCATTTGGTCATCCCAGCAACTCTTCCCGGTATGGGATATCATCCTCACTGCTGAGGCTCAGAGAGGACAATCAACCTGCCCAGGGTCACCCAGGGGGGGAAATAGCAGAGCTAGACTTGAACCCCGGATCAGCTGGCTCCAAAGTCCGTGACTCTGCTAAGCCGCCCGGGGTGAGTTTAGGTGGAACCAGAACACAGGATGTGGTCTCAATTCCCAGGTTGGTGAGTGGAGAGCATCTTGGGCCAGGCTGGGCCTCATACCCCTGCCCTCCTACTAAGCCCTCAGACCTGAGCTTAGGGCCTCCTCCAGGAAGCCACCTTGAACCCTCCAGCCGGGTCCAAGGCCTCAGCGCTTGAGCGCCACTCTGTGGCCTTTATTGCTCTGTATTTTAATTGTTATTTCTGCATCTGTCTCCTCTAAGCCCGGGGGAGTCTTAAGGGCTAGGACTGGGCCTGATTTATCATCTGAACCCAGAGCCGGGCCCAAAGGCACACAAGGGGAGGGGGGGTTGATGAATAAGAAAACTATCTGGAACAAAGCCCCTGGAGAGTGCTTTGAGCCCTTGCGGGAAGCCAGGCCTCCCCTGAGCTGTATAATGGACCTTAGAGGCCTGTCCCTGCTCCCTGAGCCCCTTTCCTCATCTGCACAAAGGGCCTGAGGACCCCTCCGGACGGAGCTGGCATGAGGAGGAAACCAAGTCAGATACATGACGCTCGCCCTAGGGAAGGCTTGGCAGGGGGCGGGCTCGGCCCCGCCTCACCCGCAGACAGCTGTACATGCAGATGGACATCCAGTTGGTGAGCATCTTCTCAACCACGGACTCCGTGCGCCGCAGCATGAGCTTTGGGTTCTTGGCGGCCGAGGCGTCGATGAGGTCCACCAGCAGCTCCTTCATGATGCCCGTGTAGTACTCCAGCTTGCCGTGGAGCGCGATGGTCAGCAGGGAGGCCAGGCTGCACCTGCGGGGGGCGCGGGGCATCAGCACCGGGCCCGGGATCCGCAGCGTGTGTGGTGTGGGGCTCCGGCGCTGCCTCATGGACCTGGCGGCCCCAGGTATGTCTGTGTGGGTGAACGCAGCTCACACCCACCCGGAGAAAGGGCCACCTTCTCTAACGGCCACAGCAACCACCGTGCCTGTGGGCTCCTATCTTGGGCAGCCAGGCCCAGGAAAGGGAGGCATGTGAGGGCCCGGTCCTGGGTGGATGCCTACTGCCCAGCAGGCAAGGCGATTTGCAAACTGTCCCGGGCTTGGGTCTGGCCAAGCCAAGCCAGGACAGGCTGTGTGGCCTCCAGCGGGCCCCTGTCCCTCTCCCAGAGCCTCGCAGCCTGACCTGTCACGCACTGCAAAGTCTTTCTGCTGCTCCAGCGCATGCACGAAGACAATGAGGAAGTGCTTGTTGTTGAGCAACGAGGAGAACAGGCTGATCCCCTCTTCCATGTTGGGCCGGCAGCTCTCCGGGATCTGCGGAAGCAATCGGTGCTGTCCACAGGGGTCTGGCGCCTCTGCCTGGCCTCGGAGCCAGCACTTATAATGCCCTGAATGGCTCTTTGAATGCCTCCTGGAATGGGAAGCTCACCACCTTTTCATGACAGATGTCTCTTACCTCCCCATGATTGGGAATAATGGCTCAGTTGAGTTGAAAAGGGGGGCTCAGAGAAGGTCAAGGGTACCTGGAGGTAACCCAGAGTCCCCGTGCCTAGGACCCTCTTGCTTTCCATTCTCTAGGCAGCAGTGGAGTGGGATGTCCAGAAAGGCCCAATCCTCTCCGCTCGCCACCTGGCTTGGGGTCAGCACTTCTAACACCCTGAATGGTGTTATACCTTGAATGCCTCCTGGGATGGAGGACTCAGTGTCTTCCAGTGACTGACTCCTCCCAACTCCCCGTGATTAGTATCAATGGATCAGATGAACAGGAAAGTGAGGCCCAGAGAGGGGTGGGGTGCCTCTGAGGCAGCCCTGTGTGTATATGCACGCACGTGCATGGGGTACTCACCTTCCACTCTCCCAGCAGTGGGTGGGTCTCCTGCACCGTGGAGCTGCCCTGGGCATTGAGGGTCTGGGAGGGCAGTACATAACGTTCTTCATAGAGGGAGGAGCACTGTAGGGGTAGACCACCCCCCAGCATCTCAGCAGGGCTGCAGTCTCCCCTGACTGGCATGCAAGGGCCGCTCAACAAATGCAAAGGGTTACCTTGTAAAGGAAGAAGGGGCAACAGGCCATGCCCAGGGGCCTTAGGAATCCAGAGAAGCAGGGAGGGCTGGCCCAAGGGGCTTCGTGGGGGAAAAGGAAGGAGCAGAACCTCATGATGCAAGGTGTGCAATGCAAGAGGGCATGAGGCTTAAGAGGAAGCAAAAGAAGCTGAGCACGGAGTGGGAGAAAGAGCAGAGAGGCCAGCAAGGACCACGGTATGGCCTTGTTAGGGCAGCTGCATGGTGAGCAGTGTGGAGAGGGCAAGAGGCAGGTCACTGGCCACCAGCATAAATGCTCTGGCCAGGCAGGGAAGGCGGGGACAAGGAGGTAGCCCCTGGAACACAAAGAGGGGTGGGAGGCTTGAGGCAGAGTCCAGAGGGCAGGAGAAGGGAATGTAGAGACCAAAAGCCTGGCTGGGAAGGGACCCAGTGCTGAGAGAGGTAGGTGGGGCACCGGGGGCCTAGGGGAGCCTGGGCCACCCCTGCTCGCCCCCTCAGTGAAAGGACAGGCAGGCCCTACACCCCAGGAGGAGAGTGGGGCTAGTAGCTGGCTTCCGTATGGACAATCAAACATCAGACGAGTAGAGAAGAAAAGTGAGGGGAAAAACTGGGCCCCCTCCCTTGGCAGGTGAGGGCAGGTGGGCAAGGCTGCTGTGAGCGTGCATGAAGGTTATGCACTGCTCAAGGGGACCACGTGGCACCACGTTTTCCCATCTGCTTAAAAATGCCCTCTAGGTTGGCATGGCTCAGAAAGAGATCGAGGAGCCCCTGAGGTGGCTGGCAAGGGTGCGGGCTGACCTTAGGGAAGAAGGTGCGGGTCACAAAGTGCTTATACTCCAGGAAGGGGATGCCCTGGCTGCGGTTCAGCTCCTTGGTCAGATCAGTCATGTCCGTCTGCAGCTCGGCAAAGCCTGGTGGATTGGCAGGGAGCTGGGAGTAGCTCTGGAACCCATTGCCCAGTCGGCAAAGCCAAGGTCCACAGCCCCGCCTGGGCCGCACCCCACTACCTTTCCGGATTTCCTCTCGGATCTGAGATTCCATCTCCTCCATCTGCAGCAGAGTCTTCTGCCAGTAGCGCTCCGCACGGCGGCTCTTAGTGCAGAAGACGAACAGGGCTGCGGGCAGCAGAGAGACAGGTCAGGCCTGGAAAGCCCTTCGGAAAACACTGGTTGACACGTGCAGTGCACAGGGCCCGGGCCTGGAGGGACAGGTCCTGCTGGCTTCCTCTCCACCTCCTCTGGGCGGGGTGTGGAAGGCGGACGGGTGCCCTCAGCCTGCAGTCGTCCCCTCCTACCGGGGAAAGGGTTGGGGAACACCCAGGAAAATAATCCTGACGTCCCATTCTTATAAAAAGAAGTACGTGTGTTTTAAAATAGCGGTAAACATTATAAAATAAAGATAGTGGGTCAAATACTTATAAAGCAAGTATAAAGGGTAAGACAAAGGTAGTAAAATTAATTAAAATATGATAATTAGTTAAGATACATAAAATCAACATGTAAAATGTGATCATCAAAAATATAAAATCCTGGGGGGATGTGCTTGGGTCTTGGTTTAAGCGTCCAACTCTTGGTTTCGGCTCAGGTCATGATCTCAGGGTCGTGAGATTGAGCCCCATATCGGGCTCCGTGCTCATTGAGGAGTCTGCTTGAGATCCTCTCTCTCCCTCTGCCTTTCCTGCTCTCTTTCTCTAAAATAAATAAATAAATCTTAAAATATATATATATATTTTATTTATATATATATAAAATGGGGGAGTAAAAAGATAAAGCTCTGGAATGTGTTCAAAATTAACTTACTATCAGCTTAAAAGAGACTATTATATACATAAGATATTATATGTGAACCTCACGGTAACCACAAAGAAAAAACATATAAAATACACAAAAGAAAAAAAAAATCTAAACATACCACTAAAGAAAACTATCAAACCACAGGGAAGAGAGAGAAGAAGAAAGGAACAGAGAGAAACTACTAAAACAGCCAGAAAACAATTAATGAAAAGACAGTAAGTACACACCTATCAATAATTACTTTAAATATAAATGGACTGATTTCTCCCATCAAAAGACATAGGGTGGATGAGTGGATTAAAAAAAAAAAAACAAAAAACCCATCTATAGGCTGCCTACAAGAGACTCACTTCATATCTAAGGACACGCACAGACTGAAAGTAAGGGTGGAAAAACATGTTTCATATAAATGGAAATGAAAAAAAAGCTGGGGTAGCAATACTTACATCAGACAAAATAGACTTTAAAATAAAGACTGTAATAAAAGACAAAGAAGGACACTACATAATGATAAAGGGGTCAATCTGATAAGAGAATTATAACATTTGTAAAGATCAATGCACTGAACATACCTAAACATACAAGGCAAATATTAACAGGCCTAAAGGGAGAAATAGACAGCAACACAATAAGAGTAGGGGACTTTAACACCCCACTTACATCAATGGATAGATCACCCAGACAGAAAATCAATATGGAAACATCATCCTTAAATGACACATTGGACCAGATGAACTTAACAGATACATACAGAACATTCCATCCAAAACCAGCAAAATACACATTCTTTTCAAGTGCACATGGAACATTCTCCAGGATACGTCACACATTAGGCCACAAAACAAGCCTCAATAAATTTAAGAAAATGAAGTAATATCAAACATTTTTTCTGACCACAACAGTATGAAACTAGAAATTAATTACAAGAAGAAAATGGGAAAAGGCACAAACATGTAGAGACTAAACAACATGCTACTGAACAACCAATGGGTAAATGCAGAAGTCAAAGAGGAAATAAAAAAATACATTGAGACAAATGAAAAAAAAAAAAACCACAGTCCAAAATCTTTGGGACACAGCAAAAACCATTCTAAGAGGGAAGTTCACAGTGATACCTCAGGAAACAAGAAAAGTCTCAAATGATCTAACTTTAAAGGAAGTAGAAAAAGAAGAACAAAACTCAAAGTTAGGAGAAGGAAGGAAATAAAGATCAGAGCGGAAATAAATGAAATACACTAAAAAGTAATAGAAAAGATCAACAAAACCAAGAGCTGGTTCTTTGAAAAGAAACAAAATTGACAAACCTTTATCCAGATTCATCAAGACAAAAAAGAGGACTAAATTAAATCAGAAATGAAAATAGAGAAATTATAACCGATACCACAGAAATACAAAAGACAAGAATACTATACAGTCATATACCAACAAATTAGACAATTTGGAATAAATGGGCAAATTCCTAGAAATATACAATCTTCTAAGACTGAATCATGAAATAGGAAATCTGAATACACTGACTGCTAGTAATGAAATTAAATCAGTAATCAAAAAAGTCCCCTAAAACAAAAGTCCAGGTCCAAATGGCTTCACTGGTGAATTCTATCAAACATTTAAAGAAGAGTTAAGGGGCGCCTGGGTGGCTCAGTCGTTAAGCAACTGCCTTCGGCTCAGGTCATGGTCCCAGGGTCCTGGGATCGAGCCCCACATCAGGCTCCCTGCTCAGCGGGAAGCCTGCTTCTCCCTCTCCCTCTCCCTCTCCCCCTGCTTGTGTTCCCTCTCTCGCTGTGTGTCTCTCTCTCTGTCAAATAAATAAATAAAATCTTAAAAAAAAATAAAGAAAGAAGAGTTAATACCTATCCTCTTGACATAACCCCAAAAATTAAAGAGGAAGGAACATTTCCAAACTCATTTATGAAGCCAGCATTACTCTCATACTAAAACCAGGCAGAGACACTACAAAAAAAAAAAGAGAAAAATATCACTGATGAACAAAGGTGCAAAAATCTGCAAAAAAATATTACCAAACCAAATTCAACAATACATTAGAAGGATCATACACCATGACCAAGTAGGATTCATTGCAGGGACAAAAGGATGGTTTGACATCCACAAATCACACAACGTGATACACCACATTAACATAAAATTGAAGGCTAAAAATCATATGATCATCTAAATAGATGCAGAAAAAGAATTTGACAAAATTCAATATCTATCTATGATAAAAACTCTCAACAAAGTAGGTATATAGAGGGAATGTACCTCAACACAATAAAGGCCATATAGGATGGATCACAGCTAATATCAAACTCAATGATGTAAAACTGAAAGTGTTTCCTCTAAGATCAGGAAGGATGCCCATTCTCACCAATCTTGATCAACATAGCATTTAGAAGTCGTAGCCACAGCAATTAGGCAAGAAAAAGAAATAAAAGGCATCCAAATTGGAAAAGAAGAAGTAAAACTGTCACTGTTTGCAGGTGATATAATATATGCAGAAAACCCTAAAGACTCCACCAAAAAACTATTACAACTACTAAACAAATTCAGTCAAGTCGCAGGGTACAATATTAATACACAGAAATCTACTGTTTCTATACACTAATAAAGAACTATTCAGAAAGAGACATAAAACAATATCATTTACAATTGCATCAAAAAGAATAAAATACCTAGGAATAAATTTAATCAAGGAGGTAAAAAACGTGTACTCTGAAAACTAAAAGACATTGATGAGAAAAATTGAAGATGAAACAAAAAAATGGGAAGTTATACCCTGCTCCTACATTAGAAGAATTATTGTTAAAATGCCCATACTGCCCAAAGCAATCTATATATATGTGCTGCCGAAGTGAGCACCCAAAGCAATCTATAGATTCAATGCAATCTCTATCAAAATACCAGTGGCATTTTTCACAGAACTAGAATAAGTAATCCTAAAATGTAAATGGAACCACAAAAGACCCCAAATAGCCAAAGCAATCTTGAGAAAGAAGAACAAAGCAGGAGGTATCATGGTCCCAGATTTCAAACTATATCACAAAGCTATTAAAATCAAAACAGTATGGTACTGGCATAAAACCAGGCACAGAGATCAATGGACCAGAATAGAGTCTATAAATAAACTCATACTTACATGGCCAATTAATCTTCAACAAAGGAAGCAAGAATACACAAGGGGGAAAAGACAGTTTCTTCAATAAATTTGTTGGGAAATCTGGACAGCCACATGCAAAAGAATGAAATTAGACCACTTTCTTACACCATATACAAAAATAAAGTCAAAATGAATTAAAGACTTAAATGGGAGGCTTGAAACCATAAAACTTTTAGAAGAAAACATAGGCAGTAAGCTTTTGGACATCGGTCTTAGCAGTATTTTTTTTGGATCTGTCTCCTCAGGCAAGGGCAGCAGAAGCAAAAATAAACAAATGGAGTACATCAAACTAAAAAGCTTTTGGATGGCAAAGGAAACCATCCACGAAACAAAAAGGCAACCTACTAAATAAATGGAAGACAATACTGGCAAACAATATATCCAATAAAACGTTGATATCCAAAATATATAGACTCATACAACTAAAAAACAATCAATCTGATTAACAAATGGGCAGAGGACCTAAATAGACATTTTTCCAAAGAAGACAGGCAGATGGACAACAGACACATGAAAAGATGCTCATCATCACTAATCATCAGGGAAATGCAAATCACAACCACAATGGGATATCACTTCACACCTGTCAGAATGGCTGGTATCAAAATGACAAGAAATAACAAGTGTTGCTGAGGCTGTGGAGAAAAAGGAACCCTGGTAAACTGTTGGTGGGCACGTAAATCAATGTAGCCATCATACTGTGGAAAACAGTATGGAGGTTCCTCAAAGATTAAAAACGCAACTGTCCTAGGACCCAGCAATTCCACTTCTGGGTACTTAATTGAAGAAAATGAAATAACTAATTTAAAAAGATACATGCATCTATATGTTCACTGCAGCATTATTTATAATAGCCAAGACATGTAAGCAACCCAAGTGTCCACGGATAGATGAATGGATAAAGAAGATGCGGTGTATAGATACAATGAAATGTTACTCAGCCTTGAAAAAGAATGAAATCTGGCCATTTGTGACAACATGGAAGGACCTAGAGGGTATTATGCTATGAAGTCAGACAGAAAGACAAATGCTATGTGATTTCACTTACATGTGAAATCTAAAAAAACAAAACAGAAACAGACTCATAGATACAGAGAACAATCTGGTGGTTGACAGAGGGGGGCTGTGGGGGATTGGATGAAATAGGTAAAGGGAATTAAGAGGTATAAACTTCCACTTATAAAATAAATAAGCCTCGGGGACCTAATGTACAACATAGGGAATATAGTCAATAACATTGCAATATCTTTGTAAGGTGACAGAAGGTAACTGTATAAAAATATTGAATCACTATGTTGTGCACCTGAAACTAATATAATACTGTATGTCAATTATAATTCAATACAAAAATAGGGGTAAACAGTGACTTTCCCTGGTTGAGAGAATTATGGGTGATTTTTGTTCTCTTTCTGTTTTTTTATCAGTTTCAATTATTTCCACAATGACCAGGTGTTAACTTGTGAAACATTTAAAAGATCAAAAAATTATGAAACATTTAAAAGATTACACAGCAGGGGAACCCTCTTACACTGTCAGTGGGAATGCAAATTGGTACAGCCACTTTGGAAAACAGTGTGGAGGTTCCTCAAAAAATTAAAAATAGAGCTACCCTATGACCCAGCAATTGCACTACTGGGTATTTACCCCAAAGACACAGATGTAGTGAAAAGAAGGGCCATATGCATCCCAGTGTTCATAGCAGCAATGTCCGCAATAGCCAAACTGTGGAAAGAGCCGAGATGCCCTTCAACAGATGAATGGATAAAGACGATGTGGTCCATATATACAATGGAATATTACTCAGCCATCAGAAAGGATGAATACCCAACTTTTACATCAACATGGATGGGACTGGAGGAGATCACGCTAAGTGAAATAAGTCAAGCAGAGAAAGTCAATTATCATATGGTTTCACTTATTTGTGGAACATAAGGAATAGCATGGAGGACATAAGAAGGAAGGGAAAAATGAAGGGAGGGAAATCGGAGGGGGACACGAACCATGAGAGACTATGGACTCTCAGAAACAAACTGAGGGTTCTAGAGGGGAGGGGGGTGAGGGGATGGGTTAGCCTGG
This sequence comes from Halichoerus grypus, assembly GCF_964656455.1. Classification (NCBI taxonomy): domain Eukaryota; kingdom Metazoa; phylum Chordata; class Mammalia; order Carnivora; family Phocidae; genus Halichoerus; species Halichoerus grypus. Next base: position 163,666,894 of record NC_135712.1, on the reverse strand, counting down.
TGATGGGTATTAAGGAGGGCATGTTCTGCATGGAGCACTGGGTATTATACACAAACAATGAATCGTGGAACACTACATCAAAAACTAATGTTGTAATGTATGGTGACTAACATAATAAAATAAAATAAAAATATATTTATTATTATTTTTTAAAGATTTTATTTATTTATTTGACAGAGAGAGACACAGCGAGAGCAGGAACACAAGCAGGGGGAGTGGGAGAGGGAGAAGCAGGCTTCCTGCCGAGCAGGGAGCCCGATGTGGGACTCGATCCCAGGACCCTGGGATCATGACCTGAGCCGAAGGCAGACGCTTAACGACTGAGCCACCCAGGCGCCCAATAAAAATATATTTTAAAAAAAGATTACACAGCAATATTACATCATAATCCCTTTCTGGGGTGGGGAATGGGGAAATCTCACACACACACACACACACACACATGCAGCCGACCTTTGAACAACTGGGTTTAAACTGTGTGGGTCCATTTGGATGCAGATTTTTAAAAAATAAATACAGTAAGAACCGTAAATGTATTTTTTCTTCCTTCTGATTTTCTTTTTTTTTTTTTAAGATTATTTTATTTATTTGAGAGAGGGAGAGAGAGCGCATGTGCAGGAGCAGGGGGGAAGAGCGGCAGGCAGAGGGAGAAGCAGGCTCCCCACTGAGCAGGGAGCCCGATGCGGGGCTCGATCCCAGGACCCTGAGACCATGACTTGAGCTGAAGGCAGACGCTTAATGACTGAGCCACCCAGGTGCCCCTCTTCCTTATGATTTCTTTGATGACACTTTCTTTTCTCTAGCTTACTTTATTGTAAGAATGCAGTATGTAATACATATAACATATAAAATATGTGTTGAGTGTTTAGTTATCAGTACTTAAGTTTTGGGGGAATCAAAACTTATCTGTGGACTTCTGACTGTGCGGGGGTCAGCGCCCCTAACCCCCACGTTATTCAAGAATCAACTGTATCACTTTCATAACCACTATTTTAAGAGTGGGGTAGCCTACCAAATATGTAGGTTAATCTTCCCTGAACAACCCTCTTTTAAGTGCCCTCAGTAGCTCCTTATTACCTAGAGGACAAGGTTCCAAGTTCCTCTGCCAAGCACCCAGGGCCCACAGCCCAGACTCGGTGCGCCCCCCAGCCTCTATCCCCCTCCGCCCACGTGAGCCGGAGCCAGGGCACAGCTGTCAGTGAGTGACCCACCACCAGGCCTTTGCTCAAGCTTGTGTCCCCAGCCCATCGTGCCTTTTCTCCTATCTGCCGCTGTGCAGAGGGGCTGGGACAAGGCGGGGCAGGGCCACCCTCCCAGGCGTCAGGAGGGAAGGGCTCCTTACCAACCACAGAGAGCAGAAGCAGGACACTGCAGATGACGATGGACACAATGATGGCCGTCTCACTGCCCCCCAGCTGCAGCGTGGCGATGGTCTGGTTGAAGTTCCCTACCTGGATCTGTGTGGAGGTGGGTAGAGGGAGCTGTAGCTTCCCTGGCCTTGTGCATTGGCTCCTCTCCTCACTGGCTGTGGGGTCCTGGGCAAGCCCCCTAACCTCTTTGAACCTCAGATGCCATGTCCATAACACAGATAACCATGCCCACCTCCTGGGGATGCCGTGAGGGCTAAATGAGAGGATGCTGGGCAAGGCCGGCCCGAGAGGGGACACTCAGTACAGGGGGTGCTGTTTACTATTACAGCCTGGGAGGAGCCGTGGAGGAGCCAGAGGGCCTAGCTGCTGTCGCCAAGCACCTGGAGGGCTGTTCAAGGAGCCGGGGAGCAGGCAGAGTCTGAGGATTCAGAGGGCACAACTGGGACCGGGGTGTGGGTGAAAGGGAGTTTTCCCGGTCAGAGCCGTCCTGGGCAGCATGAGCTGCCTGGGAGGGAGGGAGCTCCCCACCCCAGGAGGCATGCAAGCAGGTACAGCATAGAAAAGGTCCCACTTCTGGGCCCTCTCTGCCCTCCCCCGGTTTCCCTCCTCTCTGTGACTCTGCATGGTAACTGGCAGCCCAGCCTCTGGGGGGAGCATCAAGTGGACCAGGGGCAACTTCTTATGGCCTCTGAAAGTCCAGCCCCATCAGGCCTATCCGGGCCAATCACTGACCTGAAGCAGGTCACTAAGTTCTTGGGCCTCATCTGTCAAGTGGGGATGTAAAGCTCTGCTTTGCTCCCCTTGCCTCATCCACTGAGCACCAAAATGCTTAGCTCTGACATGCGGGGAAGGGGTAGACACTCAAGCAGATGGGGCAGGGCTGGCGGCCAGGGCCGCCTCCACCTGGGGCGCCCCGTTCACTCACCGTGATGGGCAACTGCCCCTCGGCTGTGCCCAGGGACTCGTTGACCGAGCAGTGGATGACTCTATCCGAGACAATCTGGATGTCACAAGCCACTTGGCCTATCTTGATCCGGTACTCATGGCTCTGGAGCCCCAGGCTGTCCTGCTCCTTCTGCGGGAGCAGAGTGGGGGTGCTCACGGAGGTCCATGGCAGAGCCCGGCCCCACTCACGCCCCCGCCCCGGCACCTGCTGGCACTCACATGGATGACCAGGGTGAGCGGCTCCCCGGGGTGGTGCTTGATCCACTTCTCCCTCTTGGCCGTGGAGAACTGTGGGTCAGGGAGGTAGTCCAGGCGGAACCTGCCGCCCCGCCGCGCCTCCTCGGGGTCCAGCAGCTCCTCGGCCACCGCTACCTCGTCAGCGTAGGCCCGCCCGTTGATGAAGAAGTCCACCGGTGCCGATGCATTGCTCAGAGCCCCCGGGGATGGGCAGGTGATGAGGGTGGAGTTGAGAACCTTGCAGAGCTGGTAGGGGAGGGCCAGGGCCAAGGTTAGGGACGGGCAGACAGACATGGAGAAATGGGGAAGAGATGATTGAGGTTTCAGGAGACAGAGAGAGAGAGAGAGGCAGAGATAGGGGAGATGCAGCAGAGTGAGGCTTGGTCAATCAGGGCCACGGGCTGCTCCCCACCCGCCTTGGCCCCTTGCCCCCTCACCGTGGGCTCCCGGCCGATGTGGTGCACGGCCATGGACACATTCTGCACCATGTGGAAACGCTCGCCAGCCACCGTGATGGTCCTGCCGCCACTGCAGGAGACGGCAAGCCACGTCAGGCCACCCGCAGCCCCGGAGAGCCAGCTCAGCCTGGGGGGCAGGGTGCGGGGTCTCACCTGACGGGGCTGCGGCGGGGACTGATGGCCGTGATGACCGGGTTCTGCATGTACTGGAAGGTGAGGTTGCCGCGCACACAGCCCCGGCGCTCAAAGCGCACGCACACAGACACGGGGGCCGGCAGGGCGCCCTCAGGCACCGTGCACGCGATGCTGGTGTCCGTGCGCCTGCGGAAGGGCGGTGGCATCGTGAGCACGGCCCCCACCTCCCCCTGGTTGCCCCTGCCTGCCCCATCGCCCAGGGCGCAAGCCCGTGCACTTGGCCTGGCTTCCAGGCCTCCTCGACGGGCCCCAGCCTGGGCTTCTAGCCCCTTGCACAGAAACCTGTTGTTTCCATATTCCCGCCACCACACCTTTGCTCAGGCCGTGCTCCCCACCTTCAACCCTCCCTTCTCAGACCCTGCCGCTACTTCCCAGTTTTCTGCCCCATCCCGCATCATCCAGGAAGCCTTCCCAGAGCTCCTCTCTCAACGGCCACCCCTGCTGAGGGGTGGCTCTGAAAGCACGGACTTTCCCCCCAATCTCAGATGTTTCTATTTCCCGTGGGAGTGTCTGCTTTCCCCTGAGGGCTGAGACTGTGCTGGGCTCTTCTTGGTTTCCACAGCAATGCCCATCCTTGGGGCCTGGTACACAGTAAGTGAATAATAAAGACAGAGGCATTTCACCAAGAGGTTGTGGACCCCACCCCTGCCAGCAGACACACCTCTGGGCCAGCCGGAGGATCTCGGAATGTGCACAACCATCACCATTTTCACTGCCGCTGTCACTTATGAAGCACCTACTCTATGCCAGGCACAGAGTACTACTCGTAACTGCTGTTCTTACCAGATGAGGAAACGGAGGCTCAGAGAGGGAGAGGGGTTTGGCCAAGAGGACACAGCCAGTGAGGACCCGAGTAATGCCTGGTGCAAGGATGCCCTCCACCCCTTAGCCCCCAGCCGTCCAGTTGCCCTGGGCTGGGAAGGGTGGCCCAGGCCCCGGGGCTTACACGAGCTCTGTGCAGGGCTCCGTGTCGTTCACCAGGACTTGGAGCTCGGAGCCCACATGGAGGTCGCTCCCGTGGATTGTGATCCTGGTGCCCCCGGCCTTGGGGCCCTTGTCAGGCTCCAGGAATTGGACCAGGGGCAGCTGTGGGGAGGAAGACAGGTGGTCAGGCTTCAGGCTATCCCCCAGGTGTGGGCCTGGTGGGGTGGGCAGGAAGGTGGGCGTGGCCTCCCTTACCACATAGGAGAAGCGCTCCCGTGACTTGCCCTCCTTAGAGGCGTTCACCGTCACCACGTCTGAGAACGCCCCTGGCGCTGGCCCTGTGGCACACACAATCCTGGGGGGAGGCAGCTCTGGTCAGCGGAGCAGCCCGAGGAGCTCAGGGGCTGGGTGTTCTCCCTTGAATAACGCCCCCCAGCACACCCTGAGGGTGTGTGAGCTCCCCACGCCTGCGCTCAGCTACCTGCCCCGCCCGCTCATAGCTGGGGCGGCCACGCGGCCAGAACACCCAACAGCGTCACCCACTTCAAAATACCGAAACCATTCCCTATCAGTTAGAAAACTGCCACCCTGATGCCAGGCTCTTCCCCAGGACTTTCCCACAGTTCTGCAACTATATGAAAAAGGGGCTGGATAAGACCGTCTCTTAGGACCTGAACGTTCTCCAACCATGAGAACGTTGGCCCAGGGGGTAGACTGATGGCCTTTCTGCAAGCTTGCCTTACAGCCCGCCCAGAAGGAAATCCAGCTCACTCCCTGCTTCTCTAGAGCCTCTCTGGGCCAGGCCCCACAGCTGTAGGCCCAGACCCTTGTACCACACAGGCAGCCCCATGCTTTGTTAACCGCAAGGTTTTTGTTGTTTTATTTTTTATCAGCGCAAGGCTTCTGTGGAAGTGCAGTGGTCTAGGGGCACATGGGAGGGCTTCCCGGAGCAGGAGACACTGAAATGGGAACTTGAAGGGTAAAGACGAGTGGCCACAGCAGAAAAGGGCAGGATGCACAGGGAAGGGGGGAATGGCTTGACAAGGTCCAGAAGACCCGGCAGTGGGCCATTTCTGGGGAGCAGCAGGCTGCCGAGGAGGGTGGGATGGCCGAGGGGAGAGGGCAGAACTGTGGCTGGCACTGTTGGGGGCGGGTCGCTAGAGGTCATTCAGAACCACCCCGGGCCCTGCCCACTACTCACTGCTCTGACACCGTGTATCTGTCAGCCAGGGGCTCACAGGCCACGCTGCCAATCCACACGCCATGGGCCACGTCGCTAAGCCGCCGGCCTAGGTTCCTGCCTCGGATGGTCAGCAAGGTCCCGCCGTCCAAGGGGCCACTCAGGGGCTCGATCTGCCAGGTGACAGAGGATGAATGAAGTTCTGAGGCTGGGACTTCAGCAGCTTCCCCCCCCGCCCCACTACTGCACACACCCAGGAGGAGGCAGGACCACGTCCACCTGCTACTCAGGAGAAGGTTCTGGCTCTGAGAGGGTTGGGCCACTGCTCACTTGACGGGTCCCTGGGGCTGCCAGTGAGGGTGTGCATGTGGGTTACTGAGCCCACATGGGTGTGGGGATGTGAGTGTGCACGCACAAAATCAATGAAACTTGGGTGGGTGGGGTCTCCTGGGGACAATGAGGTCCGCTCCCAGTAGCCACGTCTGACCACATGATCCTGCATCCCGGCCAGAGCTAACTGGGCCAGGGAGGGGCACGTCACCCAGGCTAAGCTAACGACAATCCCTCCCTAGGACTTTCTTCCTTAAATCTGAGGCTTGGTGATTACTGCCAACCTGTTACCACCCTATCAGCAAGGTTTCCCTGACCTCACTATAAAAACTAGCCCCGAGCCCCAGCATTTCTCCCACTCCAGCCTCCCCCCTTTACTCTGTTTTTCTCTGTAGCACTTATCTTCTATATGTAAATTATTTATTTCCGTACTTATTACTGCCCACCCTCCTCCCCCACGACCTCATTAGCTCCGTGTTGAGGGTGCTATGTGTTGTGTTCACGGCTGTGTGTCCGGCGCGGAGGGGGCCTGGCCCCCGGCAGGTGCTCAGGTGGTCACCCTGCACGCACACGCTCCGTCATGTGAAGCACAGGGGCCACGGGTCTGAGGGCCCGTGCGGGCTGCTGTGTGTGTTGCACAGGTAGGCACGTGGGTATGACGGGCCTCCGTGGTGGGGGTGCTTACCGCACGGATCTCGGGGGCGGGGCAGGTGCCAGGCAGGGGCTGCAGGGGCCCCCGCAGGCGGCAGCCGTCACTCCACACGCACAGGTGTCCCAGGTCCTCCCGACCCAGGCACTGAGAACAGTCGGGGCTGCCCATGGCACAGTTATAGACCTCCACTGGGAGAGAGATGGAGGCAGCATGAGTCAGCAGCCCCCCCACGACCGAGGTACCCTCAGCACCCTCCCTCTCGCGGTGGCATCCCCCCCAGGAGGTGAGTCCTGGTTCCCCAAGCCCTCCAGGGCCTGCGCTCAGCACAGCACAGTGACAGCCTCATTAAAATCATCCGTCCTCACCATGATTCAATCAGGGGGCGCGCTTTACTAACCCCATTGGACAGGTAAGAGACTGAGGCTCAGAGGGGAGGAACGACTTGCCCAAGGTCCCACAGCCTGTGAGTGCCAGGCCAGGATTCACACCCAGGCCTGAGTGGGTCTGTTTACTCCCCACTGCGGCTCCGGGATGCTGGGGAACCACTGAGCAATGTGGGCTCTGCGGGCACCAGGGCCTCAGACCCTCGGAGTGGCCCAAAGGGAGTGCAGGGAGGGTTCTTCAGGGCCCTGGGTATGCAGGCTGGTTCTGTGGTCTCTCTGGGGCCTTCATGGTGGGGATGTGGGGGGCCCCCATGTCCACCAGGGTATCCGAGGCTCCCCATGGACAGGCTCTTGGGGGATTGATTCAATACATGCAGGAACAGTAAGGACACCAGCTACCATTTGGGGGTGCTAACTACATCCCAGACACAGCTGTAAGATTTGTGTGCATCATCTCAGCAAATCCTCATCAAGCCTTCCAGGAAAGGGCCTGTGCCTCATGTCACCTGGGGAGGATGAGGCTCAGAGGGGGAAGGCTAAGCAAGGGCCTGCCGCTGCACAGCCGTTCACATAGAGAAGTCTGCCCCAGAGTAGCTGCTCAGTGAATAAATAAGTACCAAGCAAGTGACCAAGTACAGAATGGCAAGGCTCGGATCTGAGAACCTGCGTGTTAGGGAACAACACGATGGGACATCTGTGACTGTGTAGTGAGCACTGGCTGAGTCTCCCAAGGTAGAGCCCTACCCATTAAGGCTGAGTCCCCTGTGGCCATATGGGGCAGATGGGGGCCCCCACCTGTCATGGGGTCAGGGCTGTCCAAGAATCGGGCTGGCTGCCCCTTTAGTTGGAGGCTGAGTGGAAACACCTGGCTCTTCTGGGTCGTGTGCAGCTGCAAAAGGACAAGAAAGCATGGGAGGCATGGGTGGTGTCTAGGTCTCTGCTGGGGGAGGGGATGGATGTCCTGGAGAGAGGAGAGGGCAGGGCTGTTGAGGATCGGGGGATCAGAAGGAGGAAGGGAATAAGGTGGGAAGGAAGGAGTACAGCATCTGGACTTGGGCAGGCTGTCCCCCCCCCCCACCCCCCACTGGAGCCACAGCACTCACCACCACTTGGTTGCAGTGTACGGTGGATTCATTCACCCATATGGCTTCAAAGATCTCCTCTGGCCCAAAGCTACATTCTAGGGCTGCACCCTGGGAGACATGGGGGCACTAAGGAAAGTCGGATCAGCACTCATTACCCTCTAGCTCCATCAGCAGCACATCATGGCCTACTGCCCTGAGGAGTGGGCTGAGTGCTTCCTACTTCCAGGCCCCTACCCCCCCTCCCAAATGCCCTTCCTGGCCTTCATGTCCAATGTTTGAGGGAGATGAAGAGTACAGGAACACCTAGAACTTTGGCCTTGTGCTCTCCGTGCCACTAAAAGCCTCACCAACATCCCCCAGTGGCCTAAACCAATGGTTGTTTATTCAGCTCATAAAGTCCCGACTCTTTAGCATGTCTGGCATTCAAGGTTCATCCCAGTGAGACTCCACCTGTTCTTTGAACCTTACAACCCCCCACCTCTGTCCCATAGACTGACGCCCAAGCCATAGCAGGACATTCTTTGACATGGCACGGGCTGCCCTGCCCCTGGGCCTTTGCCCCATCCATTCCTCCTACCCAAACAACTTGTCTCCACTTTAATCACCCAGCAAAACTCAACACAGCCTTCAGAATCCAGTTCAAATGCCGCATGTTCCAAAGACTTCCCAGACCCTCCCCTTAAATCAGGTGGGCACCCCTCATTTGATCATTCACTCATTTAGCAGGGGGTTGGGTGCATGTTAGGGGCTCTGGAAAGTTCCTAAAGCCTGCCCCCACCCTGTACGTTAAGGACCACCCTTATCCCCCTGCCCAGGCCTTGTTTACACTGGTCTCCCCACCCCCTGGGAAGGGTTGGGGTTGGGTCTCAGCCCCTGTGACACCTCCAAGGGCAGTGGGTGGCAGTGAACGAGCTCAGGTTCCACCGGTTTGAATCCCAAGCTCTGCTACTTCCTAGCTGTGCAACCCTGTGCTAGTGGCTCTCCTCTCTGAGCCTTGGTCTCCTCAACTGAGCAGTAGAAACAGGCTTCCCTACTCTGTAGGGTTGCTGGGGAAACGGGAGATCATGTATCTTTAGCAGGTTGCACACTGTGGGTAACTAATATATGCTGGCTGGTAGTATGCAGGAGGTGCTCGATACATGTTTGTTGACTAAATAAACAGGACCCGACTCCCCAGCCTCATCTTGCCCAGCACAGGCCTCTGGGGAACGGTATCAATAAATATTCGCTGACTGAACAAATTCAGGTTCCACGTGTGTTAGGCCAGCCTCGTGGCAGGACTTCCTGTTTATGTCCCTGTTGTTAGCAGATGTGACACCCTGAGGAGAACACAGGTCAGCACCCCCCTCCCCCCCTGGCCTGCCCTGTCTCCCCCTTCCCTCTGAAGCTAACACAGGAAGGTGGCTGTTGGGCTCATTTGCCCATGCTGAGCCAGGAGGGGGTCTGTCCTCTTGAGTCTCCGAGGCTCAGGCCTCAGCCACTCGGGACAGCAGGCCCAAGCTATCTTGGGGCTCCCCAGGGGGTTAGGCCCAGCAAACAGGGCTGCTGCAGAGCCAGGCAGGGGGCTATGCCCGCGCCCCACCCCCCGCCACCCGCCCTTCGTGTTCTAGAAGCAGGCCCAGGGCCAGGAGGGCCGGGATCGCTCAGGCACACTGAGGGCAGACACATGTCCCCCGGGAAGCAGCAGCCAGCACCCAAACCCAGGGCCTGGGCCTCCCCCTGCCAGGCTCCCGCAGCCCCAGGGAGCAGCACCTCCATCCATCCAGCCCAGGCACCTTCATGCTCCGGAGGCTCTGTCCCAACGGCTGCAGGGTGCAGTCAGAGGGCGCGGGCCCCTGCCGCTCACAGAGCCCCAGCCCCAGCCACGAGGCTGCCCGACACACCCCAGGTGCCTGGCACATGGCCCCCCACGTGTGACAGCTAGCACAGGCCTCCGCTCCCCCTTGGAAGCAACAGATGGTGACTCCCCAGGAGCTGGGGAGGGGGGAGGGGGACGGCTGGCACACTTCCAGTACTTGTCAACACTTCCCACCCAAGACACTCTTCCAGGAGGGACCCAGAAAGGAGCTGCCGCTCCTCCTCCCCATGCGGGGGTGGGGAGGTAAAGGCAGATTGCAGGGAAGAGCACTGTCTTAGGAGTCCAGGGCTAGGGTGCAAGTCCAGCCCTACGTCATGTACACCTACTTCTCCTTTCTGGGTCTCCTTTTCCCCATCGGAACAATGGGGAATGGGGCAGCACAGGGCCCTCCTTCAGGTAAGACAGGTCAGCCATGAACTGAAGAAGCGTGTCCAGAATCACAGTTCAGCCTAGGGGCGGGGCGGGCAGGACACGGACCAGGTCCACCCGTGGCCTGCAGCCCAGCTCCGTCAGGAGAGCTTCGGAGGGGAGGGGAGTCTGGGGGTCCCGGCCAAAGCATTTCCATACACGGTGGGTCCTGAGCAGAGTTTCCCTCAGGAGCTGTTAGCAACCTGCAGTCCCTTGGGCTGGGCCCTCACCACCCACTTCTCTTTCCTCCAACCCCCTGCAACCACACTGGGGCTTTCTCAAACAGAACCTGGAAACTCAGAGACACAAAACCAAAGTGTGGGTGGAGGGCGCAGAGCGTGGGTCCCCATCCGGGACGGCATTCTCCCCAGCCTTCTGCCCCGCCTGGGCCCGGCCCCCACCTACCTGGAAGGCAGCGTTGGCCAGATGCACTGGGATGCTCTGTGAGCTGCCTGTGGGCATGGGTGCCAGGGGTGAGGGCAAAATCTGAGGGCAGTCCTGAGGGCTCTGCAGTCAAAACACAAGGAGGTGAGGGTGATGCGGGAGAATTTCAGAAGGGACAGGACTCACGGCCACCCCAGCCTACAGCTGCAGCCTACCTCCCCTCCCACACACCATCTCATTTGACCCTCAAGACAAGCCTCTGGGCAGGAGGCTTTATTGGCCCCATTTTACAGATGAGGAAACTGAGGCACAGAGCAATGAAATAAGCAGCCCAGTGATGGAACCAGTGCCCCCGTGGCTGCTCTGGGGCTGGCCCCCTTCCCCATCTCTGGGCCTCATCTTTCCCAGCTATAAAATGTGGGGCTGCACCCACTCTCTGAGACTCGGCTTCCAGACTGACACACATTAAATGATGCAGAAAAAAGAAACCCCAGACTTCTGGATGGCCCGTGGGAAACGGGCTCTGAGGACCTTGGTGCCACCGGGCTCCACACCCTTCCCCACTTCCGCAGGCGAGAGTCACAGCCTCCGGGCAGAGGCGCCAGTCCCCCAGAGAGTCCCGGGGCTGGCCTGGGCATCAGCATTCCCATGTTGGAGGTACAGCCACTGAGGCTGATGGAGCGGGGGGTTACTTCAAAATAGGAAGGAAGTGAGGGAGGGAGTGAGGGAGGGCAGGTGGTGATATACCTGAGGTCAGAGGGCAGAGCTGGTCTTTGAACTCCTATTGTCTGCCCCAGGCCAGAAACAGGCCTGAACCTGAGGCCTGGGGCGAGGGGCAGAGACCAGGGGGCAGGGCTATGCCCACCCTGCCGCCTTAGTGACCTCTCTGAGCTTTACGTCTGGAGCCCCCACCCTGCACTAGGTTCTTCTGACCTGAGGGCCCCGGTGGGCCATGTCCTGCCTCCTCCCACTCCGAGCCCGACCTCCGAGAGCCTGAGAGAGAGGGAGACTGGGGACCCTGCGGCAGTCACACCATACCAAGGCCTGACCACCCTCTAGCCCAGAGGGCTTCCTGCTCTGCCCAAGTCTGGCTGGGGACAGATTTGGAAACACAATGATCCCTGTGTGTCCACCTTGAGGTCACGCAACCAGGGCAACGGCCTCTGGGGATAGAATTTGGAGGCCTCCCTGGAGTCTTTTCTCCTTACTGTTAATCGGACAGGGAGCTCCTCAAGGGGTACCTCAGGGACCCAGCATAACACTGGACCTTGAGGGGATGCCAATGAATGATCACCGGGCCCACACCAGTGGTAGTCACTAGCTCGCACAGCCCTCACTGTGCTCCTGGACAGTTCTGAGCACTCTGCACCGTGTTAATTCACCACATCCCAACTCCCCAACAGCCCTGTGAGGTACGTACAATCATCACACCCATTTTACAGACTAGGAAATCGGGGCACAGAGAAGCAGAGCAGTTTGCCCAAGACGGAATGGGCAGCACCAGAGGCCTCCGAGTTGTCCCGATTGTGTGCTGACCACCAGGCCAGAAACCTTGCCCAGGCCGGCCCGTCTACCCGGGAGCAGCGCCTGGTGCGGGCCGCAGAGGCCTTGGCTGAAACAATAGCACAGGCAGGCCCGGGCGAGGCCTCCTGAGCTGACCGTTCTGCGGGGCTGGGGGGGAGGAGCTCGTGTCCAGCTCAGTGTGAGCACACACAAATCTCTGTCCCTCCGAGCTGCTGTCTGCCGCAGTCTTGTGTGTAAACCCCATGGAATTTCAGAGAATGGAACCCACATGTTTGCAATCAGTCTTCATGGCTCCTGCCAGTTCTGCCTTGCGACTGGCGGGGGGGGCTCTGAGCTCTGTCCTCCCAGCTCCACCCCACCAGTGGGTCGGCGGCAGACAGGAGGGGCTGGGGGGGTGAGGTCGGAGCAGGGGGAGCTTCTACAGGAGGCCCCCCAGAGGGAATGACATGGGACCACCCCTGAGGGCCTCCCATTCTCCTTGATCCTTATCTATGATCCCATGGCCACTTGGAGGCTTGTACCCATTCTACGGAGTGGGACCAACGCTAAGGGTCCTGGCGCCCCTTTGCCCTCCTTCGGTACCTCCCCCCCCAGAGTTGGCTAACCCTCCATGGGGCCAGCTGGAACGTCTGCTGCTAGCCTCCAGCCCCCACCATCTGCCTCCAAGTCTGGCTTGGCCTTTGGGGAACTTCCCCCACAGGCTTGTGGTTTGGGAAGACTGACTCTACTCCCTAGCCCCAGGGATAGGCGGGTGTCCCAGGCCTGCCCTGGCCTCAGCAATTGGTTCAGGGAGCATAAGTGACCCTAGTTCAGCCAGTGAAAGTCAGCTACGGGACTTCTGTAGAACCAATAAGAGACAGAAGCTCTTTTTGTTTTCTGGGGCTGCCAGGAAATCAGGAGCCTGCCTGGAGCTGCTGAGGCTGACTTGGCTACCAAGAGGAGAGGGCCACATGAGCATGAAGCCCACCCAGAGGGGTGGGGAGTCCCGAAAACATGGCAGGAACCCCTGGATCCAGCTGTACCTAAAAGTGACGCACCCCCCAGACTTCACACTCACAAGTCAATTAATTCTGTTGGGGCAAGTCCAGTTTGAACGAGGGTTTCCCCACATGCAACCAAAGGACAGGGGCCTCCCTGTCCCATCCCAAGCCAAGCCATGGACACCTCAGAAAGAGGCTGAGTAGTTTCTGCCCTTTGCTGGAGTGCCACATGGGGCAGAGCCTGCGGGTTCAGGAAACCACGGCCAATTCCCCACACTCCAGCAGAGCTGAGAAGGTGGGACACCAGGAATGAGGACAGATGCTGGGTCAACAGTGCCGGGAGCCACCATCAACCCGATGGGAGCCCAGCGTGTGCTGGTTCACAGAGGGACTCACAGACTCTCTTGCAGTCTCTCCCATGTCCAAGGGTCAAGAACTGATGTCCCAATACATGGCTGGCCCAGGGACCCTGAATCCACCACACCGGGTCCCTTCCTACCTTTCTGTACTGTAACAGCCCCCTAAGCTGTCCCCTGTTCCTACCAAACCACTCTCCCCACTGGCTCCTAATGAAGTTCAGTTTCACAGATGCATCCACGCCTTTGAGGGGGCCTGCCCTCCCATCTCTTCTCCCCTCCTCCACTTTCTCCTTCTGGGGCCCACTAGGAAATGGGAAAGTAACAGGAGACTCGGTCCCCAGCACCTCCCCTGGGACACCTTCCCGGCCTAGCCCAAGCCCTACTCTCTCCTCCCAGTGCTCAAGGGGCACAGACAGATGTGCAAACCTCCCCCGCCCACCACCTGACCAGGAGCATGGCGCCCGCATGGCTAACTGAGATGTAATTAAGTGCCAACTTAAGTATCAGTCAGAGCCTTCTGCAGGCCTGGGGAGGGGGCTGCCTCTTCTCTTGCTAGATTACAATAATCTTCTAAGACAGGCCCTCTCTGTGCTCCCCACCCCAGCTCCTGGCCCCTAGAGCTGCAGACCTGGGGGGGGGACGGTTTATGGGATGCCGCCACAGAAACACCTGCAGACTGGTGAGCTCCTACGCATCTGTCAGGACCCTGCACAAAGGTCCCCTTCCCAGAGAAGGGCTCCCTGGCCCACCCAGCAAAGCGGCCACCAGCTCCGGAGGAGCACAGTGGCCTTTTAGTGAGTACCTACTACGGGCCACGTATGGGGCTACCGCTTCATAGTTGCAGCTCCAGATTCCCTGCACAGCAAAGGAAGGCCATTTTAAAGTAGTAAAATGGGTAATTTGACAGTAAGTAAAATAGGCAATGCGGAAACAGGCACAGAGAGGTTCGGGAGCTTGCCCAGGATCACACAGCCACAACTCACACCTCGGGCTCTTGACTCATGATGGGGAGGGCAGAACTATGCCTAACTGGGTTCTTTCCCAGTGCCTCGTGCAGACTCAGGCATACAAAGGATGCCCAATCAATGCTGAATGAACCGTGTTGAGGCTGGGTCCTCCTCACCCCATCATCCCTGTAGATTAGAGCACAGGACTCAGGCTGCCAACACAAATGCTTTACGTTCACATTCCCTGACTCCCTACTATGTACCAAGCCCTGGGCTTGGGGCTGGAAGATGTGGACCCCAAATGAGAACAGGAGTCCTGGTTGGCCTAGACTGGAAACCTGGGGTCCAATGCAGAGGCCTGGGGGCCTCCCCTACGGTTTGGCCACACAGACTCCCCTGGGCCTCTTCCCCAGTGCCAGAAGCCCCATGTTACTGTGTCGGTCCTTTGAGTTAAGCTCCTGGATGACTCTTTTTCAAAGCAGTTCTGAGGCTCAGGCAGGAGGTGCAGAGACCAGAGGATTCCAGGTGTGGGCCATGGGGCCCCCCCTCTTAGCACCTGCACACTTACCTCTACACCTGCTTGGAGGATTCCTGATGAGATTCTCTGAGCCCAGAGCCAAGAGGCTGGGGCTTCAGATGCTCTAGGGACTGGGGCTGCTTCCCTGGAATACATGCCCAGGGTGACCTCCTCCTATTAGGAACCAGCGCCCCCAGAACGATATTGGCTACCTCAGTTGTACCATCTGGAAAATGGGCAGGAACATCCCCTTCCTGGAGGGAGGAGCCTCAGGCAGCGACTCAGTGCCTTATCCTGACCCCTCACAGCTCTAACACAAGTCAGAGGTCTAGGAGGTGATGAGCTGTGGTCTCAAAACCCTGGCCCCCCCACCCCTGCCCCAATCTAGCCATACCACCTGGCTGAGCATGACAGCCCCAGCCAAAGCCTCAGGAATCCCATTTGGTCATCACTGGACCGAGGCTGGGGTGGCCTTAGAAGCTTTTTGGGCAAAGGCAGAAGGCCACCCTGCGAGTGAACACACCGCAGAAACCAACCAGCCACAAGGTATGTGGCATTTTCATTTGTATTTCCCTCATCCCCCAACTCTCCCCACCACGCCCACCCCAGTGTAATTGATTCAATCCAGCCATTCCAGAGTACCCAGAAGGGCCTGGATCCTGGCCAGCTGTAGAGCTCAAGGGACCACAGAAGCAACAGGACCTGGACACATGTGGTTCCTGAGGCCAGCTCACCTTCTCTGCCCAAGCAATCACCTGCCCCGGGGTCCCCAGCGCCCATGGGGAGACCAAGGTGAGGGCCTTTCAGCCCAATTCCTGATCTGGGGAAGGCAGGAGAACATGGGCCCAAGCCAGAGGGGCTTGGATTCAAGGTCCCAGCCTGGTACTTCCTGGCCTCAGGGACAACTGCCCTGATCCCACGTGGTTGTTGAAAATGTTACAGGTTAAGATTTAAAACTGGCCAGTATCGGGGCACCTGGGTGGCTCAGTCAGTTAAGCATCTGCCTTCAGCTCAGGTCATGATCTTAGGGTCTTGAGATCGAGCCCCATGTTGGGCTCCCTGCTCAGCAAGGAGTCTGCTTGTCCCTCTCCCTCTGCCCCCCACCCCCCACTCATGCTCTTTCTCGCTCTCTCTCTCCTCTCAAATAAATAAAATCTTAAAAAAAAAAACAACAAACTAGCTGGTATCAGCAAAATGTGCAGAAAGGGGCTCTCCTACTGCAGGTGGGAGTTTAAACTGGCTCAGGCTTTCTGGAGGCAGTTGAGTTAAAGGTGTAAAAATATGGCCCCGTTTTCACCCCCAAAGTGCCATTTCTAGAACTGGTCTCCAGGGAATAATCAAGGACACACACCATGCCCTGGCTATATCAGAACACAAGAAAGAAATGGGAAGTGATCAGTATATCCAACAATAGGGGATTGGTTAAATGTGCTGTTATGTGATGAGCCCAGCGCAGCTGTTAGATCTGGTGCCAGGAAGAAAATTTAATGACGTGGAAATGTTCTCAATGTACTAAAAAAAAAAATGGTAATGAAAGAGGCAGAGGGCATCCCCCCAGGCCTAACTTACCACGGGATTGGGGGAGGCCTCACACCGTGACTGGTTGGAGACACAGGCATGCTGCTGGGTGCACCAGAAACAAGGCCACTGTGCCGACAGGCAGCTGGTGCAGCTGGAAGACAAGGGGCCCCTCAGACACTCAGCTCCCCACCCTCACTCCGCCCCCCGCCCCCGGGAACTGGGACCCAAGAAGCAGATCCCAACGCGGGGGGAAAAGGTCTTCTGCATCATCAGGGGCTTGGGCACTCTTAAGATAGTGAGCTCCCTACAATAGGTATGCAAGGAGGAAAGAGACAAGCAGGACCTTTAGGAGACGAAATTAAGTGTGATGAAAGCACTTCTCTCTGCCCCTGCGGCCTGAGTGCTCCCGGAAGCCCAGCGAGGGTTTGCAGCACGGTAAACGAACTGGCAAGCGAACAAGCGAGGGTCCTATCTGCCTCTAGGACACCACCATTTGTCTTCCAAGGGCCTTCCTGGGAGCAGAGACCCTTCCCCGCCCCCCCGCCCACCACCTGGAGGCAAGCGCCCTGACCCACTCACGCCGTGTGCGGATACACTTGTCCAATGCGGCTGCAATTGTAGATGGTGAAATTGGCCCTGACGATATTCCGCCCGTTGACCCTCACAGACATCGCAACAATCACGTGATCTAGAATGGACCCGGGGAACCAGGGAGAGAAGGACAAAGGGGTCGGGGTCTCCACTCGGAGGCTGTGATAGCAGGACCCCCATGCCTGACATTCCACGGTGTGGAATGCCCGGTGAGTGAGGCACTTACCCTGGTGGGGCGGGAACGGCGGGAAGCGGTCCCTCGGCAGGAGGTTGCAGTAGGCGATTTGGTGGCCAAAGGCGGGGCCTGGGACCCGGGCCACGGTGCGGATGTTGTTCCCATAGTCACAGGTCATCTCCAGGCCACTGAGGCTGGGCAGGCTGCCCGAGATCTGCAGGATCATGCCCTGGGGGCCAGGGCCCCTCAGCTGGGGGAGTGGGGAGCAGGCCTTTCCCCTCACGGCCCCACCCCCACCCTAGCAACCCTGGGAGAAGGGGGGCACTGGTGGCCGGGACTCCAGGCCAGGGGGCCATATCCTACCTGGGGCTCTCTAGGCCTCAGTTTCCCCAGCTGCCCAAAGAAACGGCCCACCTGACAGCAGTCGAGGAGGCTTTACATGATCTGGTGCCCGTGACTTCTCTGACCCCCTCCCCTGAGAGTCTCTCAAATCTACCAATCTTTTCTCACCGCAGGGCAATTCCCTTTGCCCAGAACGCTCTTCCCAGAGGCCCAGCTGACTCACCTACTTCAAAGTGTTGCTCAAAGACAACATTTGCAGCACAAGGCCAGCTCCGACCTGGTCTAAAACATCAGTGATCCCCTCCCCCCCCCCCCCCCCCCCGTTCTCCACCCCTCTCTCTTCTGCTTCCCTTTTCACAATCATACTTTTCCCCCTGTCTTGGCAGCCTACCTTGCCTATTCCCTCAGCCCCCACAAGCAGCTGCTCAAGGGCCAAGACTTTGTCCCCAGAGTCCAGAACTGCACTTAACACATAGTAGGTGCTCAAGAATACATTTGATGAATGAATACATGAATGGAATGAATGGATAGATGGACAAACCTATGCCCAGTCCGCCTGATGAGATAAAGCATGTGAAGGACTCTGTGATACATGATAATGGGGAGAGGGGTGCAGAGGAGCCCCAGGCCCCATCTGGCCCTTTAGAACCACCATCTCTCCCTGTTGATGGATGAGGGTACCCAGCCTCAGAGAAGTCACTGAGGGCAGGGCTGTCTGTCCCTCAGCCCCTGCCCCATACCGCCCACTATAGCAGCTCCAGGCCTCCACACTGCAGATTCATCTGAGAACAAGCAATAGTGGCCTGGCACTTGGTGGCCCCTCTGCCGCTTCCCTGTACTGGGGCCGGGAAGAGGGGGGGCTGGGGACTCACTCTCCTTCTACCCTCCAACTTGCGCCCTCCCTCCTGAGACTCTAAAGCCTGCCCACTTGAGTTCAAATCCCAGCTCCCCTAATCCCTAGCTGTACGACCCTGAGCAAGTCACTTTCCCTCTCTGTGCCTCAATTTCCTCATCTGTAAAATGGGGATGTTAAGAGCATCCACTTCACAGAGTTGTGTGAGGCCTAACAGAGGTGACCGTCTCGGGCAGAGCGAGTGCTGAGCACTCAGTGAGAGCTCAGCAAAGCCCAGTCATTCTCATTATTCGCCTCCGGGTCCCTGGGGCACCATGCGCAGGAGTCTCCACCTCTCAGGGCTTGGGGGCCAGATGAAGGGCGGCGTCCCACCCCGTGTCGCCCCCGAGCTGAGCGCTGGCTCCCCTGCGACTCACTGGGTACTCCTGGTGCACGTCGATCTCTGCAGGCAGGACCGTCATGGCGGGACAGCGGCCGGGGCCCTCGCTGGCACTGGTCCAGAAATGCCGCTGGTCGGAGCTGGCACAGTCCTGCTGCAGGGTGCACCTGGAGTGGCGGGGCGCTGGTCAGGCCCCCGGTGGGCTCCCCCCGCCCCGCCATGCCCAGCCTCTGCCCCAGGGAGCCTCACCGTGTCTCCAGGGCACACCAGCCGCAGTAGGCGTCGGCGGCCCCCACGCAGTCCCCGCAGGTGGCATGCATGGCACAGGCAGCGACTTTCACCCGGGCCATCTGGAGGCAGAGGTGAGGGCCCAGCTCCGTGGGGAATCAGCCATGGCCAGGGCCCTGAGACGCTGGGGAAACTGAGGCTCGGGGCTATAACAGGGGGCATGTGGGGAAACAGGGCTTCCCCTGCAGAGGCGGTGTCTACTCTGGGAGGGGAAGGGCTAGCCGACCAAGGGGATGGGGAGGGAAGGTGCTCCTGCGGGGAGGAAGAGAGGGAGAAAGCTCGCATGTCTGGGGGCCCCGTCAGGCTGGGGCTCTGGCCTTACCTGGTGGGACGTCATCAGATAAAGGTAACCGGGGTCTGCCGGGTCGAACTGCATGACGTGGTGCACAGCCTCCCCGTAGGCCACCGTCACCACCCGCCTGCTCACCACCTGCATGCTCTCATTCAGGTTGATCTGTGGGGGGTGGGGGTGGGGGCATCAGGGTGACGGGGCGCCAGGATGGTGCCCACGGCAGCTGGGGACCCGACCGAGGCTTGGGGTCTCAGCCTCATCCTCTTTCCGGCCTTCCGGGACCAGTGGGAAATCACGGACATGTAAGGGAGGGCAGGGGGTCCAGCCTCTACACTTGTGCCTTGCCGGGTGCCCCCACCAGGAGCTCCTTCCCTCGCTGATCTTCCCCAGCACATCCCACCGTGTGAATACATACAGACTTTACAGTTTACAAAAGATTCTCTGGGAGGCTGTCTGGCATCATGCCTCAGAGCAGGGACGTGGGTTTGAATTCTGGCTTTGACATTTACAAGCTGTACAAACGTACAAGTTGTCACTCCCCCCGCCAGAGCCTCAGCTTCCTGACCTAATGGGACTCATGATGGCTCCCGCCCCTCAGGACTATGGTGAGCACACATGGAGAAGATGCCTGCAAAGCGCTGATGGGGCCACACTTCTCATTCCTCCCCTCTTGTGCCCATTTCACAGATGAGGAGACTGAGGCCCAGAGAGGCTACAGACTTGGTGAGTCATAAAATGAAGACACTTCAGGGTCACAGTGCAAGCCCAGGCCTGTCTGACCCCACAGTCCAAGGATGAGGGGAGGGGGTGAGGTCCAGGGTCCCGGCAAGAGGAAGACCAGGACTACCTGAGGCCTAGAAGCTCCCCTAGCTCTGAGAGCCCCTCTGCATGTCCTCCTGAGAACAGACAGTGCCCACCAGAGCTCCACCAAACTTTGTTCTTTTTTGGCTGTCCCCTCACATTGCTAGCATGCTGCCTTGTTGGAGGCCCCGCCAGGCCCTGAGTTGGGACAAGCGGTCTAGATGCCTCCCTGGGCCAGCTGCCAGGGGCCTCCTACTGCCCGGCCCTCCTCTGTGGGCTCCAAACTTTTGGTAGCTCCCTCCCGCTTATGGAATAAACTTGTTCTGGCATTCAAGGCCCCAACAACAGACCTCAGCTTACTCCTCCAGGCTCATTTCCACCCCCCCTCAACCCAACTCCGGCATTCTAGCCTCTAGGCCTTCGCACACGCTCTGTTCCCTGCTGGAGTATTTCTCTTCCTCTCCCTTCAGCGAAGATCTGTCCTCCTGGTACCTCCTCTAGAAGAGCTTCTCAAATGCTCTCCACACACCAAATTGAAATTACTCTCTTCCCAGCCTCCCACAGGCTCTGTTCCAGCCCCTGAGATATCGTCCATCCCAGCTGGCCTCTTGGTGGAGTCTGCCCAGGCAGTCTGGCCCCTGCTCAGTCTCCAGCCTTCCCCCCAGGCACCCAGCAGATACTCAGCTTATTTCCACTCCTTCAAACATCTATTGAGCACCTACTGTGCTCGAGAGCCCGGGCCAGGTGCTGTAATCTAAGCCCTGAACAGGGAAGGGCTGGTGGGAGAAGACAGTGCACAGCGCAGGGTGGTGGGTAAAGAGGTCTGGGTTGAGGGGTCATGTGGGCTCCTGGTCAGCTGGCCTTGAATTCAACCCCAGCTCTCACTGTGTGACTTGGGGGCAGTCACCTCCCCTCTCGGCGGCTTAGTGTTCTCATCTGTGAAATGGGAATCCTGGCGCTACCTCCCTCACAGGGGACAGTAGACTCTGACCACAGTCTGGGATGGTCCAGCTCATTTTCCCCATGATAGATGAGGAAACTGAGGCTCAGGGTGAGAAGCAACCACCCCCAGGTCACACAGCTGGGGCCAGCAGAGCCAGGATCTAAATCCAAGAATCTGACCCCAAAACATGAGTCCCACTGTCCTAAGGACCCTCAGTGGGGCTTCAAAGGCTGAGAAGGGTGCCCCCCGCCCCCTCCCTGCTCCCACACCTGGCCCCTCCCCCACCACTGCTAGTGAGCCAGCTAGGGTCCCGGGGCCAGGCAGCCAGGGCACTGATCCCCAGCCACACACCCCCCGCCCCACCAGCCCGTGGCGTCTGCCTGGGCAGCTGAGGGAATTGAGTTATCGGATCTGAGTCAATTAGGCCAGGGCCTGGTACACACTGGAGCTGTGCCAGGCAGCTGGCTTTCCTGACAGGCAGGGGATGGGAGGTGGCTGGGAGGAAGCTGGCCCAGGCCCTGGAAAGTCCTTCCTACCCCATGGTGGTAAGAGTCCTCTCACCTTTCCCAGCTCCAGGAATCATTACCTCCAGAAAGCAGTCATCTTGGTTGGGGCGGGTGGGGGAGGGGGAATCTTCAGAGGGAGGCCAGCGGGGTATGGGGAGGAAATGGCAAGAGAGCCCCCACTTGCCAGGCTGTGGTCTTCCCCTGTCAAAGCCCAACAACTGTCTCAAGAGGCAGGGCTTACAACCCTCCACAGATGGGGAAACTGAGGCTCAGAGAGAGAAAATGCACTGTCCAAGGTCAAGTAGCTAGCATTGGCAGAGCCCAGAGACCTGAACAGAGATCCCGCTGCTTCAAAGCCCGAGTCCTAGAGACCCAAGAGAAGGGCCTCTCTCAGGCCTGGTTTCCCTCCTCTGCAGGACACGGCCCTTCTTGTTATGAGCAAGAGTAGAAGAAATGGATGTGAAAGATGCTTTGTAAACTGTATGGTATGAGGGCAAACCGGAGAGAACGAGGGCTAATATCGGGCCTGCAGAGGCCACGTGTACAGCCTCCTCAGACTCAGCCTCCCCTCAGCCTCCCCAGCCCTGGCCCCCCCAGCCCTACCTTGAGCAGCCGCCCACTGACTGTGCCCAGGAAGACCACGGTGTAGTTGCTGACCATGGCCACGGCCACAGAGGAGAGGCCCGGGGCTCGGAACACAGGCGTGGCCTTCAGGGGCTGCAGGATGGACAGCGGGTGCTGCAAGTGGGCAGCCCCACAGTCCAGTTGCTCTGGCTGCAGCTGCAAAAGAAGCAGGATGTCAGGCCTTGGCTCTAGAACCTTCTTTGGCTCCCTGCCCACACTGTATGTCAGGCCTCAGTATCAGAGCTTTAAAGTCCAGCTGTGGCTTTACATGCCCAGGTCCGGGCTGAGGCCCAAACACAAGCAGGGCCCTATCCCCCGTAGACTGACCCCTGACCTCAGCGTTCGTCACAGAGCTGCCCCAAGGGGACGACGTTTCAGGTAGGTAGGAACCATACAGGAAAAGTTCTGTGATGGAGGCAGGAAGAGCTGGCAGCGGGACAAGGTCAGGAGGCCAGTGAGGTAAGGACAGGGTGAGGCCCACACACCCTCATGGACTTGGAGCTGCCCCTCGTGGCCGGCCACAGCCGGCAGGGCAGAGAAGCCCACACCAGACCTCCCGAGGCCATCCTCCGCTTCAGCTGACCTGCTGCTACCCAAGAGGCGTCCCTCCTGCCTTGGCTGGGTCTCCACAGCAGCCAGGGGGTTTCCTCCTCCCGGGGCCCCTGCTCTGACCCCAGCACCACCATCCAAATTCCCAGCAGCTCACCAGACCCCAGACTGAGGCCTCCCCACACCGAGGCCCTCCCTTTCTCCCACGACCATGCATCCCCCTCATCTGCCCACATTACAGACGGGCAGACCAAGGCAAGGTGCGTCCAAGTGCATAGCCCTGCCGTCCGCATCGGCCCAGCACCACTCCAAGTGGCGAATCAGTCCCAGCACACGCTGGAGTGAGACAACCCCAGCCCCCAGCCATGCCCTGGACTTGTTCCCACCCCCTCCCTGGGTCTTGTTGCTCCTTCTGAAGGTTCCTTCTGCAATTTGCACAAAAATACCAAACAGGCCTCCAGGAAAACACCTTTGGGAAGATAATCGTGCAAATCCACAAGGATGCAGACACAAGGATGGTTTAGAAGAGTGGACAGGGGGACACAACCTCAGGGTCCTGCGGGATGGAGCAGGAAGATAATGGCGCATCGTCCAGGAGAGCCGCCCCCACCACTGAGTGACACCACAAATCCGTATGGATCGAGGCACAAAGATCCCCGGCTGAGAAAAGTCACAGGGCGTCATAGGGCCGTTTTGGTAAAGCTGGTGCATCCACAATAAGGTAACAGTCATGATGGTGAACATAACAGGCTGTGTTTGGGGCGCCTGGGTGGCTCGGTCGGTGAAGCGTCTGCATTCAGCTCAGGTCATGATCTCAGGGTCCTGGGATCGAGTCCCGCGTCGGGCTCCCTGCTACTCGGGGAGTCTGCTTCTCCCTCTCCCTCTGTGTGCTCTCTCTCTCTCTCTCAAATAAATAAATAAATAAAATCTTAAAAAAAAAAATAACAGGCTGCGTTTACTGAGAACTGACACTGTACCAGGCCTGGGCATCAACTCCCTATATCCTGGCCACCCTATGAGGTCCCATGTCACAGATGGGGAGACTGAGGTTCAGAGGGGAAGGAGCCCACTCTAGATCACCAGTTGCAGTGTCATGCCTCTATGACTGAAACTAGCAGCAGACTTGAGCCCCCCTCAGCCCCCTGGACGCTGGAACATGGGCAGCGGAAGCTCTGAGCAGGGACTCAGAAGGTCACTAGAATGTAGCATCGGAACCAGCTTTAGGGAGCAGCCTTAGAGTCTTTGTGTTGTTTTCTTTTTTTTTTTTTTTTTTAATTTCTCATTTGTGCTTTTTGCAAGCCTAAGCCACTGATGATGTGCCCGTGTGCGGTTTGCTCAAAAGCCCAGCTAGTTTTCAAAAACAAACAATAAATACCAGGTCCACCTGTCCTTGGGCGAATAAACACAGTTTCAGGCCCCACAGGCTTCTAGGTGAGACCTGTATCCCAGAGCGTCCCTGGGCGGCCAGGCCCTGAGCCCAGAGGTGGGGTGGGGCTGAGGCCGCCCCTGGGCCAGAACCCGAGAGTAGGTGGTCTTCCACAGGATGGCCGGGGGTGACCGGGCAAGTGACCTCGCTTCTCTGAGCCTCCGTTTCTTTAACTATTAAGTAGGCGCATCTCTCGCACTCCCCTCACAAGAAGTGGGATGAGCTCATTGGTTGGGAAGCGCCCGCACTACGCCTAAATGCTCCGAAGTGCTAGCTGACGCTGCTGCTGTTTCAGATAGGACTGTCACTCAAATATTATAAACTGGAATTTGGGACAAATCATGCCTACCTCTAAAGCTTTCCAGCTGGACTGCCCAGGAGCCCCTAAGGCAGCCTCTCCCCCGGGAGGCTCTCCCAGCCCCTCTTTTCTGGGCCTGCTCTGACCTCGACATGTCCCCTTGAACACAGCTGCCAAGTGAGCCCTTGAAAAATGCGAAGAGGCCTCCCCAGCTTGATACCCTCTGATGGCTTACACAACACTCAGAATAAACACTGAATCCTAAATCCTCCCATCAGGGGCCCCAGCCCTTCTAAACCCATCCCATACCCTCCTCACCCATACTCCTCCACTCCAGCCACGGGAGGGGGAGGCTCGTTTCTGTTCCTCAAACACTGGGCCTTACCTCAGGGCCTTTGCTCATGCTGTTCCCTCTGCCCAGAGTGTCATTCCCCAGACTGTCACATAATTGGCTCCCTCTTGTCCTGCAGCTTCAGACCTACCCTGCCTGACTTCATTCTGTGTGTGCCTGAGGTGGGGGACAGCTGTGGAAAGGGGATGCTGGACCATTTCCCCCAGCGGCCTCTCCTGGTCCCGGGCCCACCCCTCAGCCATCCTGCAGCTGCAGGGAAGAGGTGAGGGGAGCTCTGTCAGCAAGTAGGCGGGAGAGCGGGCACTTGGGCCTGAGGCCTGCCATGAGGGAAGCTTCTCCTAGGGGTTACATAACTTCTCTTCACTGAATATGGATTACTTGCGTCATGAAATAATAAGCTGTTTTAAAATTAAAATTGTAAACCCTTGCCTGGAGAACATGATTTTCCTCCCTGAGCTCTGGGACGGGGGGAGGGAAGGGAAGACCTAGGAGGCCCCGGATGACACCCTTAGGGTTTTCTGCCCTGGGCCCCACAATGGGAGACCCCAGCCAGCCAGGAAAAGCCAGACGGGGCACCCAGATGAGGGTGATTTGTGGGCCGGTCGCGGCAGAGAGGATGAGGCAGGAACACGCCGGGAATCCAGCTCTCGCCTGCCCGCCCTGACGTTCACAAGCCATTAATTCTGTACCGAAGGAATTTTCTAAAAAGCCTTTCCTCCAACTTTTTTTTTTTCTCTTATCCTAAAAATAAAATCTAAAAAAAAATTTTTAAAGGAGAAGTAACCCCCCATCAGCTGCTCTGGATGATCTGTGCTCTGAGGGGAAGCTGACTCCGGACTGCCAGGGGAAATCACAAGGCTTCGAACTGGCTCAAAAGTGGAAGCTGGGACCCATGTCCACGGAGCAGGCGGGAAATGCTTCCCCTGCTGGGGGAGGGGGCTGCAGGCCTGGGAAAGGGGGACAGTGCCCTTGGGGACGCAGCAGCCCTCCCAAGTGTGGCCTCCACCGAACTTGGTCTCCGGGGGCAGTTAGCTCCAGGGGCCCAAAATACCACCCTGACCGGCTGACGCTGCCTGAAATTCCTCCCTTAGCACCGGCCTTCCCTCAAGTCTCACTTTCCATAGGTCTTTCAAAACACAAATTCCCCTGGGAGCAGGGGAGGGCTGGCCTCTCCCAGCAGCTCCCTCCAATCCAGTAGAGCCACCTTTCTAAGCACAAAACTGATTAAATCCTCCCTGGCGTCAAACCCATCTCCAGCTCCCAGCTCTCCTCAGGATCAGGCCTGGCATTCAAGGCCTTTGTGGTCTGGTTCCAGCTGCTCAGGCTTCAAGTCTCGCTTTTTTCCTCTGTCCCACCCTCTGCTCTGACCACACCAACCTCTGTAATTCCTCCAGTGTGGCCACACCTTCCCACCCAGGCTCCTGATCCTTCATAACCGTTACTCCCTTAGCAGCCAATGCCCTTCCCACACCTCTGAGCCCTCATACTTCCCCTGGCCCATCAGTCTCCCTTGTCTTGACCCATGTTAGTCCCTTTGCCAGACATGTCCAGGCAGCAAGTTTTTCACCAGCTTTCAAGATGTGACTCAGAAAAAATCTCCCCTCTTCTGGACAGCACTGTGCTGGTTACCACTTTCATTTATCATGGTAGCATAAACATGAGCTTCTCCAGGGTAGAGACTGTGCTCTAGGATGACTGTTTACTAAAGAGAGGAGACTAATTTTGACTAAAGTGTGATTGACTATATTCAGCTGCTTCTTTTCCAAACAGAGATTGCGAACAACACTGCCATGCTGGGTGCTGGAGAACTAGAGCAACATATGGGCCAACTGTATGCCTACTGTGTGTGTGGCAACATAGGGGAGTCAGGTGTTTAGGCCCAGGCAGCACCGGGCTGCTACTTTTGGTTCCTCTAAGAACCTCAGCGTATCCCTCTCTAAATGGGACGAGCAATAGCTGCTGCGGGTCTCAGCTTTTTTTCTGAGAGCAGGACACACCCTCTCTCTTCAGCTAGCTGCCTCCTGGGGCCAAAGCTCAGCTCTGCCCACTTTCCCATTAAAACTCTTGACATATTGATTTCACTACCAACTGTAATTGTGTTGACTTTCTCTCCCCAGGAAGCCGGCTGGAGCAAGAGCTTCAAGAGCCCAGTTTCTCAGGCCTCTGCATCCTGCCTGCAGACCCCACCAAACCTCAGCTCCACTGTAGGTGGCACTCTGAGGAGGGTCAGGCAGCAATGGTAGGCCGGGTGGCAGACTTCAAGGCCCAGGAGTTCTGTCCCAGGGATAGAAGACACCAGCTGTTGGGGCTTTGTGCTCAGGAATTGAGGGCACTTTCCCACCTCAAGTGTTTGACTGTTATCGACCCAAGATCCCAGGAAAGCGAAGTTTCACCATGAGGAGCTGGAAGCACACACCATCCCTTTTGGGTGTTAAAAAATACACCTGGGCTGGGACTGGACCAAGCCCCCTCTTCTCCCTCCACAGTGGCCAAAGGGAGCTTTTTAAAACTGTAAGGCACTGGGTGGTGCCTGGGGGGCTCAGTCAGTTAAGCGTCTGCCTTCGGCTCAGGTCATGATCCCAGGGTCCTGGGATCGAGCCCCGCATCGCGCTCCCCACTCGGCGGGAAGCCTGCTTCTCTCCCTCTCCCACTCCCCCTGCTTGTGTTCCCTCTCTCGCTGTGTCTCTCTCTGTCAAATAAATAAATAAAATCTTAAAAAAAAAAAAAACAAAACAAAACTGTAAGGCACTAAGTACAACATGGGATCCTGGAAAAGAGAAAGAACACTTGTGGAGTAAAGTCTGGAGTTCAGTTGAGAGCAAAGTACTAATGTTGGTTTCTTAGTTTTGACAAATGTACCATGGGAGTGTAAAACCTTAGCAATGGGGAAAATGGAGGGAAGGATATGCAGGAACTACCTGTACTATCGTCGTAACTTTCCTGTAAATCTAAAAGTATTCCAAAATAAAAAGTTTATTAAAAAAAAAAAAAGCAACCACAAACCAGGGTGTCCCCTCTGCAGCTCAACAGCCATCAATGGATCCCTAGTGCCCTCAACATAAACCCAAACTTTGCTCCTGGGCCCCAAGGCCCTGCTCTACCTGGCCTGCCCCCCTCTGGGGCTCCCCTCAATGCCCTCCCCTGCCAACTCTTCCCTCAGCTTGGACAGCCAAGGACAAGGAAGTCTCCCTCAGGAGAATGCCCCAGAGACAAGGACTAGAGGAGAGGGAACAAGCAAGGATCGGGTAGGGTGGTCACGGGGGTCTGACAGGCAGTCTGCAGGAGGCCTACACAAAGGAACCACTAAACTCTGCGGGATTGTTGCCGCACACAGAGCCCAGGTGAGCAGTCCTTCCCCCAGCCTTCTTCAGAAGCCCTGACCATTCTCAAGGTCACCCTCATGGCTGACCACGCGGGTACTCAGTCAGGTCAGTCAGCCTGTGACTCCAAACCCAAACTCCTCCCTCCCACGTTAGCCCGTGCAGCTTCTCAGAAACCGCAGCTAATGGGCTATGGCTCCCCTGAGCGGACACCTCCACTGACGGTAAACTGAGTCATGGAAAGAGCCGTGGGCCTACTGTGCGCCGGCCCAGGGAGGAAACAGGATGGAGCTGGCTCTGAAGGGCACGTGGCAAAGGCCCCCACACCACGGAGGAAGCCGCCCGCTGCCGGGGAAGGAAATACCAGCACCTCCCAGTGGGTGATCAAGACGCTGACTTCCTGGAGGGGCAGGCGGGGAGAGTGCGCGCAACTGGGCCACGGAACAACAGCCAAGGGGCCTGGCTCTGAGCCCAGGTGAAACCAAGGTACAGAGAGGGGCAGAGGCTTCCTCAGGCCACACAGCGCCACAATCCCCTACCTGACCCCAGGCTGCCTGAATCAGGTGCGGGAGGAGACCCCGAGAAGTAGCAATGGACGCGGCAGCTTGGGTAGACCCTTCCAGCGTTTCAGAGAGGCCTGCTCTGTTTCCCTGATCCCCTCTGCACGAGGTGGGTCACCTAGCCCCAGAGCCCTGCATTCATCCAGGCCAGCTGAGGACCGTCTGGAAGGGTTGTGTGAACCAGCCAGCCAGGCCATCCTGAGCACGGTATGTCTGTCTCGCCACAGCCGGCACCCCAGGCCCAGCCACCACGCGGGCTGCAGGCTGGAAGGACAGCCCCCGGGCTGAGGTCAGAGGTCCGGCTGGACGGAAGACCTGCTACATGTAGGCCCCGAGCAGAGCTACCTCACAGCCGCACGCTTGTGTCCCCATGTTACAGACAGAGAAACTGAGGCTCCTGACGTAGCAAGTTTCGTTGCTCATTACTCACCAGGGGACGCTGCTTCCTGTCTGAGCCTCAGTCTCCACATCTGTAAAATGGGGACAATAACTGCACCCTCCATCAAGGGCTGCCGGAAAGAGCTCAGCTCACAGCAGCCCTCGGTACTGACCCCTGCAGATTCTCAGTCAACATTCCCCATTAGCTGGGCAGGTCACATGGGAGCCGCCCAGGACAAGCCGCTCCACCACATCCACCCTCACCCACGACACGCGTGTTGGGAGCCCGGCCGAGGCCCACTCTGCTCAGGCCTGCTTGGGAACTCCTACCACAGCCGCTGACTCAAGCAGCCATTGTTTTGTTAGCTGGACACGGCCCCCCCCAGACACCCAGCTCCCCCTTCTTGAAGCTGTTTCTCATTCTGGCCCAGCCTGGCCCCATTTCCAGCCCTTCCCCCTGGGGTCCCAGAGGAGCCCAGTGTGGGATGGGCAGCCAGCGGCTCTTCCCTGCCCGGGGTAGTCACTCCCCCCACACCAGCTCTAATGGGGGGCGGGGCGGCAGAGCACTGCAGCTCCAGCCCCTCCTTTCCTTGGAACGGTTTCTGTCCCAGCCTCTTCCCCTAGAGGGGATGTGGGCCAGGAGAAGCTGAGAGCTGAGCTGCCTCTCTCGGGCACATTTGGCCTTCCTCCTCCTGGGGCCAAGGAACCCTAGGGACTGGAACTCACACCCTCCTCCCTGTCCCCTGGGTGCTGGCCTCCGTCCCGGAGTCATCATATAACTGACTGTGGGCACAGCGGAGGGGACAGGGCTGGCTTGGAGGCCCCAGCAAACATCTCTGGGCTGGGTCCCAAGTACTGGGGACAGGGAGGTGACACAGGGGTCCCTCTCACCAGCTGCCCACATCTCAGTTCAGAGATCACCCCCAAGTCGGGAAGGGACAGCTTTAAAATAACAACAATACAGTAGTAGCAACAACACAATAATAAGTTGGCTTTGCGCCCCGGCCTGTGTAGCCTCATTTAACCCTAATAAGTCGGTGCTACTTTACAGCAAGGGAAACTGAGGCACAGAGCAGCGACTTGTCCAGGGTCACACAGCCAGAATGGCCAGGTGCGAGCCTGAAACCTAGGCAGGCTGGCTCCGGAGTCCTTGCCCTTAACCACAGCCTGTCCGCCCAATGCTCGCTGGGCAGGGCCAACAGCTGCTGGGGGCCTGGCTGCCTGGAGCTGGAAAGGCCCTGGGTGGCAAGCTAGGGAAACTGAGGCCCATCAAGGAGATGGCCACTTCTGGAGGGCTCGTTCACTTCAAACACAGATGTTGGACGGGCCCTGAGAGGGACATGGGGGCGGAGGTGACCACAGATCCCCATTTAGCTTCTTTCCCGGGCCTGGCCTCCACTTCAAGGCCTCTGCCCACTGCCCCCCCATTATTTACCGATCAGAGCAGAAAGCACTACGTGATTAACGCCCCACTGGGGCCTCGCTGGGCCTCATAATGGAGCTTCGAGCTTCCTCCCTCCTCTAGCGTGTGATTTATCGTGTTTCAGGGTAAAGGATGGCGGACAGGGAGGGGCCAGGCCCACTGGCCCAGCAGATCTCAGATCTCGGTGGCATTGAGTGTCAGCGGGAGAGTGGGTGGTGCAGGGGCCCATCCAAGCCAGCCTGTTGGGTTCAGCTCTGGCCCAAACACGGGCTTTGAAAAGAAGAGAACGGCCACACTCCGGGGGTAGCCAGGATCCAAATGCACGTGGCTGGCGCCAGACTTTCCAGGCCTGTCCCCACGCGGCACCGGCTGGTTTCCATGGCAATCCCTACACCGCTGTCAGAGCTGGAGAGGCCCACGGGAGTCACCTGGTCCAGCCACAGTGGGGGCTCTGGGAGAGAGCCTCCTGCTTCTGCCAGCACCTAGCAGGGCGGATGAGGGGCCAGCAGCTATGCAGTCCCTTCTAGAACCAGATCGACTATGTCTCACTCCTCCCCAGAAGCCTTGCTGGCTCCCCACAGCCCACAGGACAGCATCAAAATCCTTGGCCTGCACCCCAGACCCCACACACTCTCAGCTTCATCTCTGCCTGCTACCCAAGCCACGTTCTACCACATCTCTGGGCCTTTGCCTCTGGCTGGAATGCCTTCCCCAGCCCCATCTGCCCAAGTCCAGCTCCAACATCCCCCTCCTCCAGGAAGCCTTCCTGGACTTCCTCAGAAGAGGCTAGGCAGTGTGCAGCCCTGGCTGTGGCATATGTTCTGTCATGATCTCCTCCCTGACTGTCTGGGAGCCCCTGGAGGGTAGGGGCAGAGTCTGACTCATTCCTTTTTGGGGGCTGCCATGTAACAAAGCGGGCCCCCTCCTTTACTGCCACATTCTAGAGAACCCTCCACCAGGAGCAAGGACAGGCAGGAGATGCTGCCTAGGAGGTGTGGGCTCTGGTGGGTGAAGGCAGAGGCACCTGCAGTCCTGGGCGACAGGAGCCCCACGCCTGCGACCATGCTGGGCGCTGGGCTCACTGGGAAGCCCTCACCCCTCACAGCAGCCCCAGCAAGGCCAGGGCTGCGCTGGGTGTCTGTTTCCTCCCCTTTAGGATGGACCCTTTCACCTCTTCCCACTGTGACCTTGAGGGCCCCTCTGGATCACACCCCTTCAGTCGATGTTTCAGGAGGAACCAGGGGGTAAAGGGGATGAGCACAAGCTCTGCAGCGAGACACCTGCTCCACCTTTTACCCATTGTGTGACCTCAGGCAAGTCACCTAACCTCTCTGGGCCTCGGTTTCCCCTTTTTGTAGATTAGGGATAACACTCATCTCATTCCATTTCCGGGGCGATGAAAAGATAGACTCTATATAAAGAGCTTTGCCATACGCCTGATGCAAACCGCCGAGCAACAACAGCATTACCAGAGGCCCCACTGGCGCTGAGAGAAGCCGTTCCGGGACGGCGGGCGCCCCCTTGCCACCCCACAGCCCAACTCAGATCGGGAAACCGAAGTCCGGGAAGGGTGCGGGCCCCCACGAGGCCCAGGGCTCAGGCCCTCATGCTCCACTTCCATACACACCACGTCTGTTCTCCCTCCAGCAACCCGAGCACAGAACCCGGCCTGTCCCCTGCATGTCCAGGAGAACCAGCAGCCATGGGCCAGCAAATCTGGCTCTCGTCGAGTGTTTTTGCAGGGGCTGATGCTGACTCACACAGCCTCTGCTGAACACCAGGCTGCCCCGTTCTTCCCGATGCTGAATCCATTTTACAGACGGGGAAAAGGAGGACCAGAGAAGGTAAGTGACTTGCCTGAGGCCACAGCTAGGAAAGCACAGCGCCAGGATTTGAATCCAGGGAGTGGGTGCCAGGGTCCAGCACTCATGCACCTTCTGGGCCTGCCTGGGTGTGGCTGGTCCTAACTGTGGGTATGGTTAGGGCCGGACAGATCTGCCACCCCCTCTCCTAGCAAACCCTGGATGGCACCGTACTGCCCTGGAGGGGAGGCAGCCTCCCAGCCCCAGTACCCACCCAGCACTGGTCCAGGGCTGGGGCCAGTGTTGAAAGAGATTTGTTAAGTCATCGTACAAACTGACCACATCCTTCACTTGCACACTCAAAGGGCCAGGAGGCTCACTCCTTCCAGAATCCAGAGGATCACATTTTTAGACATGAATGCAACTAGTACTTCCCTGCCTTCCCCACTTCCTCAAAAGGCCTGGCCAGCCCCAGCCTTGACAGATGCCCCGGCCAGCCTCCCCCTACTCTGGAACTGAGTCACTGCCCCATCAGCTCCCAGCTGCCATTGGGGGCCTGTGGTGCTGTCACAGAAGAGAGTTTTGTACAAAGGGCCCTGCCCAAGTCTCCATGGGGCAGGGTAAGCAGAACTCCCAGCCGAGAGCTCACAGCTAATACTAGCCATCGCCCACCATGGACTCTGGTGCCAGATAGCCAGTCTGCGGATCCCCCTTCCTGCGAACCAGCCCTGTGACCCTGGGCCTCAGTTTCCCTATCTGTAAGCTGGGGATAACAGACCTTCCTGCCTCATGGTGGGGGGCTATGAGATCAAACACACTGGTGCTCGTGAAGGGCCAACATGGTGACCCCGCTCAGAACTGGGAGCTCAGCAATGTTTATTATCCAGCCCCAGAGAGCTGACAGGGCACCTACCCTCCTCATACCCCTCAGGCCCACCAGATGCTCGGCGCCTACCCCATCAACGGCAGTGAAAACATGCCCACTCTCTCCCTGTCAGCCTGTCTTCCTGCCTCTGAGCTCACTCAGTGGGGCGGCCCTGGACACACCCCTGCCTCACCCCTCTGGCTCGCCCAGCCAAGTCACCTTTAGGACCTGGTGTGATTCCGTCTCCTCCAAGAGCCTGACCCCCCTCCTCTGTGCGTTCCCTGCTCTGCTGGCTCTTTGACACATGCTGAGCTCATTTTTCTCAGGTGTAGTCTTCCCTCCTGTTACTAATACCTCCAGCTGCCATTCCCTGGGTACCGCATGTGAGATTTTAATCCACCCACAACCTCAGAGGTAGACACCGTACCCTTTTACAATGAGGAAGCATGAGGCCCAGAGAGGGTAAATGACTCACCCTGGGTCACACAGCATATGGGCAGGAGAATGGGACTCAACGTCTCGTACGTGCGAGTCAGGACTGGTGACATTCCCAGGGTGGGCTGGGATATTAACTGTCGCCTGGCCCAAGGTCTGTCTGTCTCTCTAGGCTAGAAGGTCATCCTGGCCAATGCCACTAGAACCCCCTGAGCCCCACCAAGTGTCTGCTTTTACCCTTGGCCACGGGAAGCTCACTCCCAGCCCCCAGCCCAACTCCAAATGTAAAGCCCATCTTGGAAGCTCTGTCTCCCTCCACCTCCACCCAGCATTTCAGCCCCTAAATTGGTTCAGAAAACGCCTTCTTGACGATGAGCACCCACCCACCGCATGCCAGTTTAAAACAGCCTGAGGGTTTTTTTTCCACCTTTACTATAAAAAGACACCTTGAAAATGCAGCATTGGCATTTCCCTGTTGGTTTTCCTTTCGACTTAAAAAAAAAAAACAAAACAAATATCACGGTCACTCAAAGGTTGAGAGGAAAGATTCCGGGCAGGGAATTAGACTCGGCCTGCCCTTGCCTTGCTGGATAAGCCTGTGCCTCAGTTTCCCTCATCGACAGCACACAGCAACTTCCCAACTGGCTTTCACCTCAAACATAAATTGAGGAAAGGGATCCAAGCTACACACAATGGAGGATAATTTTCGCACTCACTTTCTCTCTCAAAATCATGCAACGGCCCCAAATATGCCAAAAATAATCAGGGACAAAGTTGGGGCCCTCCAAAGCCTGGCGGGGTGGACAAGTTTCCCTGCTTCTGACCTTGCACCTCGGCAGCTTCTCCCTTCCCCAGCAGATTCCTGGATGGAAGGTGGCAGCAGAGGCTAAGGCTTCATTGTCATAAAGGTGGGCGGCAGAGGACAGAGTCCTCCAGGTGAGAAGCTGGAATGTCTGAGATCACTCTGACCGAGGGGCTGGACCCATGGGGTCAAAAGACTCCCAAGCAAGAGTGGGAGGCTGGGCTTCCAGAAGCCCACCCTGGCCACCTCACTTGAGGGTCAGATGTCCCTAGAGAACAGATGGAAGGGCAGGGTCCTGTCCCCCAGGTCCAGCCCTACTGAGACCACCTGCTGCTAGAGAAGTCAGGCCAGATGGCTCTGGGAGAGAAAGGGATTCCAGGCGCCTGGAACTCCCCCAACACCCCCAGACCAAATCCGTCCTCTCCCCCAGAGGCACCCCACCGCATGCCCTACTCTGACAGCACCAACTTCCATCCCGATGTTGGACCAGACTGGGCAGCTTCCTGCTCCCCCCGTCCATCCCCACCTCTAGGGCTACATCCTGGCACCTCAATCTGGCCGGAACCCACTGCTTCCCTCTCTGCCCTCAGACCAGGCCCTACACAGCCCGCGGGAACAAGGCCAGACCTGCCACCTCCACCACCGTGCCCAGGGCCCACCACAGGGCCTCACACACAGTAGGTGCTCAAGAAATATTTTCGAGTAAGTGAGTGAATCTCTTGCCTGGAAGATAGCACCAGCCCTCCAACTACTCTTCCTGCCTCTCATCTTCCCTCTCACTAGCCACCTAGGGACTTTCTAAAATAATTATATTAAAAATAATCAGAGGACAGTAGACCCTTGAACCATGTGGGTTTGAACTGTGTGGGCCCACTTATATGTGGATTTTTTACAGGACAGCACTGTATGTATTTTCCCTTTGTTCCGATTTTCTTCATAACATTTCCTTTTCTCTAGCTCTCTTTCTTGTAAGGTTACAGCATACAACAAACATAACATACAAAATATACGTCAATCACTGTTTATGTTACTGGGAAGGCTCCCAGTCAACAGGAGGCTATTATTAGTAGTTATGTTGTGGGGGAGTCAGAAGTTATATGCAGATTTTTGACTGTGCAAGGGGGTCGGCACCCCTAACCCGAGTTGTTCAAGAGTCAACTATAATTGCAAACATGTGTGCCAGGCACTCTACTAAGGACTTTACAGGTGTTATCTCCTTTAATCCCCACAACAGTCCTGGGGGGTAAGTACCTTTTTTTTTTTTTATGATTTTATTTATTTATTTGAGAGAGAGAGCACATGAGAGGGGGGAGGGTCAGAGGGAGAAGCAGACTCCCTGCCGAGCAGAGAGCCCGATGCGGGACTCGATCCAGGGACTCCAGGATCATGACCTGAGCCGAAGGCAGTCGCTTAACCAACTGAGCCACAAGCGCCCGAGGTAAGTACCTTCTTATTGCTCCCATTCTACAGAAGAGGAAAGTGAGGTGCTCATTCAGATCACATTACTCCTCTGGCTAAGACCCTTCATGGCTCCCACACCCCCAGGATACAGTCCCAACTCCACGATGCAGCCTCCCTACACCCGCAGGCGCTGCCCCCTTCCCCCAGCCCCTCTCTCACATTCCTCCCCCACCCCCCAGCGCAGGGACCACCTTCAGTTGCTCTGGCCCACCCTGCTGTTTCCTACCTCCAGGACTTCGCACAGGCTGTTCCCTCTGCTGGGACCCTTTCGTCTTCCTGTGCCAGCTTCACATGACTAACCCTTGCTCATCCATCCACCTCCACGTTGATAGCACCTCCCCCAGAAGCCATGATGTCCCCTCCTGGGGCTCCCTCTGTCCATGTTCTCTTATCACCCGCCCCCTGGGCTCTAAGTGCCTGGCCACACGTCTGCCCTCTGCTCACCTGCACGGGCCACGAGAGCAGAAACTGTGCCAGCCTGGGGCACACAGTAGGGCCTTAGGAAATGTCTACTGAGGACTTCATCTGGGCTAGAGGTGGGAAATGGTGGGGTATTTCCTGCTGTAGAAGCCAAAAGGGGTCAGCGCTGTCCGGGGCCAAGCCCAGAGCGGTGTTAATAAGGCCCTTGGGGTATCGGCAAGAACGGCAGGCAGCTACCAGGTGCTACTATGTTCCAGGCACCACGTGCTTCACATTAACTCATTCATTTAGTCCTTGAAGCAATCCTTAGGGATTTGTTTTTAGTGTCCCCACTTGACGGAGGAGGAAACTGAGGCTCAAAGAGGTTAAGTCACTTGCCAAGGTCACACAGCTGGAAAGTGACAGAGGAGGATGTGAATCCAGGGTACAAAGTCCAAGTTCTTGGCCTGTCACTGGGGAGCTGGCAACAGCAGGAGCAGGAATAACCATCCCCCGCCCCACCCCGACCCACGGCTACACTAACTAGAGGCCCAGACCCTGGGGCCTTGGACACATCTGGGAGATATGGCCCAGCAGCACTGTCCCGTGCCCACAACTAGGCAAGGGGAAGGGGAGAGGGGTGTGGAGGACACAGGGAGAGTGGCTGAGGAGGGCCAGAAATCGACCCCACCTTGGGGTGGGGAGAAGGCCCATGGCCACTCTGTCCCTGGGGCTGTGTCCCTGGAGAGGCCCTGCCCCTCTAAGGAGAAGGAAGCCCCAACCCCCTTCAGCAGAGTGAGTCACTGCACCAGGCCAGGCTGGGGACCGTGGGAACCAGGCCGGTTCCTGCCAGAGGGGGAGGAGGTTACTGCAGTGGCGGCCTGAGGAATCCCATGGATCAATCCACACCAAGGGCCTGGATGGACACACAGGCCCTGGAAAGGCCGAAGGAAGGCCCAGGGGCTGGCCTGACCTCAGCCTGGGCCACCACAGTAGGGTCTTCCCTCCGTAGAACAGGGATTGACTTCCCACTCACCTCCTCTGGCCCTGAGAGCCCCAAACAAAGCTTGTACCCTCAAACACACCCCTTTGGAGGATGTGGCTCTGCGGAGGGGAATGGTAGATGTCCCAATCACAGGGCTAGGCAGCCAGCCCTGACCTGGCTAGCCCCCGTGGGTGGCAGTCTGCCCCACTCACCCACCGTGACCTTTATTTTCAGGGCGGCCAGCCAGCTGGTGGTGGGCAGCCGTGGGAGCCCGAAAGCAGGAGAAGGAATCCGTGTTTTCTCAAAGCCCCAGTGTTGGGCACACCCACAGGGGAATAATTAATCTCATGAGATTCTTGCCTGCAGCCTGAAGACCATGGAGAAGGGACGGGGCAGGGCCACGGGGGCCTGGCCCCAAGGAGGGCTCACCAGGAAAAGGCTGAGTTCAGCATCTTGCTGAGGGAGAAACTGAGGCTTCCTAGGTGTTGAAATGGACTCCCCCACCTCACACGAGGATGCAGAGTGTGGAAAAGGCACAGGGTCCCACCTCTCACGGCCCCCTGAAGAAGTGACCCCTTTCTAGTGAGCTTTCTTGAGGGGACCTGCACAAAGTTCCCTTCTACACCCAGGTCATGTCCCCCGCAAGGTCAACACACCACAGTGATCCCCCACCTCGGTCTAACCCAGCCCCAGCGGCCCGGGCCCCATTCCCACCCAGCCGGTTTGCTGCCCCACCTGGCCCCTCCTCACTCCCTCCTGAGCCCCTGGCCCTCTCCTGCCCCACCCCTGCATACCCCAGGGCTGCACACAGTCCTGTTCACCTCCCTCTACTCCCCTGGCTCCCGCACCTCCCCACACCAGCCACCTGAGACTCCTCCAACACACTTGGGCGCGCACGCGCGCGCGCACACACACACACACACACACACTCTCTCTCTCTCTCTCTCTCTCTCTCTCTCTCTCTCTCTGAGCTCCGTGTCCATTAGGCAGCAAAGGATCAGTGGTGTTAAGAACACAGATGAGGCCAGACAGCCTGGATTCAAACCCTGTCTCTGCTGGTTCCCAGCTGTGTGATCTTGAGCGAGTTATTTAACCTCTCTATTCCTCAGTTTCTTCATCTGTAAAATGGGGATGAGAGTAGAGCCTACCTCAGAGGGTGGCTGTGAGAACCAAGCCAGTTATGCCATTTGAGGCACTTAGCGGGCATTCCACAAATGTGGTCGGCCAGCCCACAGCCCCCATGACTGGTACTTGCTAAGTGCTCAGTATATATATATGTTGAATGAGTGAATAAAAGTTGGCCTCAGGAACACACCTGTTTGCCAACCAGTGGTCTCCCCAGAGTACCTGCTGGTTCCCAAACATCTGTGTTCCCTGCCACACACATCCCACTGCACAGCCAGGCCCACCCTGCTGCCCATGTCCCCCTGGGACACTTCTACCTGCCCTACACTCCTGCATGACCAGCTCAGTGACACACAAATCTGGCGCATACGCCCCTGTCACTCCCTCCTTGCTGCCCCTCACACACATCTGCAGGGCCCTGGTGCACACCTGCGTGCCTCCCTGCACACCGGCCACACCCAAGCACGCATCTGCCAACTCCCAGGGCAGCCCTGATGGGCTCACACGGCCAGCCCGGGACCCACCTTTGGGCAGACATGCACTCGCTTGCTCTGCACTCAGCACACACCTAGGACCACCACCCGCACACCTGGGCTATAGATGCCCCTTTGGCTCTCTCCAGCGCACATCTGCAACCCTGACCCCGCCCACACACCTAGTTACGCTCACCTGGAACCCAGCACGCCCCTGAGTGCCCGCAGGCGCACATACCGTATTTGCACCAGTGCCCGCACCATGGCTGACACCTGGGTCCCGGCAAATGCACCTGTGGCCCAGAGTACGTTCCTGGGTCTCCACACGCGCGTCTGGGTCCCACACATTCACACCCGTGTCCCGCTCAGCGCACAACCCGCCCAGTTAGCCGCACGCTCTCCCTCCTGCCCCCCTGGGCGGGTGTCCGGCTCCCTCGGCGTACCTGGATGTTGCGCTTGCGCTCGCAGGCCGGCCCGGTGCCCTGCACCACGCTGTCGAGCACCGCCACCACGTCCGGCGCGGGCTCCACGAAGCAGGCGTTGCGCGCGGCGCGGATGGCGGCTTGCACGTCGGCGAAGCGGAAGGCGCACAGCGCGGCCGGAGTCGCGCGGGACGCGGGGGACCCCTGCGGCCGCTCGAAGACGGCGAAGAGCAGCTCGCGCGCGGGGAAGACGGACACCAGGCGGCTGTAGAGGTCGCCGCGGCCCGCGCCGCCCGCGCACTGCAAGCCCAGCTGGATGTAGGACTCGGTGAGCTTCTTGGCGTCGCCGCCGGCGCCGCGGGGCAGGCAGATGCGCGCCAGCAGGCTCCGCGCCTGGCTCTCCTTGTCGCCCGCGCGCGCCTCGCTGTTGAGCGCCAGGTACGCGTAGGACGGGGCGCCCGGCGGCGGGTCGGGCGGGTGCAGGAAGGCGCGCACGAAGCCCAGCTTGTGCTGCTCCTTGGCGCCCTGCTTGATCTTGAGAATGTTGTCGTCGGAGGGGTTGAGGTCGAAGGTGAAGAGCTTGGCCAGGTCGCCGCGCGCATCCAGGGAGCGGATGGCGATCTCGGGCGTGTTCTCGAAGCGGTGGTCCTCCAGGCTGCGGTTGCGCGGGAAGAAGGCGCTGCCGTAGCCGGTGTACGTGGCGCCCACGAGCAGGCGGCTGCCCCCCGTGCCGGCGGCCGGCGGCAGCACCAGCCCCACGGTGGACGCGTTCGGGTGGTTGGCCGCCACGTTGAGCATGCTGGGGAACACCGTGACGGGCTCGGCGGGCGGCGCGGCGGGCGGGAAGCGCACGGCCACCGCGGAGATGTTGCCCCGCCGCCGCAGCTGGCAGAAGCCCTGGTAGATGGACCCGCACACGACCACCAGGCCCTGGCCGGGGTCCAGCTGCAGGATCTTGTTGTAGTTGTCGGTGAGGCGCCGCGGGTGCTCGCACGAGGCCTGAGGCAGCTGCGGGGCGTGACACAGCGGGCTGTCGGCCACCGGGCCCACGGCCGCCTCGGCCTCCAGGCTCAGGTTGGCGCCCGACAGCTGATAGAGGCGGTTGACGGCCGCCAAGTACACCGTCCCCGCCGCGCCGTCCAGGGCGAAGTTGTTGGTGGGCGTGGGCGAGGGGAACCGGCGCTGGATCTCCAGGGCGCCGACCCGCGCCGCCCCCAGGAGCAGCAGCAGC
Organism: Halichoerus grypus; assembly: GCF_964656455.1. Taxonomy (NCBI): domain Eukaryota; kingdom Metazoa; phylum Chordata; class Mammalia; order Carnivora; family Phocidae; genus Halichoerus; species Halichoerus grypus. The sequence continues at coordinate 163,626,537 of NC_135712.1, read as the reverse complement.
GGCAGCAGCGGGCACGGTGACGGGGCCCGGAATGGCGGGCGCGGCGGCAGGGGGCTGGCCGCGGCGGCCCGAGCGCTAAGGGGTGCGCCGCCCGCGGCGCGACGAGCCATCCGGGCGTGCGCGGGCTGCGCGGCGCGGCGAGTGCATGGGGCGCGGCGCGGCCGGGAGCCGGGAGCCCGGAGGCGGCAGGAGGCGGGGGGCGGGCCCGGGCCGCGAGGCGCTTCCTGCCCGAGCCAGCGGCCCCCGGCCCCGGCGCCCCGGCCCGGCTCAGCCGCGCCGCGCAACACGGGGGCGGGGCGGGGGCGGCTCCGCTGCGGACACGCCCTCGCGCCCCGCCCCGGCCGCGCCCCGCCTCCCGGGCCCCCCTCCCGCGCCGGGCCCACCTCCCCAAGCGCCCCGGGCCCCCTCCCCTGGCAGCCCGCCGGCCCCGCCCGGCCCTCCCGCCGCCGGGCCTTCGCAGGGCTGTCGACGGGTCCCGCCGCCCCGCGCCCTCCAGGAATCTCCCGCGCGGCGCCCGCGGCCCGAGGCTCCCTTTCCCGGCGCTGCGTCCGCCTCCGTCGCTCGTTCCTCTCGCTCGTTCCTCCCTTTTGGCCGCTTGGCCTTTCTGGCTCGCGCTTGTATCCTTTTTTCTTCCTCTCTTTCTCCCGGGTCTCTGTCTCTCTCAGTGTCTCCCTGTCCGTGTCTCTGGCTAACCCTTCATGGCCCCCCAACTCCGTGTGTGTTGTCTCCCTCTTTTTCTCAGCCTCTGGCTCTTCTTCCCTCTCTCAGACTCGCTTTTGCTCTGTGGGCTCTGTTAACACCATCCGTTTCTCCCCTCTCTCCCTTCTGTTTTTGTGTCCCTGGCGCTCCCCCTCTCTCCATGGCTCCCTCTGTCTCCCGCGTCCCTCTCTCCTCCATCTCTGTCTGCCCCCATTCTCTCTGTCTCTGCCTTCCTGATCCACAGCCCTCGCTAGCTTTCCCCATCTCACACTCAGAGGCTCTCCCCTAACACTCGCTTTCACCCAACACCGTCCGGGCCTTCGCTGGGCCAGTTGGGCACAGGGCACCTCCTCCTCAGACTCCACGATCTGCCCCCAAAACCTCAGCCCCATAAAGGAGGTTTTACAAGTGTCAAGGACAGAGGGACAAAGCTCAAGGGTCAGACATATAAATCAGGGAAACATGGAGAGAGGAACTATTTCAGGCATGTGCCAAGCCATGGTGGAGGCTGGGCTGGGAGCGTGACACCGAGAGTGAGGCTTTGGCCCTGGCGGAGAGGGGAGTGGCCCCGGGAGGCCCACTGTGGCCTCTATGGAGACCTGGCCCTGGGGGGCTGCTGCCGTCCCACCCAACGCATCTTGCCAGGCACATCCCCTTACTCAGGACTCTGGAAGGACCTAAAATCCTCCCAGACTCAGTGGGAGATCAGCCACAAGTGAGCGGGCAGTCAGGCCTGCTTCTCCTTTCCTTGGGCCTTTCTTCTTCCACCTGGAACAGGTAGGCACTGAGGTCAGAGGCAGGCCGCCATGGTTCCGAGGTCACAGAGCCACTATGAGAAGCATCCACAGCCTCTGGCCACGGTGGTGCCCGAACAGTGCCCTGCCAGGCACTATGCCAAGTACTTTACTTGTACTGACTCACTGAGTCCTCACAGACGCCTTCTGAGCCTGGTGCCCTTATTATCCCACCTTACAGATTTGGAACCCGAGGCCCCAGAAGGGAAGGGACTGGCCCAACATGCCCAGCTCACCCGGAGCAGAACTACCAGGCTTGAAAGCCAAAGTCTGTTGGCTCTGAGCCTCACCCAGATCTCTCTCAGCCCCACGCCCACTCTGGCTGCTCAGAATCAGGGGGCTCCCATCGGGGCCGCACAGCACCCCAAGGCCCCTGCTTTCAGGGTGGTCTGGCCTCAGCTCCTTTGTTTCCACCTGGCCAGGAAGGAAAGACAGAGGGTTTCTCTGTGCCCCAAAGGGTAGGCGGGAAAGGCCAGGCCTACAGCTGTCCTCCACTTCCCTCATTCCAGCACCCTTGTCTTCCTGCTGCCCCTCACGCCTGCTTTTTTCTGGCCCCCTCGGTCACCCCCTCGAGCCCTGCTTTGACAGCCGGGAGTGTTCAACTGTAGGAAATCAGAGGCTCTGTTTCTGGTGTCCTGTCCCCTCCTCGGCTCCAGGCCACTCAAGGAACAGCTCAATAGGATGCCCCCCCAGTCCCTGGATGGGGAGGGCTCCTGCTGTGCCACCTGTGCCAGTGGCCTGGGGAGCCCCATAGGGGTACCAGGGTGCTCGGCGCACCCCCCCCCCAGAGCCCTCCCCATCAGTCCATCTGTCTGCCTCCCTCCCGCTCTTATCTTTCTCTAGCCTTCCCCACCCCATCTCTGTTTTTGTCTTCTTGCTCCTCCCGGTTACTCTCTCTCTTTGTCTCTCTCTCCCCCCCATCTCTTCCCACCCCCCTCTCTTTCCACTCTGTCTCTTTGTGTGCATATCTCTCTGTCTCTCTGTGTCTCTCTGCCTGTCTCCCTCCCTATCTCCCACCCCTCTCTCCCTCTCTGGCCCCTCCTAGCTTCCTTCCTGTCTCCGGGCTCATCTTGCCGCATCCTGCAGCTCCCCCCACTGAGCCTTGAGGAAAATGCTCAGGCTTGTCACAGCTCAGGCTGGCGCTCATGATTCCTGGCACTTTGGACACAAACTACCCGCAAAGCTGAGCGCTGGGGGCTCAGGAGCCACCCTGGGCTGGGGATATGCAGGGCGAGGTTAGACTGCGGAGGGCCCAGGCTGGGTCCAAGTGTCCTCTCAAAGTGCTGTGTTGACTAGGGCAAGGCACTTGGCCTCTCTGAGCCTCAGTTTCCTTGTCTGTAAAACAAAAACAATCATAATAGCACACAGGCCCCCGGGAGGTTGTAAGATGTAAACAACAGAACTACCAGCAAGTACAGTGCCAGGTAGACGGCAGGCACCGGGCAGACGGCAGCTTCTCCCCCCGCATTGAGCAGTGGCTCACAGGGCCCCACTCCCGGCCTTGGGTTCCACGGCAGCTGGTGGAGCCACTGCCCACCGAGGGCTAAGTGGTATACCCAGCACTGCCCTGCAAGATCTTGTGCCACCCTCACCACCCGCGGACAAGGCCGGGGTCATCGAGCCCATTTCATAGATGGAGAAACTGAGGGCATTAGTAAGGTGAGAACTTGAGCCCAGATCTGTCTCCAGATAGTAGATTTACTCCCCTTCGCCCATTAGCTGGGAGCTCCTTCAGATCAGCATGGGTCACAGGGCAGCCACCCTGTACCCCTCTCTGGTTGGGCAGAAGAGAAGAGGTGCTGATAACTCTTGGCAGAAGGAAGGAAGGAACAAGCAAAAGAACCCACATCTTCCCTGGCCTTGCTAAGATGCGGGAGGTATGTCCTCCCAGAAGAGATTTTAGAGGAAACCAAGGGGAGATGGATGGAACCCAGGAGGGTGGCTTAGGTGACACCCAGCATTAACTAACTCAGAATTAACTAGCCCCGACTAACCAACTCTAGACCGATGACCAGCTAATCCTGAATCACACCGTGACTCGGGTCCTTTCCAGTTTTTGTTCACGACTTGTGATCATATCAAGGAGAAGGTCTCCGTTTGGGGTTAATGTGCCTTTAATGCCTCTCTAACATTCGCCATTGTCCATTTTTAATAGAGAAAAGGTCTTAAGCTCGGTCCTGTTGACATCAGGATTCTAGAATTTACTTAGAGCTCTGTATTTTCTTTAATTTGCAATTATGTTCTGGTTTTGGCAAGTGATACTGGTTTCCAAGTACAATCAGGATGTAAAAGCTTGCTTGATAAATGCATGTATTGAAGTTTTTTAAAATGATGTGCATTAAAGACAAATACGGAGTAGGTTGTAATCCATGTGGTGCAACACACCGGAAAGATGGGCAACACAGATTTCATCCAGTACCTTTTTTAGATGAGGACACGGTGGGGCAGGTGGGGCAGGTCCTTGCCTGGACACCCCATGCTTGCTGACCAGGCTGGCCCACAGACGGCAGGTCTGGGCTCCCACCACCACCCGGGTGGGGGCTTCCCCATCCTGCCCTGTCCGTCCTCAGCAGAGCCATGAGGAGGAGGAGGAAATGTTTTTCTTCTTCAATTGGAAAAAATAACAGTGGGGCCAGGGCCGTGCTGGGAGGGGAGCCTCCTGACTCTCTGTCCCTCGGGCCTGGCCTAAGAGAATGCTTTCCCTGCAGGAAATGCTCCTGACACGCTGACTGCCCCGAATGTGTTCTGGTGGCAGGAAGGTGCTGGAAGCAGAAGCCTCTGGGATAGCAAGCACCCCCAGCATGGGCCTAGATAGTGCCAGGAGCTATGACTGCAGCTTCTAGGGGCCTTTACCCATCTTCTCTCTTCTTGAAAGGAAGAGGTAGGTTTTATCATGCCCGTTTCACAGATGGGGACACTGAGGGTCAGGAAGGTGCCATCACTTGCCTATTTTTTTTTTTTAAAGATTTTTATTTATTTATTTGACAGAGAGAGAGACAGCGAGAGAGGGAACACAAGCAGGGGGAGTGGGAGAGGGGGAAGCAGGCTTCCCGCCAAGCAGGGAGCCCGATGCGGGGCTCGATCCCAGGACCCTGGGACCATGACCTGGGCCGAAGGCAGACGCTTAAGGACTGAGCCCCCCAGGCGCCCCGCCATCACTTGCCTATAGCTACACAGCTTACTGGCCTCCAAACCCCGCTCTTGGCCACTGCGTCCCTCTGCTCCTTGCCTTGGAGCTGAGAGACCTGAGGCCCAGACCCACTTCAGCCCCTGACCACCGTGTGACCTTGGTGGTGCCACCTCTCTTGGAGCCTCAGTTTCCTTATCTGGAAAAGGTGAATATAATCCACCTCACAAGACTGCTGTGAGGATAGAAAAACATAGGCATGTCCTTTGTCCAGCATGTCAGAAAGTATCGGTTGCCTTTCCAGCTCTGGAACATGGGATCCTCTCCCTCAGACTCCTCGAACCGATCATCTGTACCCGACTCAGGAAAGCCCCGCCAGCCCCAGATAATGATACCATCCCTATAGCAGTACCACAGAGCTGTGTCTTGCGGGCGCCATTAAGGGCTCAGACGCGCGCGATCACCTTGTTTAATTAACCCTCCGCCGGGTCTCCCCCTACTCATTAACATGGAAGCCAAGGCTCAGAGAGGTCTAGAGGCCTGCCTGAGGTCACACAGCAAATCGGTGGCCCAAAGTGACTCCTGCCCCGTCTCTAGTCAGCCTTGCCCCTCCACACTGGATCTCCTGTCATGGCTACCACGTCCTACTGCAGTGGCCCAGGAGGGACCAGGGTGACCCCAGAGTGGCCTCGCTGACAGGAGACACAGTACCCATCACACTAATGTGTTTAAGTTATAGACAGTTGGTGCTGCTGGTGCGGCCCTGTGGATGCTTCCCCACTGCAGACGCCATGGAAAACTAGAGGGTTTTACCCCCCTTTGGAGTTCTGGAGTGTAGCCCCCTGCCTCCATTGGATGCCACCCTGGGAATGGGATGGGGAGGGGCTCAGGAGGGGTGGCCTGCCCTTGCCTGTGAGGACGAGCCCCTGGCCATTGCTCTCTGTCTTTGTCTCCCCGTGGAGCTGGAGGAAATGGTTCTCATTCCTGCGCGTGAGAGATGCCCTCTCCCAACTCCAGGCACATGCTTGCCCTCTGTGGAGCGGCCGCGGCAGGCTGGGGTGGGGACCCGGGGCCCCCATGCACCCATCCCGGGCGCCTGGCCTGCCAAGCCGCCGCGTGGCCCCTTTGTGCTCTGTGAGTCGGATAATGGGCGGCATTCTCAGACGTCCAGTCATGGGTCTGGGCCCGTGAAAGGACCCAGCAGCTCCACACTGAGGCCTCTGTCCAGCAGCTGCCAGGGAGGGGCAGGCTGCCCCAGGGGGCCCCACCCACATTCCCAGGCTCCAGCCATCTCCAGGGGACGGCCCCCCGGGGTGGGGCCGGCTGGGAGCAGGTGATCCCCGAGCACACAGCAGGTGCTCCGTGAATGTGGCCCTGAGGCCAGGAGCCACAGGGAGGCAGGGAAAGCCCAGAGCTGAGGAGGATGGGGAGTCGTGTGGGCCGGGCACCTACCGGGCACCTACCGTACACTAGACATTGCCCAGCCAATCCTTGCAAAATCCCCGAGGGCCTGTGCTGTTGATCCCATCTGATGGATGAGTAAACTGAGGCTTGGAGAAGCAAGGCAATAGCTCTGGATTTGAACCCAGGTCCATCTGACCATGCTCATTCCAGCAGATGTTGAGTAAGCACCTACTGCGTGCCTGGGGGACACAGCAGTGACTATGCCCTCCGACAGCAGGGCTGAGGGGATATGTAGAGGACATTTGGACAACCAGGCCCATGGGAGCAAGCAAGGCAGGCTTCCCAGGGGAAGTGGCACCTGAGCCAGGTTTATGGAGCACTCACACGATTATTGAGTATCCAACGTGAACTTCATCTCCTCTCTTCATGCTGCAGAGACTGTGAAGCCCATGTACAAAGGGGGAGACTGAGGCTCAGAGAGGGGAAGTGACTTACTTTGGGCCACCAAGCTGCTCAAGTTAGAGCTGCAACTTTCACCCAGGTTTGGCTGTTCCCTCTTCTCCAAGAGTGGGGCCCAGTGAGAATGCAGGGGAACCCCAGGCAAGGCTATGGAGTTGTCACCCTGTGGTCCTGGGACCTGGGTTCAGATCTCAACTCTCTGCTTCCTATTTATATGACCCAGGGTGAGTCCCTTCACCTCTACGGGTCTCAGTTTTCATGCCTGTGAAATGGGTAGAAGAGTCCCTTACCTCTCCCGGCTGTGGGGATCAAATGGGATAATCCCTAGAGAGTGTGTAGCCAGCACCTGGCCCTTGGTAAATAAATCAATGACATTTATTATTAAAAACATTGACGGTAAGGAGGTGTTGCTCCCACAATCCCCCCAGCTCTGACTTTTGGAAAGTCCTGCCCTTCCCCTGCCCTAGGGCCGGATGGAGCTCAGAGCTGGCTTGGGTTTCTGTCAGATTTCTCCCTGTCCTGCCTCCTCCCACCTGCAGCCAGGGCCTCATCTCAAGACCCTTTTGCTCCCTCTCAGACTACACCCTCCTCTGGGCCTCAGTTTTCCCTTCTGTGAAACGGGATAATACATCTGCCCCCTCAACAGAGTTGGCCAGTGATGTTCGGTCGCTGCTCAGGGTGGGAGCTGGGTCTTTCCTCAGTGGCTCCCTGGAATCTGTGCTCCTCCAGACACCTCACTGCCCCCCCAGCGCCCCCCACCTCTCCTCTCCCTGAGCAAGTGCAGGGCAGGTAACAAAATAACAATAACTGCCACTTCCATGGCTGGATTCCAGCTGGGCCCTTGCCTCTATTCCTTTATTGAAACCTTACAACAGCCCTTCAATGAAGCTGCCATTATCATACCCATTTAGTGGTGGGGAAACTGAGGCACCAGGAAATGCAGTGACTTGCCTGAGGTCAACCGCTGGTGTATGGAGCCTGGATTCCAGAGTCCTTATTCTTAGTAACACAGGGTGTATGGGAAAGGCTGGTATGGATGAGCAGGGCCCAGGTCTTACTGGCCCCATGGCCTACACAAGTCTGTAAAACAGAGAAACCAGTGTCCAGGGAAGATGTGTTTCCAGTCTTGTTTTCTTGGTGAACTTTTATGCTTCCCTCAAGACCCGGCCCAAAGTTCACCTCTTCTGAAAAGTCTTCCCTAATGAACTCCTAGGCATCCCTCAAGGCCTACTCTAAATGACCCTTCTGAGTAGACTTCCACGAGCCCTGATGCAATATTAGAAGCCCCTCCTATCAAATCAGTTACCACACAGTATGAAGGCATTGTCTTCCCCAGTGGACTGAGTGATGCCCTGGATCTTCCAGCGTGAGACACATGGTCACTACGTTGGGATGGACGGATGGCTGTATCACCACCCTAGGACATCTGCCAAGCAGATAGAATAGTCCTGTTTTTTGCTGGAGGCCTGCCTCCCTGGGCATTGCCAGACAGACTCTGCCAAAGCTGCCTCCTGACTCCTGTTTTGTCCCTGTGGCCACACGGACCATCCACCTTCACAAGTCCAGGCCATCCTGCTCTCCCCACTTTGGCGTGGGAGACCCACTGGCCCTCAAAGTGACTCCTCACACCCGATTCCCAGGGCAGGTCTGCCCCCTCCATTCTACCTGCACACCCAGGCAAAGCCCTGGATGGAATAAAACACAGGACCGGAGCCCTTCCTTCCTTTCTCCCTCCCTCTCTCCCTCCCTTCAGCAATTACTGACTAAGCACCTACTATGTACCAGGAATTGGGAATATTATGGGGAACCACAGGCATGGTCCCTATCCTCAGCTCAGCCTCATGGGGGAGCCGATCTTTAATCAAATAACTCAAATAATTATGTCACCGCAAAGGGCCACCCGTCCTAAGAAGAAGTGATACCAGGTGGTTCTAGGAGAGTTTCTCATAGACAGATGAGCCCACTTGGGGGTCAGTGAGGGCTTCCCCGAGGCAGAGGCTCTTGAGAGCTGAGATCTGCAGGATGATGAAGAGTGAGGGAGGTGAAGAGAGAGCTTTCCCGGCAAGGGGACAAGGGCAGAGACCTACAGGTGAGCGGCAGCCTGAGGCCTGCAGGAATGGAGTGGAGACCACAGGCTCATGTGGATGGAGCAGAGGTTCGGGGGGTTGGGGGGAAGAGGCTCCACCTGAGGCTGGAGGGCCGGCAAGGCCTAGGAGAGCCCTCTGTCCACGACACAAGTTTGGGAAGCCACAGATGGTTTAAGGATGCCTTTCAGAGGGAAAGAGGCAGGATCAGAATGGGCTGAGGGAGGCCAGGGATGGGGCTTCTGCAGACGGCCAGCCAGGTGATGCCAGGGGCCTGAATAGGAGCTGGCAGAGGCAGAGAACGAAAAGATGGCCTGAGGGCTGGGTAGGAGGTGGGCTTGCTAGGCCTGGGGTAGCTGGTGTGGGTCGGGGGTGAGGAGAGGGAGGCTGCAGCCGGGGAGTTCCTGGGTCTTGGGCTTTCGCACCCTGGGTGCCTCTTTCTGAGTCTGGAGGTGGTGGGTGGGTGATCCACAGCTCATTTTGGGGGATAAGTCGGAGGGACCCCTCTCGGTCACAGGGAACTCCTCGGTCAGTGCCCTGCAGCCTGCACACAGACTCTACCCTGTCTGCACACTCCCAGAGCTGGGTGTGTACCACCCCAGGCTGCTGGTCTGCAGGGGAAGGGTCACAGACAGCTGCCTGAGAGGCTGGGGCCCGAGCCCGCTGGCCCAGCTCCCTGCCACCAGGAGAGAGGCACCAGGGGCCCCACGGGGCTGCCCTGTTAATGAGCTTCCCCACAGCCGGCACCAGCCTGTAGGCGCCCCTGTGTGGGGGTTCCTGGTTTGTGTGTGCATGCCCAGTGGGTAGGGACATGGGGACATGTACATAAGCAGGGGTGGGAGTGTGTGTGTGTGTGTGTGTGTGTGTGCTTGCGCTCCTGCGTGCCTGGGGTGCACATTGGGGTTGTGTGTACACAAATGGGGTTCAGGAACATGTGGGGGATGAGTGTACAGCAAAGGTCTACTTGTCCCTTTGTGTGTGATTTCCGATGTGGAGGGATGTCCCTGGGAGCCGCTGTGGGACCATGATCTATGGCGCACAGTGGGGATTCAGGGCCTTGGAGGCCATCACGACCTTCTCAGGTCCTGGTCCTGCTGCTCCCAGGGACAGAGGAGGGTTTCCTCATAAAACTCCATGATTGTTATGACCAACGTTCAATAGCCCAATCTGTGCTTTGTAGAGTTCAGGCTGACCTTGGCTGGCCAGCCTCTGACCTTGGATGGTCTAGCTTCTGACCATGGGTGGCCAGCTTCTGGCCTTGGATGGTCCTGCCTCTGGCCTTGGGCGGTCCAGCCCTTAACCTTGGGCAGCCCAGCCTGTGAATAATTACTCAGCCCAGCCAGAGTCCCCTCTATTGAGGAACTTGGAATTGGTTCTTTAGGGACTTTTGGGTGACGCCATTCCTCATCTTACTCAAGAACAACCTCCACTGACCACAGCTGCGTGTCTCAGCATGAGCCACCATCCTTTGTTCTTCTCCCCATCCCCCAGAGTCTCTTACCCTTAGTCAGAATCTGAGTCCCAAAGGCCCGGCAGCCCCTGAGTCCCCCTTGCTCTGTCGCCCTGTCTAAATCTCCAGGGTGTCCCCAAGCCTTGGCTCTGGCTTCTTCCAGGCAGCCTTCCCAGACCTCCCAGGCTGGGTTAACCTCCTCCTCTGGACTCCCGCGGTGACCTGTGCTTCCGCCATCAGAGCCCCCACACCGGTGACAGACCTGTTGCTCGGTTCCCCAGCAACTGGGGGGGGGGTCTCAGGAGCGGGATCTTACTGGGGGCATATATCACTTGGCAGAATGTTAGACTTAAAAGCAGGCTCACAAGGATGAATGAATGAGAGAATGAATGAATGGGTGAATGAATGAGAGAGGAAATGAACAAATGCTCTTCTATCAGTTCCTGGGCCAGTGCCCACTCCACAGAGCTTGGGGCAGCCTTGACCCTCTCTTCCCCCCACCCCCTGGCCTCTTGCAGATGTCCTCACCTGCACTCACCCACCTGCCAGGGAAGGTCAATACCACTTGCTCGGTCCTAGGGAGAGTTTGTGTGTCTCAAATGAAGGTTTTCCAGTGAGGATGTGACTTGACTGGGTTAAAATTGATAGGGCAATGGTTCCAGCCTCTCCTCCATTCCCTCAGCTCAGGGCCACAGGCAGGGGAGGGCCACTTGGGTCCCTGAGCAGAACAGCGTGGGAGGCTGTGGGGCCAGAGGGATCCCGGTTCACATCCTGCTTCACCACTTCTCAACTGGGGGACCGTGGTCAGAGCCCTTCTCTCTCTGAGCCTCTGTTTCCCCATCTGCAAAAGTGGGGTGAGGCCGTGCTTCTTGGACTCACGGGGGTCTTGTCACCCCTTGCACAGTCCCTGGCACATAGCAGAAGGTCAAGACCAACAAGGCCTGAGGTAGAAGAACAGCTCTGGAATAAAAGCAGCTAATGTTTATCAAGGCTCCCCCGGGAGCAGACACTGCTCCAAGAGCATCACAGGGATGATTGTATTTACCACCTTAGAGGAAGGCACTTTCATTCTTTCTTCTACCCATTTTACAGAAGGAGGAGATGAGGCATGGCAAAGTTAAGTGACTCGTCCAAAGTCCTGGAGCACAGGAGTGGCCCAGGCCGGACCCAACCCCAGGCCCCCACTGCCGTGCACACAAGGGGGAGCCTAGGAGATGCTGAGTGCTCTGTCCCTTCCTCACACACCTCCAGAGGTCACCAGCTAATCACCCACCATCAGTTCAGGTCTCCTCCACCCCCAAGACTACTGCATCCATCCAAGCCCCACCTCCTCCTGCCTGGATGCCTCCTCCCACTCCTTCCTCTTCCTCTCTCCAAATCACTTCTCCACACAGCAGCCCGAGGGATGTTTTCAAATTATAAATCTGTTCGTGTTGTTTTCCTCTAACTTGAAATTCTGCGAAAGCTCTTGCGGTAAAGTCCCATCCCCTTTTCCTCGTCCACAGTCTCTGTGTGGCCATCCGGCCTCACTCCAAGCCCACACATGCTTCTGCTGGTCCTGCCACAGGTTGGTTCCCCTCCTGCCTCCCCACTCAGCTTGAGGGTGGTCGGACACTGTGCAGAGCTCACGGCACACGAGTGACAGGATTATTTGATGAACGTTAGCAGACGTCTCAAGGGCACGTCCTCATTTGTCCTGTCCCCTGCTGCTGCCCCATGGCCAGACCCTCCAAGTGGGTGCTGCTACATCCCTAAATGACCAACGGGAGCATCTTTGGGCTGGTTTCACGTCCAGCAGAACCCAGACGTGGATGATGAGTGGTGGATGCCCAGGCCTGGGTGGGGGCACACGCTGGTGGGGACTTGGAGCTGCTGCCTGGGGAGGGAGCCTGATTTCCAGCTCCGGGAAACAGGAAGTGAGTCAGGGCCTGAGAAGGCCTGCCGGACACTGGGTACCTTGGGTGCGATTGATGAGCGCCTGGACGGAAGGGCCGGCCGCACCTAGGGAAGCAGGAAGGAGCCCAGAGGAAGAGGATAGGAGGGGAGACCCTCTCCCCAGCAGAACAGGGCCCTGTGGGGCCCCAGCGGAAGTGAATGAGGTCATCACAGATGCAGCTCCCCTGTCCTTTGTCCCATCACACCTGGGGTGGACTGGTGTGGCAGGAGTGGCCACGAGTCCCAACCCCCCAACCCAACTGACACCCATTCTGGGTCCCTCCAGGGTGGGTGTGAACTTCTTGCACTTACTCCCCGTCTGAGCACAAGGTCTCACTGGCCCCATTTTATAGAGGCAGGGGCTTGCCAGGACCACATCAGCATGAGATTTGAACCCAGGTCTGTGTGGCCGCGGAGATTTGCATGGAGATACAGGGGGTAGAGCGAATTTGAGACACCAGAACTGGTCTGGAGGCAGCCATCAAGAAATTCTGGGGCAGCTGTCTGAGGCCCAAGCTGGAGCAGGCCAGGGTTCTAGTCCTGGCTCCATCTCTGCCTAAAAACGGAGCCAATCAGGTGCTCCTTCCCCTGGCCTCAATTTCCTGGTCCTCACTCAAGAGGTTTGGCTGCCCAGGCCGGCGTCAAAGTCAGGGGTGTGAGGCTAGGAAGGTCCTCCAGCGCTGGGGCTCCCTGGGCAGGGGGCCGGGGACCCCTTCCTCCCTGAGTTATAGCCGGGGACCCCAAGGATGGTTTTGGCTGGGGGCACCACTCTGGGACGCTCCAGACAAGGGCGCTGGCACTGGCCCTCTGTGGGCAGTCTTGTCAGAGATGGGAGGATTCAGGGACACTTTCACTTCCTCAGTGGACCCGTGTCACCCCCATCCCTGCCTCTGCATTCTCACTTCCCTGTCAGCGCCCGCGGGCAGAATTGGGCATCTCCTGCTGGAAAAGGAACTGAGGGCTTCCATAGCCTGGGCTCCAGCCCCAGGACATGGGTTTGGACAAGCAGTAGAGCTCCTGATGGGCGACCTGAGGCCCAGCCCCTGAGGCTGTGCACCCCCAGGTCATGGGGTCAAGGAGAGGCAGAGTCAGGCAGGATGGATCCAATGCCTGGCTAGGGGCGGAGGGGGGTGGTTGAAGACTTTCATGTCTGAATTTTCTAAGTCTCCTCAACGAATGTGTCTTATTTGTGTTAAATATAAACGTGGGGCAAAAGCCACGAGCAGGGGGATGTGGATTCCGGTGGATTTTTACAGGGAATCACAGGCCAAAAGCACAGCTGCACCTGCAAAGGGAAGGGTGATGGGGTCGGGGGGCTGTGAAGGGAGGCACTCAGATGGCCCCAGCCCAGCCCAGGAACTGTCACCTCCCCACAGCCCAGAGGGACAGACTCAGCTCCATCCTGCAGTGGGGACACAGAGGCGCAGAGCCGATGGTCACCTGTCTGGGGTCGTGCACCCCACACCCTCCCCTCCCATACAACTTCCAGGGCTGCACTCACTTGGGGGGTCCTCAGGACCCCCTTTGAGAGGCAGCATTGGTGGAACCCCAGCTCTGCAACTTCCTGGCAAGTAACCGCCCTTATCTGTGCCTCAGTTTCTCTTGGTTGTCGTGGAGCATTAACTCGGGGCAGAGCCAGGCCCGCGGTGAGCGATGTGTAAGAGTGGGCTGCCGTCTGACAGACATTGATCACAGCACCACGTGCATGCACAAGGGCGGGGGGGCAGGATACTCCGCGTTGGGGCCCAGCATCTGGGAGTTAGTGTCCACAGACAAGCCCCCATCGATGATCCAGCTGGAAAGGTGCAGGTGTTTTTCCAGGAGCTACCTCCCTCTGCCTCCTATCCCCCTATTCCAGTCCTTCTCTCCTCACCAGACCTCAAGGCCACCAGTGGCTCTTAGACACAGGAAGCCCAAGCTGGAGCCCCAACCCTCTGGACCCCCTCGTGTCCACCCAGTGCTACCCCCCGCGTGACTGGGGAGAGGCCAAGAGGTTAAGTGAGGAGCCTGAGAAGAGGCTCGTAAATGCTGCCGTCCCGGCATGATTTACAGCAGGTTTGAGTGCCCCCCCTGCCCATAATTCACTTCTATTTGCAGGACCCTTGCCCCTCTCTTGGAGGATGCTGGGAGAAGGCAGGAGGGGGTGGTCACGTTATTCTTAGCACCAGGAGCTGAGTGGTCCACTGTGATTTATCTGTCTGGGGCTCTGCTTTCACCTTCAGGCCCCAGATCCTCCCGCCAAAGACCCTACCACCTGGGCACCAACCCCAGCTCCTGCCCTCGCCAAGCTGGTTAAAGCACCTGCAGCACGCCCCCACTGCCTTAGGCTGGTACCAGTCAAGTTAGCCCCACCAGGTGGTGCTGTTATCCCCATTTTACAGAGAAGGAAACTAAGGCTCGGGGAGATCTCAGTGCCCAAAGTCACAGCACGAAATTTCCACACCCAAAGTCCAGCCCTTGCACTGTCCCCATCCACATCCCCTCTGTGCCTGCACCCCCCCCGACCCTCCCATTTGAGTCTGACTCTCCCTCTCCTTTCTCCCCTACCGCCTTCCCCCTCCCAGACCAAAATGCCTGAGCAGACAGTGAGGACCACAGGGTAGGGACTGGGCCCCCCTTTCCCTGTATCCCCCGAGGGCCATCTTTAGGCCCTGTGCTGAGCTAAGAGTCTCCTGTGGAGGAGAGGTCTGTAAATCAATATGAGCAGCCTACAGTGTAAGAGGGAATTAGGTTAATGACAGCAAGAAGGTGCTGACACCACTTTAGCCCTGGTGGGGGAGGTCAGGGAGGGCTTCCTGGAGGAGGATGTCTGATCTCAATGAAACATAGGGGCTACCAACCTGGACAGGCATTGAGGTAGGGACAGTGGGCAAAGATCCAGAGGCAGGAAGAAGCACATCCCATCTTTCCCTACTCCTTGCCCTGCCAAACCTCCTCCTTCCCCTCCCCTCTCTGACCTCCTCCACCCACACCCATCCTCTCCTGGTGGCTCCTCCAAAGACCGGAAGGCGAGGTAGGAATCTAATCCCACAGCTCGCAGATGAGGAGAAACTGCTCCAAAGGAAGAAAAAAAAAAAAAAAAGAAAACCAACACATTAGTTCCATTGTTTCCGCTTCCAGATCCTGCCTGAAAAACAAAAACAAAACCAAAATCAAACCCCAGCTGGGGAGACCTTATCTGGGAAAGCTTTCAACTAGGGGGTGTTGAATGGTGGGTCCTCCCGGAGCGCCCCCCCCACCCCATGAGGTGGAGAAAGGAGACCCCGTCCCCCTTTGCCATGGAGTGGGGAGTCCCCGCGTGCCCCTCAGGGCGCGGACCACAGCGGCCCCCAAGCAGCCCCCCTCCACATTCAGTAAACTGAGGCACTGGTCATGCTGCAGAGCTGGCCTTTGCACCTGGGTCTTTCTGATCCCAGAACCTGCTAGCTTGTCCACTTCGCGCCACAGTCCACGGCGCTCTAGAAGCAGTTGAGGAGGAATCGTGGCAAGACTGCCTCCCACATATCCTGCTGCCTCTGCTCATGCTCCTGGGGAAGGGGAGCTCACTTCTCACAGCCAACCATTGTCATATATTTTACGTTGCCGAGAATGTCCACCCCGGCCCCAACCCCAGCCTGGTTCCCAGTCTCGGACAGGGACTCCAGGAGGCTCTGAAAGGACAGAACAGGCCTAGAGGTGCACACCATGGGGCATTTCAGAAAATGGGAACAAGAATGGGGAGGCCACAGGAGGGAAGGTGTAATCTGCCCCCCTCCCCTGCCCTACGGCCCCGGGGATCCCCTAGATCCCTTACCCTCTCATGGCCCTGTGGGCAGCGCACCCTCCCCAGGGCTGGGCTCAGTGCTTCCCATCCCCTAGCGCCCTCTGAGGTGGGTGTACTTAGGCCCGTTTGACAGATGGGGACCCTGCAACCCAAGCACTGTTCTGGTGGCTCCAGAAGAGGCAGGGGGGGCCCCCAGGGCAGGCCGGACAAACCTCCGTGCAGGGGCTGGGTGCCTCCTCCTTCCCACTTCTCTCCAGGGTTGACCTCAACAGCCCCTGGTTGGGCTTTTCCCAGAGCTGAAGCCGGAAGCACAGGTCCCGAGTGTTTGTTCAGGCCAGGCTGGGGCTCCGGGCAGGCGAGGCGGAAATGGCCGCAAGATGTTTGTCCAAGTGGGGGCTCAGGCTGTGTTGCCAGGAGGAAGGAGGAAGGGCCAGAGGAGCAGAAGGGCCAAGTCAGCATGCCATGTGGCCTGGTTCTTGCCTCCAGGCTTTGCCTTCCTCACCCGCAGGGGCTGAGATGCACACAGTAGGCACACAGTGGATAAGCAATCACGCCTGAAGGAGCTGGGGTCTCCCCCCTCCCCGCCAGGGGCTCAAGGCCCCGACCCCAGTCCCCCTCCACTCCTCTTCCACCCCCCCCCCAATCTATCCTTCGAGACACCTGCGGGCTCCACCTCCGAAACACAGCAAGTGTCTGACCCCTGCGTCCCACCTGCCCTACCACCGAGGCCCGGCCACCAGCGCCCAGCCTGGACCACTGCCCTAACTTCCTCACTGGTGTCCCCCTTCTCCCCTAGAGTCTAGTCTTCGCACCCCCCCTTGGCACCAGAGGGATCCTATTAACATGCAAATCAGATCTTGTCTGTTCTGGCTCAACATGGCTCACCCAGGCCCCCACTTCCCTGGGAGCAAAAGCCATGTGTTATGCGCTCAATTATGCCCCCCCAAATTCATATGTTGAAGTCCTAACCCCCAGTACCTCAGAGTAGGACCGTAGTTGGGCTAATCGAACAGGACTAGTGTCCTTAGAAGAAGAGATTAGGATACAGACAGGAACACACAGGAAAGACTGTGTGAGGACACAGTGAGAAGGTGGCCATCTGCAGGCCAAGGAGAGAGGCCGCCGAAGAAACCAAACGTGCTAACACCTGGCATTTGGACTTCCGGCCTCCAGAACTGTGAGAAGAGTAATGTCCGTGGTTAAAGCCGTGGTACTCTGTTAGGGCAGCTGGAGCGGACTAAAACACTGGCTGACCCCCTCAACCTCACGAATTTCAGCCCCTTCTGCTCTCTCCTTTGCTCTCTGCTCCAGCAACACTGGCCTGCTCACTGGTGTTTGTGTGCCCTAAGCATGTTCCCACCTCCAGGCCTTAGCCTTTGCTGTTCCCTCTGCCCGGACGCCCTTCCTCCAGACCTCCCCGGGGCTGCCCCCTTCTTATCACTCGAGTCCCTGCTCAAACACTGCCCTTCGAAGAGGCCCTCCCCAGCTGGAGGGCTCCCTGGGGTTGTCATCCATCCTTCCTGCTAGACTGTGACTCTCACCACAGCAGGACTTGTGTGCCCTGGGCCATACAGTGCCCCGCACACAGTAGGTGTGCCAGAAAGATCTGTTGAAGGCAAGCAGGCCTCTCCTAGCAACACTGCCCCATCTTCCAAAGCTCAGGTCATGAGGAGCTTCAGAGGCAGAGCCGGGCCTCTGGATGCGGGGTGGATTCAGGGGATGGTCCTCAGGGGTCCAGCCATGAGGCCTACCTACTGCCAGGTGCCTCGGCTGCTGCCTCCCACACCCTCGGCTTCCAAACCCAGCACCTGCATTCACTCGCCTCTCTCCCCATCTGTCCATCAGTGATACTTCCAGAGGCTGGGCTGTAGACTGAATGTGTCCCCTGCAAATTCATATGTCAAATCGTAACTCCCAGTGTGATGTAGGAGATGGGGCCTTTGAGAGGTGATTAGGTCATGGAGGTGGAGCACTCATGAATAGGATTAGTACCCTTATAAAAACAGGCACCCGAAAACTCCCTTGTCCCTTCCACCACGTGAAGGCACATTGAGAAGGCAGCCACGGATGAGCCAGGAAGCAGCCTCTCCCACCAAACACCAAATCTGCTGGTGCCTTGTTCTTGGATTTCCCAGCCTCCAGAACTGTGAGAAATAAATGTCTGTTGTTTACAAGCCACTCAGCCCCTGGTATCCTGTTATAGCAGCCTGAGTGGACAAAGACAGGCTCTTTGTCTGGAAGGGAGGCTGGATGGCCAAGCAGGTAGGACTCAGGTTGAACCCCAGCCCCCTCACTTTTGACCTGGGGGCTCAGGGCCAGCTCCTTCGCCAAGGGCTGGGAGCCTGGGAAGGACTCAAGCACAGGAAGTTCGGGGACTGATGGGGACAGGCATCAGTCCACCAGGATCTGCATATGGGCTGACCCTGGCCCCAGGACCCATGCCTGCCCCTAAACACTACTTGGAAGGCAGGGGAAGGCTGGGAAACCATTAGGACTTCTTTCACTTGCTAAAGGTGAAGGGTGCTCTAGGTGTTTGCTCATTTGTTTAGTTGATAAACACTCTCTTGAGACAATTACACCCACCGGAGGGGCTGAAATTTACAACTGACAACACCAAGAGATGACAAGGATGTGGAACGATGGGGACTCTCCCACATGGCTGAAGTGTGTGTGTGTGTGAAATGGGGCAGGCCCTCTAAAAACCCACATAGTAGTTTATTAAAAAGTCCTCGTAGACTTAGGCAACCTAGCAGTCCTAGGTATCAGAAGTATGAAAACACACATCCACACAAAAACCTGTACACAAATGTTTATAGCAGCTCTATTAATAGTTGCCCTAAACTGGAAGCAATCCAGATGGCCCATAACCAGCGAACAGATAAACGAATGGAAATACAGCCGTACAGTGGAATAAAAAGAACCCTCCTATTGATGGACACAAAAACATGGGATGAATCTCAAAGTCAGTTTCAAGTCTCCACAATGTATGATTCCAATTATAGGACATTTTAGAGAAAGCAGAGCTGTAGAGACCAAAAAAAAAAAAAAAAAAGTACCAGGGGCTGGGTTTGGGGTCAGGGACTGGGAAGGGGCACCAGGGAATTTTCTGGGAAGCTGAGAATGTTCTATCCTGTTCTGAGAGTTGGTTACAGGATATATACACTTGTAAAATTCATCAAACTTCACATTTGAGATCAGTCCATTTCCCTCTATGTAAATTTTACCTTAATTTAAAAAAGGGGAGGGGTGTTGAAAACCACCGCTGCCCTCCCCAGGCCTCCAGGTGGGCAGTGCTGGGGGCGGGGTTGGGTCGGGGGTGGACCCCGGGCCTCCAGGACGGCCGCCGTGGGAGGGTCCCAGGGTGTGTGTCGGGGGGAGGGGGAGGGTCCCGGGGTGTGTGTCGGGGGGAGGGGGAGGGTCCCGGGGTGTGTGTCGGGGGGAGGGGGAGGGTCCCGGGGTGTGTGTCGGCGGGAGGCGGAGGGATCCGGGGTGAGTGTCGGCGGGAGGGGGAGGGCCCCGGGGTGTGTGTCGGCGGGAGGGGGAGGGCCCCGGGGTGTGTGTCGGCGGGAGGGGGAGGGTCCCGGGGTGTGTGTCGGCGGGAGGGGGAGGGTCCCGGGGTGTGTGTCGGCGGGAGGGGGAGGGTCCCGGGGTGTGTGTCGGCGGGAGGGGGAGGGTCCCGGGGTGTGTGTCGGCGGGAGGGGGAGGGTCCCGGGGTGTGTGTCGGCGGGAGGGGGAGGGTCCCGGGGTGTGTGTCGGCGGGAGGGGGAGGGTCCCGGGGTGTGTGTGTTGCGGAGCGCTCGGGGGCTCTGGCTCGCGGCCCGACCGAGCCCGGGTGTGTGGCGGCCTTGAAGCAGCGCCACCTCCGCGTCCCGCTCGCCCTCCCAGGCCGAGAAAAGCCGGATGCGGACCGGCCAGGGTGGGCGGGGGTCCATTGTCCGCACGTCCGCTCCAGCTCCGCCCCTGCCATTGTCCCCGGGGTGGGACCTTCGGCGCGAGCCGGGGTCGGGCCGGTGGGCGCGGCCAGGAAGCGGGCTGGGGAAGGGGTGTCTGGTTGGCGCGGCGAGGACTCCTCCAGCCCGCGCCGACCGTCCTCGCCTGGGAGGGGACCCAGGCCAGTGGTCCCAAGCCCCACTGCGCCCCTCCGCGGCTAGAGCGGCGCACGGTTCCTGCGGCACGCTGCCCCCCCCGAGGGCGGGGCCCCCACTAGCGGCCCGCCCCCCGCCTGCACCCATTTACCTCTTCCTGGCCTTGAGCTCCTCAGAAACCACAGACGCTCCGGGAAGGGACACTCCCTTGCGGACGGTCACCTGGGGGCAAGGCCGGGGCGGGGGGAAAAGGAACCAGGGACAAACATTCCTGCCCTCGCCAAAGTTCCCGCTCTGTGCCAGGAGGGTGGACACACCGGGAAACCAGACGGACAGGGTCCTGTCCACAGGAATCCCCATTCCAGCGGAGGAAGAGGGGTGCGCAGGCACAGGTCAACGACAAATGGATGAATGCACACCTGGGGAGACTCGTGCGGAAGGGCACCTGAGTTCGGGAAAGTCGGGGCGGAGCGCAGCGCCGCGGCTGCAAAGGCCGTAAGGCGAGAGAAGGTGCCGGGTGGGTTTGAGGCCAGAGGGCCCAGGCGCGTCGGGAGTGGGAGGCGAGGTCAGACGGCGCCTCCTGGGAGCCCAGACTTTAGGGGCGTGGCCAGCTTTGAGGGTCAAATCTAGTGAGTGGACGGTGGGGCTTGGACCCCCTGCTTGCTGAGAAAAGGAGGCAGGAAGACTTTGGTTCTAGCCACGCTCTATCTCTTGCCCTCTCCGGGCCTGTTTCCTAAGTTGTAGAAAGCATGTGATCTGGGTTGGAAGCTCTGAAATTCCGACTTCTTTCAAACCAAGATTAATGTGACTTCATATTATTTCGCACCAGAAATATGCCTGCAGCTGTTCACAGAGACAGACGGATTTAAGCAAGCAGGGAAATCAAACCGGCATTGCCGGGGACGCCCTAGGCGGGAGGCTGTTGCGGGACGGGTGGCTGGACCCTGGGAGGTTGGGACCCGCAGCCCGAGGCGGGGAGTTTAAAGGTTTCCGACACGAAGGGTGCGCTTCCTCATGCCAACCACTAGGGGGCGACAGAGACCAGGCTTGCCGCGTCTGTTTTGAAATCGTTTCAGTTACAGAAAAGTGGAGAATAGTATAGAGAATACTTGGACCCCCTTCATAACCCTGATTCACCAAGTTTTAGCATTCTTAACTATTTTCTGCGTATTCAAGACCCCCTTCAAGCACCGGAGAGTAAGTTGCAGACGTGACTCCCTTGAACCCTAAACCCTTCAGTGGGTACTTAACCAAGAACAAGGGCATTCGTACACAACCACAGCAGAATTTTCAAGATCAGGTGATTTGATCATGATGCAATACTATTGTTTAACCTGCAAAACCTTATTCACATATTGCCAGTTGTCCCAAGGAGGTCTTTTATAGCATGCTCCCCTTCCCCAACCAGCCCCCCACCCCAGGATTCACTCCAGGACATTTAGTTGTTAGCTTTTATTCTAATTAATTGAAATTTATTCACTAAGCTTTCCTGGGCTGAAGTAATCACCGTTCTTAACTGAATGACCCTGGGCAGGTCTGAGGTCCTCTCCACTGACAGTGCCAAGTTCTGGGCAAGAGGCTGGAGGGGGCAAAAAATGCATTTGCATCCTGAGATGGAAACTTTCTTTCATCCTTCTTGGCCCCACCCGTTTCCCCAGGCCCTTGGTCAAGGGGTCCCTCATCCTCACCCACCACAGTCTTCAAATGGGGCACTGATTCTTTGAAAAAGTAGCTGCTTGTTTTGGGAAAGAAAGGCAAATGCCCCCAACCTGAGGCCAACAAAAGGCCAGTTGGAAGTCCTGCTCTGGGTCTGGAGCAGAAAAAGGGCTCTAAAGGGTTCCAGAGATTTGGAGAGAAATCCTTTTGCCAGTCCAGTAGTTCCCATGTTTTGCCTGCAACAAAATTGCAGGAGGGCCCAATCCTCCTGATGATGGATTACTATTGATTTGGCATAAAACTCAAAAGGAAGTTAAAGTAATTTTAGAGTTACATTGCTCCAATACTACTCCCTTTCTTTTCTGTTGCCTATTTATGTGACAAGACCTCTGAGTGCTTATATCTTTAAAAATGAGAACTAGGAAGAGATGAAGCTGAACACTGTCTCATCATAGATATAAGGAATATTTAACCACTGGTACACAAAACTAGGGAAATTTAATCAACTCATTAAAAATGCATTCAAATAACATTTTGTTTAATAAGTATCAATATTGTAATATATTTATATTGTTTTGATCAGTTGCATTCTAATAACATTTGTTTTTGTTTTTAAAGATTTTTATTTATTTATTTGAGAGAGAGAGAATGAAGAGAAAGAGAGCATGAGGGTCAGAGGGAGAAGCAGACTCCCCACCGAGCAGGGAGCCCGATGTGGGACTCGATCCCGGGACTCCAGGATCATGACCTGAGCCAAATGCAGTCGTGCAACCAACTGAGCCACCCAGGCGCCCTTGTTTTTGTTTTCTCTTTTGTTCGGATTTATTCCTTTGCTCCCTTTTTCTCTTGCGCATGCCTCCATTTCCCCACCCTCTCCATCTAATAACATTTGTAATGAATGTTTGAATGAACTTTCTGGAATAACAGTTTTTAAACACTTAAGTGACTTATAGTCACAGAAAATTTTAAATTTTTGAAACTTTACTTTACATCCATAGTTTTCGCTACAGAGAAGGAGGAGCATGTGACCAGGCACAAGAATATATTACCCTAGGCTGAAACTTTGTGGGGACTGTGGAATTGAATTCAAGTTTCAAAATATTCATTAATACTCAACATATTCAAAAATAATGAGGTAAGGGAAGCCTGGCTGGCTCAGTCAGAAGAATACACCACTCTTGATCTTGGGGTTGTGAGTTTGAGCCCTACATTGAGTGTAGAAATTACTTTAAAAAAGATAATAATAAATAAACAATGAAGTAAAACTGCATTAATAAAGAGCTTATTCGTGTACTTTTTTATGTGGGTGATGGTGGGTATCCAATCACTACATTCTTTGGATTCACTGGAAGTATTACCAATAGTGATGAAACACAATGTCAATATTTAAAATATCCTGAAAAGTACATTCTTTACATCTGATTAAACTTTAAAATATTGTAGATGTCAATTTAAAATTGTGTGGGAAGGCGCACGGGGTTTCCAAAT
This sequence comes from Halichoerus grypus, assembly GCF_964656455.1. Classification (NCBI taxonomy): domain Eukaryota; kingdom Metazoa; phylum Chordata; class Mammalia; order Carnivora; family Phocidae; genus Halichoerus; species Halichoerus grypus. The sequence continues at coordinate 163,603,593 of NC_135712.1, read as the reverse complement.
TCCTTTGGGGGGGCCCACCTGTAACTTAGTTTGTGGCTCTCTGATGGGTGGCACCAGGGAGCTGGGTCTGAAGTGTGGGAACCCATGGCATCCCAGCCTCCCTCCAGACTCAAGTTCCTCTGGTATTTGTGCCGTAACTGGGAGATTTCTGGTTCAATCACTGACCATTTCATACTAGATACCTCCCTTTCCAAAGCTGGGAGCATCCTAAAGTGCCCTCATGGGATATGTGTCGAAGGCTCCCAGGGCCCCAGCCATCACCTACCCATTGAGGTGTGGTGGGGTTCCTGAGGAGAGGAACCCAGCCCCTCCCTGTGTTCCCCTCATAGTCTGGGGTGGGGGGCTGACAGATGTGCAAATACACAACCACACTCACTGTGTAGTTGTTGCAAAGGCCCAGCCTAGCTGGTCCTAGCATGGATACTCAGAAAAGGAAGTGCAGACCAGTTTGCTGGTCTGTCTGGGGGACGTGGCAGGGGGAAAAGGGCTGGTCAAGGAAGTCTTCTGAGAAGAGGTGCTCTTCGAAGGAAGAATAGAAATTTCCCAAGTGGACAGAGGGATGGAGAAGCAGAATAACACGTGCAAAGGTGTGGAGGGGACAGCAAGTGGCAACATTCTATCATGGCTGGGGCAAAGGATGCACATGGGAGCAGGGCTTCCAAATAATAGCAACACTAGTTCACATTCATTGAGCCTGTACTATGTGTCAGATGCTCTTCTAGGGACTTGGATGGATTAATTCATGAAACCCTCATAACCTGATGAGACTGGTGTATTATTACCTCCATTTTCCAGCTGAGTTAGAGAGGCAATGAGAGGGGAACAATCTGCCTGAGGTCACGGGGAGTCAAACTTGGGCAGAAGGCAGGTTGCCTGCTCTGCCCGCACTGGGTGCCTTCACAGAGACTTCTCCCCAGAGGCCCCATTCCTGTTCTCTCTGCTGACCATCAGTCTTTGCAGGATGAACCATGCCCCGAGTGTGCTCTGCTGTTCTGGGTACACATGCCGGGTTCCCAGGGGTGGCAGAGGTGCTGTCGCCCAGCTGTGGCCAGTCTGGGCTGAGCCCTGTGGAAAGTAGTGGGATGGGCCCCATGGTGAACCTGAAGCAACTCTGCTCGACCCTGGTGTGTTCGTTGAACCTTGGGGCCCTTGGCCCCCTCTGCTCTCAGCTGCCCACTGAGCAGAGGGCAGACAGGCAGGGACTGGGGCTCTGTTTTGTGGCTTTCTCTTCTTCTCACTCACTCATGCCATCTAAAAATCAAGGCCTCACCTTGCCCATCAGTGCCACCATTTTCTACCTGGCTTACCTTGGGCAAGACCCCAAGTCTCCCTGGCTTCCTTAGCAAGATACCATATATATTGATTGGGCCACATGAAATTGCTGAGTTTTGTTGAGCCAAACACAGTTATTGAGTACTGGAAATTTCACAGGGTTCTATCTACTTGCATCTAATAGGAATACTGGGAGGATTAAAAAAGATGATTCACATAATAACTTAGCTCCTAGAATGGATAAGCACTGGACAAAGTCAGCTGTGTGTCCACGTAGGGGTCCTGTCAGAGTGCCGGGCTGGAGTGAAGGGCACAGAAGTGAATAAGAAGTGGTTTGCGTCTTAAGGAGTTTATGGGAGACACATGAATAGATGGTTAGATCAGGCCCAAAGGAGGGGGGGATTAGTTTGAATCATGCTGGCATATCTTACATGTTAATCCACGGCAAGGATAGAGTGTGCTGAGTGTGGGAGCAGCTGGGGCCAGTGCCCTTGGTGCTGTGCTCTGTGTTGTCTCCCCTCTCCTTGTTGACGCGGGGTCTCCCTGCCAACAGCTCTCCCTTACGAACTTCACACTTACCTGCTCCTATGACCCAAAAACTAGGACTGACCCTCTCTTGGGTCCCAAGCCTGCCAGTCCCAGACTGAGAATAATGGTCACGTTCATGCAGACAGCATGGCTGAAGCTAGGGAAGGTGTGGTTCCATAAGGGTATTGGCAGACAATTCCTTAGGGGTCAACCATCACGTGTCTCCTGGGTGTAAGTAACAAAACCCAACTCAAAGAATTTTAGCAGTAAAGGAAATTTAGTGGCTCATGCCATCGTGAGTTTCAGAAGATGAAATGGCTTTAAGCATGGCTGCATCCAGGAGTCAGACTGGTTTCATGAGGAACCTATCTCTTGTCTCCATGTCTTAGCTTTGCCTCCGTCCCTCTTGAGTTCATGCTTAGGCAGGCTGAGGCTGGGACAGCTCTGGGCACACGGGACTCTCGTAGATAGCAAACCTAGGCGTCGAGTCCTTCTTTCCCAGCGCAGGCCACAAGAGTCTCAGGACTGACTCTCACTGGCCTGACTAGATTACTTGTCCATCCCTTGAGCCAGGGGTCATATGGGGTTGGTTCGACTTTAACCAGGGGGAGCGAGAATGGGGGAGAGTGTTTCCTGAAAGCAGACTCAGTCACCAGAGGAAGGGATGTAATATGGTAAAACCACACATAAACCAATGAACACCATCAGGGAGGTGGGTGCTCTAACCCAGACAGCAGCAAAAGGCAGGGACATCTTAGTGTATGAGGCGAAGTCAGGACAAGCTTCACAGAGGAGTGGCAGCTTAAGCCTTCAGAAATGACACGCTGAATTACCATATGACCCAGCAATTCCACTCCCAGGTGACACCCCCAAAGAACTGAGAACAGATACTCAAACAAGTCCACGTACACACGTTTAGAGCAGCTGATTCGGAACAGCCAAAAGGTGGAAACAACCCAAGTGGCCACTGACTGATGAATTGCTCCACAAAATGTGGTCTGTTCATACAACAGAATATTATTCAGACATAAAAAGGAATGAAGTGATGCCACAACATGAATGAACTTTTTAAACATTATGCTAAGTCAAAGTAGCCAGACACAAAAATGTCACATACGGGACAATTCCATTTCATCCCCCCCACCCCAATCCTTTAATTATCACTTTGATGATTCTATTTAAATGAAACATCCAGAATAGGTTAAATCCACAGAGACAGAATCCAAAATGGTGATTAGGGGAGGGAGGGAGGGGGAAGGGGGAGCAACTGCTGAATGGCTATGGGGTTTCTTTTTGGGGTGGTGAAACTTTTCAAGACCAGATAGACAGTTGTTCCACAATATTGCAAGTGTACTAAATGTCACTGTTCACTTTAAAATTTTGGTTGGGGCACCTGGGTGGCTCAGTTGGTTAAGCAGCTGCCTTCGGCTCAGGTCATGATCCTGGAGTCCCAGGATCGAGTCCCGCATCGGGCTCCCTGCTCAGCAGGGAGTCTGCTTCTCCCTCTGACCCTCCCCCCTCTCATGTGCTCTCTCTCTCTCAAATAAATAAATAAAATCTTTAAAAAAAATAAATAAATAAAAAAATAAAATTTTGGTTAATTTTATTATGTGAATGTCATTTTAATTTAAAAAAAAAAAAGGAGCATTTGACCAGAAATTAAAAAAAAAACAAAAAACAGACAAATACTGTCTGCTATCTGGTATTTACCTCAAATGGATCCAGTTTGAGGGGAGTGGGGAGTGGAGGGCAAGTGCAGATGTAGCAAGATTGATTACAAGTTGGTAACTGTGGATTTGGGTTCATTATACTATCTGTTTTTTGCCTACCTTTGAAAAATTCTTTAGTAAAGTTAAGTAAAAGAATAAGAACTTGCTAGGCAGACAAGTGAGGTGGTGGTGGTGGTGGTGGTGGGGTCATTGCAAGAAGAAGGAAAAGCGCACGCAAAGGTGCCGAGGAGTGAAGGGGCACCAGGCAGGGCCCAAGGAGGTGGGACACCCCAAGTTCTAGGCCACACAACTAGTGGGAGGCAGAGCTGCCTTCTTGCCTTCTTTCTTTTCTTCCTTTCTCGCCCTTTCTTCCTTTCTCCTTCTTTTTCCTTTTTAAGAATAAAAATCTTGGTTTTAAGCAGAAGGAGTCTTAAAGCTGCTATGTCAGCAATCACAACGTCCAACACATATCTAACTTATTGGAGGGGCCACATTCAGAAGCCATGAAATCTTATTTTGGACATAACTCTGAGTCAGGATATATGGGATCCCACCCCATGGAAGATGAAAAGCAGTTTTTAGAGGGGAAATGGAAGCCTTTTAAGTAAGGCAAGCACTTGGGCAATAATGAAATGTGATGACCACAGCCTGGGTTGGGAGGCTATAGATAGGAAAGCTAATGAGAAGACACATTAGAATAACAAGGAAATGCAAATCAAAACCACAATGAGATACTGCTTTACACACATAGGACAGGTATAATTAAGAAGTCAGATAATAACAAGTGCTGAGGAGCATGTGGAGCTTGCTGGTAGGAATGTAAAATGATTCAGCCACTTTGGAAACAAGCTGATAGTTTCTCAAAAGGTTAAACATAGTTACTATATGACCCAGCAATTCCACTCCTAGGGAAATGAAAACACATGTTCATTCAAAAACTTGGGCATGAATGTTCACAGCAGCACTACTCATAATAGCCAAAAAGTAGAAAAAACCCTAATATCCAATGATGAATAGGAATGTGGTAAATTCATACGATGCAATATTATTCAGCAGTGAAAGGAATAAAGTACTGAAACATGCTACCATATGGATAAAACTTGAAAACAGTTTAAGTGAAAGAAGCATCTCAAAGGACCATACATTATAGAATTCCCTTTTTTTTGTATGAAATGTTCAGAGTAGGCAAAGCGACAGATAGCAAGTAGATTAGTGGTTGCTTGGTGCTGGGAAGAATGGGAGAAGAGGAGGGTGATAGCTGAGGGGTGCAGGGTTCCTTCTGGAGGTGATGAAAATGTTCTGGAATTAGTGATGCTGGATGAGCAAGTCTGTGAATATACTAAGAACCACTGAACAGAACACTGTAAAAGGGTGAATTGTATGGTTGTGGGAGTTCTATCTCAGTAAATTTTACTGCTATTAAAAAAAAGAAAGGTAGTCTGGGTTGCTTTAGTGCAGGGGCAAGAGTGTCACACTAATAATAATTCAAATGTGGGGACGCTTGGGTGGCTCAGACAGTTAAGCGTCTGCCTTCGGCTCAGGTCATGATCCCAGGGTCCTGGGATGGAGTCCTGCATCGGGCTCCCTGCTCGGTGGGGAGCCTGCTTCTCCCTCTGCCTGCCGCTCCCCCTGCTTGTGCTCGTTCTCTCTCTGACAAGTAAATAGGATCTTTGGAAAGAAAAAAATCCAAGTGCGCTCCTCTGGGCTAACAACCTGATCCTGGCTGTTAGATCAATTTCAGCAGGAAATGTGTCATATGTTTTGGAAGATACCTACTGAAAATGAGTAAGAGGGAAAAAAGTGCCCAGTGCTTAAAGCAGTGTGAGTCAGGGTCTCTATCAAAAGGAGGTTGTCAAGGACCCCCTGGGCAGGCAGAATGACACTTAAGGGAGTTAAAACACTTGTGAGGTCAAGTTTTAACATGCACAAATTACACATATTCTTTAGTTTAATTGTCTGAGAAAAAGGGTTCATTGATAAATTCAAATTTTATGTATAAATATTTTGGGAAGCAAATAAAGGGGTCTTCAAATGAAGAAAAATTTAACTATACTATTTATTTTTTAGGGCATTTAAAATGGACAAAAACTTTACTTGATGTTTGAAATTCTTACATTTTGTGCTTGAAATATCAACTATTGGGCGCCTGGGTGGCTCAGTTGGTTAAGCGACTGCCTTCGGCTCAGGTCATGATCCTGGAGTCCCGGGATCGAGTCCCGCATCGGGCTCCCTGCTCTGCAGGGAGTCTGCTCCTCCCTCTGACCCTCCCCCCTCTCATGTGCTCTCTCTCTCTCATTCTCTCTCTCTCAAATAAATAAATAAAATCTTTAAAAAAAAAAAAGAAAGAAATATCAACTATTAAAAAATATATATATATATATTTTTTTAGGGGTGCTTGGGTGGTGCAGTTGGTTAAGCATCCAACTCTTGGTTTCAGCTCAGGTTGTGATCTCAGGGTCATGGGATCAAGCCCCGTGTCAAGCCCCATGCTCAGCGCAGAGGCTGCTTAAGACTCTCTCTCCCTCTCCCCCTCCCCACCATGCTCTCTCTCTTAAATGAATAAATCCTTTTTAAAAATACATTTTTTAAAGGACATGAGAAAATTTTAAGCTGCCTGCAACTACTTCTCTCAGATAACCCATTATAGGTACAAGCCTTTAATCATTACAGTAAATGAAAAACTAAATGGGATAGAACTGTGATACTTTTTCTTTTGAACATTGGTTTTTGAAGTATCAGAGATGTCTTGATGTGCGCTCTGTAAGAATTCTGGCCAGCTGAACACAACTTGCAGATCTCATGAAGAGCACACTGGGAATTGGCCCAATTATCATCCTTTTAATGCTCCCATTAAGGTGCTATACATGTGAACACCATGATACATTTAATTTTTTCTTTTAGATCAGGAAATATTTCATACAGAAAGAGAACAGAATGCCCATTTGCCCACCGTCATGCAGACATCCTGTTATGTTTGCTTTAAACCCCTTCCCTGGCTTCCAGCTCCCACCCCTCCTCCCATATGCACAATCCTATTATGGTCATATCCAGATCTCAGCTGCAAATCTCCACTTCATCCTGTCCCAATATTTAACCCTTTCAGTGGTTATGGCCAATGCTCCTAAGGAGATCATGAGCTGGGCAGTAAGTGTTAAGAATATCATTTTATTGCTGGAAAAGAACTAAGGTAACTTTATAGTAGGGCACTGGGGTCCAGAAAAAGTAAGTGATTTGCCTTCTCAGGGTTACACAAAGTCTGAAATTCACAAATCTTGATTTATTGTCCAGCAAAATGGAATAGTAGAAACAGCATAGGCTCTAGAGGCAAACTCAGCTGAGTTCAAATTCTGACTTTGCCTTTGATGAAATGACCTGTTCATAGGGAAAAACCCAAACACTTATCTGAGCTTCTGTTTTTGTCGGCAACATGGAAATTACACCAGCTCCTCTTCAGAGCAGGGAACAGAAAGTAATACAAGTAGGACTGTGCCTGGCACAGAATAGGGATTCAATAGTGATTTTTAAATTCCACTTTTTAATGAGCACCTGTTAAGTATCAGGCATCATTCCTGACACTAAGGACACAGTCATGAATAGGACAATGTCCCTGCCACTGTGCTGGTTAAGAAGTCACCAGTAAAATCATTAGCCAACTGTATGTGCATCCATTTGCAAGTTTTTGATCCCTATGGCTGTGTTTTCTTTTTTGTTTGGGTTTGCTTGACACAAACTGATTTTTCCATTCCCCAAACCAACTCCAGAGCCAAGGCTGGCCAGGGACAGCCCAAAGTCTGGTTACCGAGCCTCTCATCAGGTGAGAATGGGAGACAGGATATATTCTGAAGAGATCGAGAGAGACAGGTCCCTGTCCTCAAGGAATTCTAGGGTCTATTAATAATATTGAGACCATTTGTGGAGCACTTACTTGAGGTCAGGTACTGGGCAAGACACTTTACAATTATTTCATTTAATCCTCACAACCATCTCTTTAAGGTATGGTTTTTATTTTTTAAAAATATTTTATTTATGGGCGCCTGGGTGGCTCAGTTGGTTAAGCAACTGCCTTCGGCTCAGGTCATGATCCTGGAGTCCCTGGATCGAGTCCCGCATCGGGCTCCCTGCTCGGCAGGGAGCCTGCTTCTCCCTCTGACCCTCCCCCCCCTCATGTGCTCTCTCTCTCTCATTCTCTCTGTCTCAAATAAATAAATAAAATCTTAAAAAAAAAAAAAAAAAATATTTTATTTATTTGAGGGGCACCTGGGTGGCTCAGTCATTAAGCGTCTGCCTTCGGCTCAGGTCATGATCCCAGGGTCCTGGGATCGAGCCCCACATCAGGCTCCCTGCTCAGCGGGAAGCCTGCTTCTCCCTCTCCCACTCCCCCTGCTTGTGTTCCCTCTCTCTCTGTGTCTCTCTCTATCAAATAAATAAAAAATCTTTAAAAATAGATAAAATATTTTATTTATTTGAGAGAGAGAGTGAGTGCACAAAAGCAGGGGGGAAGGGCAGAGGGGAGAGGAAGAAACAGACTCCCTACTGAGCTGGGAGCCTGATGCGATATGGGGCTCAATCCCAGGACCCTGAGATCATTACCTGAGCTGACGGCAGACATTTAACCAACTGAGCCACTCAGGCACCCGTTTTTGTTTTTTTAAAGTAATCTCTAAGCCCAGTGTGGGGCTTGTCACAACCCCGAGATCAGGAGTCGCATGCTCTACCGACCAAGCCGGCCAGCTGCCCTGCTGTACCTTTTAATAGTCTCAGTAACTGCTGAAATGAAGTAAGTCATCTTTTTTTTTTTTTTTTCAGATTTGTCAGAGAAAGGGCAAGAGAGAGAGAGTGAGAGAGAGCATGAACAGGGGGAGCAGCAGGCTCCCTGCTGAGCAAGGAGCCCAATGTGGGACTCGATCCCAGGACCCTGGGATCATGACCTGAGCTGAAGGGAGCTGCTTAACCTACTGAGCTACCCAGGCGCCCTAGAGCTCCTTCTAGGACAATCCTAAAGCAGAAAATGGTCTATTATAATCTGGTATTAGAAACATTATCAACTCTTTTCATTTCTCCACAATGGACCTATCATTTTCTTTTTTAAAAAGTTTTGATATCTTTAAAAAGTAGATAAATACATTTTGCATTCGAGAGATTCGTATTTTACAGGAGTCAAGCATGAAAGCCCCCACACCCTGCAGTGACTACCTGGGGACAGCTCAATGTGCAGTTTCATTTCTAGAGGCTTACATACATACATTTACACAAACAAGAATATTTTCGCATGAACAGGAGACAGTATACTATTCCACAACTGGGTTTTTTGTTTGTTTGTTTTTCATTTAACGTACTGATTTACACACGAGGCTGAACATTTTCTTCTGAATGCTTATTGGCCATTCATTTCTTTTTCTGTGAACTACTTCTTCATAACCTTTGCCTACTTCTCTACTGAGCTGTTTTCTTCTAGGTTCACATTAACTTATACTCACATTGTAAACACTCATCTTTTGTTATCTATGTTGCACAGACCTATTTTCCAACACGTTCATTTACCATTTCCTAACAGTACAGTTTTGGGCAAGCCACTGAACCCAGGGCTGTTTCCTTACCTAGACAATGAGGACACTGCCTGTGTGAGACTGTGGGGAGAAGTGAGAACTGCATGCAAGCATTATGCCTGGCATTCAAGAAGTACTCAATAAATGTTAGCCACTCTTTACTACCTAGACTCGAGGTCACAAGCTGGCCAGATTTAGCTTTGCCCATAGTGTTTAAAAGTAGTACATTTGAATCCTTTAGATGAGACATACATTCTCTGGTTGGCCACACCCTCACCTGTCTCCCCAATCTGTTTTCACAACAGCTTCTCAGATCGGTTACCAGCCGTCCACTCTCCCAAGTTCTTAATGAATAAAGCAGGCTTTAAGATTATTATACATTATGTAATTATTATAATCAGACCTGCTCTTTGTACCCATTATGCACTGCACAACACTTGGATATATTGTTCACAGTGTAGCCTACTATGGGGCTGGGCAATGTACAACCTGCACATCAGTACATGGCAGCCTGGTCCACATTTCAAGAAATTTAAGGCATTCTCACTGCAATTTAAAAGGCTTTCACAGAGGCTCTCTTTATTTTCACAACACCCACTAGGTAGGATCAAGGTGGGAATGACATCTCTAAGTACAGATGGGGTAGGAGGCAGAGCTAGTAAGCCAGAAGTGTGGGCCCACATATCTCGACATTCAAATTGCGGCTATGAAAAACCAAGTCATCAGGTCCCTCTGGGTATTCTCTCAAAGAAAGGCAAGATGAGAGCTTCTGCATTTCCAGAGGCTTCCCAGAGATTATCAAGGAGAAACCATATTAAAAATTACTACCCCGGGGCGCCTGGGTGGCTCAGTTGGTTAGGCGACTGCCTTCGGCTCGGGTCATGATCCTGAAGTCCCGGGATCGAGTCCCGCATCGGGCTCCCTGCTCAGCGGGGAGTCTGCTTCTCCCTCTGACCATCTCCCCTCTCATGCTCTATCTCATTCTCTCTCTCAAATAAATAAATAAAATCTTAAAAAAAAAAAAAAAATAATAATAAAAATTACTACCCCTAGGGCTGGCTCGGTTAGTAGAGCAGATGACTCTTGATCTCAGGGTCATGAGTTCGAGCCCCATATTGCACACAGATATTACTTTAAAAAAAATTACTACCCCTATAACAAAACTATAGATGAGATTTGGCTACATAAAAACCCCTTACACGTATATACAATTTCAAATGTCAAATGTTTTACAAAGTGTATTTATATACCCATCATAACATTTATTAACAAAGCCTTTTAAGAATGGACAGGGATAGGGATTGTAACAGTATTGTATGGTGACAGTTGGTAGCTACACTTGTGAGCACAGCATAACATATATACTTGTCAAATCACTATGTTGTATACCTAAAACTAATGTAACATTGTGGGTCAACTATATTTCAATAATAAAAAAAGAATGGACAGGGACTATTATACCCATTTGGGGTCATCAGATGAATCTGAGGTGGGAGGATACCTCTAAAAAACTCCCTCCAAAGAACTAAAAGGCAGGCTTACCTACCAGTTGAAAGGAATTTTGGCAAAGTGACCATCTGAAATGATGGGTATAAAATCCTGGGAGACAGTGACAGTCACCCAGCTATCAGTTATGGTTTCAAGATACTGACTGCGTGCACGTGTGCGTGCACATGCACACACAGAGTTTCTAATGTACAAACTAATGGAAAGTTTTCAGACTGACAAACTTGTCATGGAAACTGAATAAATATGCAAAAATAAAGAGCAAAATAAACCCGAGTCCAACCACCTCGTTAATAGCTGAGGTCTTTATTTCAATTTGTATGTACAGTAAAAGTGCTGCTGAGAATATGCAGCAACCAGACAAAACATAAATGTAATTCTCTCTCAACAATTAGCAGCTTAAGATCTATCAACTACAGTGTTAACGTTCACGCGTTCACAAGTGTCATTTCTGTACTTTTCAATTCGTGCAAGTGAGTTTTTATTCTGACACACTTTGATAAAACACACTTACAGTCTAGTAGTCAGTCCTACTGAGGGTATCACCTAGCATACACAACACACAGACAGAAATGTTAACTCTTAGAGCCACATTCAAAATCCCCAGTTTCATTTGGGGGTGGGAACCATAATTTTGCCTGTGTCAATTTGTTGATTATAATATTTGGTTTTGTTTTGGATGCATATTTCCCAAAGCTGAAAGGCAGCTCCTCACTGGAACTTACTTGGAATTCAGCATTTCATCTGACTGTACCTCAAAGGAATATGAAGTCAGAAACAAAACCAAATGCAGTGAAGACCACATAAAAATATGCTCATTATTAGGGCATGGCTAGCAAGGAAGGCTTAATCCCAGTGTTTTCCTTGGTATCAGATTTTTACCTCAGTTGGGTGGCAGGGGTACAGGGGAGAAAGAAGACCCCAGTCAATGAAGTGTAAAATTTAACCTACTTTTGCTTCTTAGGGAGCCAGTGGAGTAGAAAGCCTTCCTTGCTAGGATGCACTGAGTATATACCAAGGAACTGAAATTGGAGCAGACAGAAGTGCCCTTCAATTGAATCATAAAAATGGTAAAATGTTATTCTACAATGAACAGAGTCACCCAGGCTACCACAGCCAGCCTCAAGCACCAGCACTAACAAGTAATCCAGGAATGCTTCATTTCAAAGGGAATGCACGTAGTCTTTAAAAGAGAAGAAGCATTAAAGCAAGGGGAAATTTCCACTCACAGAACAATTGTTAAACAACCATTAGAGTGAGGTTATAGAAGAGCTTTGAATAGACCAGAATCCGGGAACAGCCACAATGCAAAGAAACACAAAGGCAACAGGTGTGGGAGTGGGAAGTGGGGGAAGGCATGAAAACAGATGCATGGTTACAAATAGCATTAAATGCTGACAACTGTTGGGTCTGGTGAAGAATCAAGGGACGAGACACATAGAAAGCCATTACCATGACGGACCTAGCCTGAAGCTCCTTCCTAAGACAGTTTGAGAGAGGATGGTGGACAGTTAGCACGGGCCTGTTTGGCTGGGATCTCAGGGGGCTGTCCAGAGGCGAAAACCTTCCTTTGATAGAAACTGACCCATGGCAAATGGGAACAATTTCAATCCATCCATCACAGTGACTTCTAGCGCCCACAAAACTTAGTAGCCTCTACACAGTTTAGGGGACTCAAAGGTTCTTAGAAAAACTGGAGGATGGTGGCTAGAGCCTCTTTTTAATAACTTTGTGGGGCTCTCTTCCCTACTCTGAGTGATTAAGCTAGAGCAGAAGGTTCGGAGAAACTATGCTAGTTTGACAAGGTCATGGTGTCCTTTGGCACTCCTGCCTGAAGTCACTGCAATATTTTTAGGCAAAGTTAACATTTAAAATACATAGGCATGGGAATAATTTGTTTTTGGCCTGAACGTGAATTGGTTCCAATTATTTTTTAATAGAAAAATCATCCCCGTGGTCCCTGCTCTGGGCACTAATTTCGAGAGGTCAACAGAGCTAACAGGTTGTACTACAATCATCTGAGGATGGAGTGAAGATTGGGGTACCTGAGTTAAAATATCAAAATGATTATGGAAACAACATGCTGACTCTGAGAAGGCCAGCCTGCCAAAGCCACAGGAGGCTGGAGCTGTCATGTAAACCATCCTCAGACAGAGAAGGCAATGCTAATCTAGTCCCAAAAGAATTTCCTGGTATGGGAAGAATAGGCAAAGCATGCTTTGCTACTCTTTTCAGGGCATGTTACGTGCCCCTTGCTCATCACTTGGTTGCACAGAACTGAGGCCAAGCAGGAACAGCATTTGTGATTCAATACTATGAATATGAAAAGATTAACCAAGCTTTCTAGATAGGCTCTAAAAGCCCAGTTCTATCCTGGTGGAACTGGTTATAGCATGGGGAAGAAGGCTCAGTCATTTTTTTCTAAACTGTCTATAAAAGTCCACTGAACATAGGTATGTTAGTAAGTCAGTCTAGATGAATAGGCAGTGGACAACATTTTACACCCCAAACTTGGGTCCTTCTAACCTGACAGATCCTTTTCTGTTCTTTAGGGAGAATCACCTTCAGTTGATTCTCTCAGGCAGACAGAATAAAGCTTTGAAATTAAGGATGCTGGGGCCAAAATGCAGACAGAAGATTTCCACATCACTTTGGTTTCAGTAATCAGGGGGTGTTAAAAATAAATTAAGGAAACACAAGGAATTATGTATGACTCTCATAATATAGTCTCAATTTTTCCTAAAGACAACCCCAGCCCAAAGTCACTGGGTGAACATTTTCTTGGGGCAAAAAAATCTCTATCCTATCATGCTGGTTTGTGGAAACAGCCTCCTCCTCCCCCTGCACACCCCTTTCCTCTCCAACCAAGCCAAGCCCATGAAGTGGTGTGGTGGGGGCGGCAGGCACCAAAAAGCAGCAGCCAGAGGAGGAAGTCTACGCTGCATCTCAAAACAAGGGCATCAGAGGGAAGCATTTATAGCAAGTCTTCCTTTACTCAAACTGCTTCAAGACAAGAGGGAGCAGCACACTTAAATATCCACACATTTCTTCATTTAAAAACATCACTTCTTTATTTCAAAGGAAAAATAAAAGACCCTCCCAACCCTTTCCAAAAAAACCCAATAATAATAATAACAATAATAAAAAATCCTATTAGAAACCATAAGGAAGCACTGAGAGTTTGAGTATTACATTCTTCAAGTATGCTGTTCGGATTTTTTGTTTTTTTAAGTTGGTGACTATACACATATTTAAAAAAACCTTAAAAGTGCGGCCAAGGGATTTTGCTTAAAATTAAGTATTTAGAGGGCTACTTCAAAATACTGTAGTAGGGCTTTGCAGTGATCCTTTGGGGCATGATGCTCTCACTTTTGTATCCTAGCAAAGGTTAAGGGACCAGGTTCAAAAGTGATCATACTTCCAGGGTTAGCATGAGTGGCCAACTTGGGTGAGAAAGCCAGGGAGAGATCCATGTGTTCTTCCACGGACAAGGACAATCCACCCTGAATCCAAAAATTCAGACATGGAATGTGGTAGGATTTCACAGTAAAGTTAGTCTGGGAGGGGGAGAGGTGGTGAGCCCAGACGAGGCAGGGTGTTAGGTTTAACTGGTTTCCCTAATCAGGTTTTTGCATCTTTTTAGTGGGTTTTAGTGCAGTCCTTCAAGCCACAATTTAGAATGCCCTTCAGTGTGCTCCAGATTGTTGGTTCATATTAAAGGACTGTTTAAGATTTGCATCCCAAGGAAAATCATGCTACATAAAAATGATCCAAGATTTTTGCCCAAAAAACTTCTTGGATAAAATCTAAAAAATACTATTGCAATTGCGTCTCTTGAAGAAAAAAACATTATTCTAAATGTAAACAGATTCACTCAACTCTTTTGTTGTTGTAGAAAACTTCAGAGTAGGTAAGTTGCTGTCTAATTCTTCGCTGCATGCACTCGCCAGAGGGTAGGGGAGCACTGCCTTCTTGTGCCAGCATCATCTGGGGGAGGAAAAGAACCGTTCCACATAGCTGAAGAGGGCATCCCAGTGCTTCCAGAGAAAGGCAATGAAAACCACAAGGAATAAAGTGCTGAACGTCCTGTTGCGAGTCTTCATGAGAGGAACCACGCAGTTGGCTACCGTGGAAACAAAGACCAAAAGGACCGCCATGACTGCCAGAAGGATGTTGATGAGTTTGCCCAGGAGGTTCCGGGCAGTGGCATTCTCCAGCCCTTCCAGCTGCACCACCTGCTGCTGCTGCTGCTGCAGCTCCATCTTGGAGATGCGGGTCTGGCACGCCTCCAGGGCCTCCTGTGGGCCAGAACAGGGACAGTTAAGCTTCTGCTCACACTACTCTGAATAGCTGACATGCACTTTGGGCAAGCCGGATGCATCGTGAGCTATGCCGATGATTTTAAATATGCTAGTCTTGAAAAGAGAGGCCAAATGTGTAAGTCTTTATTCAAGCAACTATTACTCACCTAAACTGCCCTCCACCGCATTCCTCCCGGGATGACTCACAGGAAGCAGGAGCCACACTCAGATTTGGTCTTGAACATTTTAATGAGAAGACCTCTGGGATATGGTTTTTTTTTCCATGTAAAAATTACTAATTAAAGTTGCACAGGACAAACATACTTCTCAACATTTCAGATAGGATACACTGTCTCTCTTGATATTTTCCTTAAATCCAGGTCTTAGCCTTGAAGTAACACTGTCACTCTGACATGTGTTCCTTCTTTCACCTATGTTTAAACGCCTACATATTTAAGCCTAGGGAAATGTATGGAATTATTTTTTGACTTCCTATCTTAATAGTATATTATAGGAACTAATTCATAACTCTTTTTTTTTCACTCAACAGTGGGTCCTGTCGACCCTTTCCACATCAATGTGTAGAGATTTACCTCATTCTTTTTAATTGCTATGTAGCATTTTATAGTATGGATAGACATGTCACAGTTTATTCAGCTAGTTCCCTACTGGAGAGATTTAGGTTATTTCCAACTTTTCCACCGTAACAATGATGAGGTGGATGTCCTCTGGACATCCTTGTACGCGCTATCCATTGTTTTCCAAGTCAAGTCAATCACAGACATCAGTGTAAAGGGCTCTCTGATCTGTCTTCATAAGAAGAGTACACTCCCCCCACCGCCCCCTTTAAGGTTGATCTTTGTAAGGAGGACACTACACCCAAACACTAGACGGAACACTGTAAGTGATATACTCCCTTCAAGCCATGGGTTTATATGAAATTTACCCTCAACATTCAGAGGACAGAATATCCTCCAAAGTTCAGTGGTGGTGGGAGCCTTAGGTTTTTCTGGTCTTGGTTTCAATGCATCCTGGTTTCCTGTGATTTGAGATGAAAGCTTGGCAACTTCAGACTGAAGCAAGCTAATGAATGGACAGTGAATACTACCCAGCCCAGAATGATCATGGGAAAAAAACCAAAACATAAACAGAATTCCAGAGTCTGGAGAAGATGGCAGCTGGGCAAATGATCCAGACATTCCCTTGATTCTTTCAGGCTGTAATACAAGATTCCTGGACTACTTCCCTTCCCTAAGACCAGCTTATTTCAAGATACTTTTATGTGAAACCAGCAACTGTTCCCTTAGAAATATACCTCCCAACTGGAGTAAGAAAAAGTTACATATTCTATTTCCTCATAGCATAAACTAGAGGGCCTTAAACATAACTGCCTCATGTGTTATTCTCACAAATGGCCTGGCAATGTGCCTATAAAAGGTTTGGGTTTGGCAACGAGGACAAATGCCTCCCTCGCTACAGAAGACAGACAAGATGGCCCTCTTGTGAGAGCAGCTCCTGAAGCAGTAACCAACAGATGTAATAATGCATGTGGTCTCCTATATACTGAGACCTGTGACCCCCAGAACATTTCCTATGAACCCAAGCAAGCATACCAGCCCTACATGGTACAGCCTTTCAAGAAATGTACCTCATTTGAAGACTAGTTATATTACAGTTGGTATAACCTTCTCTTGATACTCTACCTTCCCCATCTTTTTTTCTAAACTTTTTAGTATTATGGTAAAATACACCCAACATTAAATTTTAACCGTTCTAAAATGTACAATTCAGTGGCATTTAGTAAATTCATAATGTTGTACAACCATCACTACCATCAAGCTCTAGAACACTTTCATCACCCCAAAAAGAAATCCCCTAACCCGTAGCTATTCCTATTTCCCCTTCCTGCAGCCCCTGGCAACTGCTGATCTTTCTGTCTCCATAGATTTGCCTGTTCTGGACATTTCATGTAAATGGAATCATATAATATGCGGCCTTTTGTGACTGGCTTTTTTTTCACGGAGCATAATGTTCTCCAGATTCATCCATGTTATAGCATGTATCAGAATTTTATTCCTTTTTCCTCTTCTTCTCCTTTTTTATTGTGGTAAAAGACACATAACATAAAACCTACCACCTTAATTAACCATTTTTAAGTGTACAGCTCACTGGTATTAAATCCATTCATAATGTTGTGTAGCCATCACCACCATCCAACTCCACAGCTCTTTTCATCTTGTAAAACTGAAACTCTATAGTCATTAAAAAAGAACCCCTCGTTCCCTTCAGCCCCCAGCCCCTGCCGACCACTATTCTACTTTCTGTTAGTCTTTTGCTTTTACAAATCCAATCCTTCATGCTAACCTGGATGTCCCGGGCACGTTCATAGGACTGATACGCAATTTTCTCTTCCATGCTGGCCAATTCCTGCTTCAAGTTTAAGATTTCATTCTGATGGAGTTCTGTTAGGTCATTTAGTTGTTCTTCTAATCGTTCACATCTAAGGGCGGGAAGGGGGGGAAAGTTAGAATTTTATGCATTCTGTATTTTTCCTGGTATTATTCACATCTAATCCCCAAAACCCATTCTGCAAAGGAAGAAAACAAAAGCACAAAGAAATTAAGTCAGTGGCCTGGGATAACAGGGCTGCTAGCGGGGACAGCTATCTTAGTCCCTGGAATGGAAGCTTGTCACAAGGCCGTATCGTAGCAGCAACATGGTTTTTCCACAATCTTCTCAACACACAGTACTTGCAGCAATGCCAGCAGCCCTGGCCAGCCTGGAGCACACTCCTAATAAATGAGGCAGTTCTTACTTTGTTCTGAGCAGCAAAGGGGAGAGGCAAAAACTAGCATACAATTAAGCAGGTCTCATCACAAGATAAACAGCACATAAATGGAAACTGACCTTCTAGCAGTCACCAAAAGCTTATCCTGATACTGGACAGGTCACTCACCTGGATGTTCATGGTTCAGAGCCCATCATCCCCTTGCCAAGCACAGTGTCTAGGACATCTCAGTCAACAAATATTTACTGAGAGCCTGCTGTGTACCAGGTATGTTCAAACTACTGGAAATATTGTGTGGTAAGCAACACAGAATGCCTGCCCTCAGTAGTTTACATCTAAGTTGTATGTGCGTTGGGGGGGGGAGGCAGAGAAACCAAGACAACTGCAGGTATGGATAAGTAAAATGAAGAAGATCAACAGGGGTATATATATGACAGTGTGCCTGGTGGTTGGTTGAGCTGGAATAGAGAAGAACTCTCCCCTGTTCAGTGCTCTCCAACAATGACAGATGAAACTTGAATGATGATATGAATGGACTTATGAAGATGAGGGGGGAGGAGTATCTTAAAGCAGAAGGAATAGCAAGTATAAAGTTCTCAAGATGAGAACTAGCTTGGCAGGTTTGAGGGACACAAAGTAGGCCAGTGTGGCTATAGCTAAGAAAAAACAGGAAGATAGAGGGAGATAAAGTTCCTTGGGAGCAGGTCATTTAATTCATCTTGTATCTCTAGTACTTATGGCTATCTATGAAAAGGTTATCTACATAAAGGTAGAACCTGGGCTGGGCACCTAAGGACCAGTAGGACTGAAACAGGTTTAAAAGACAAGATCAGAGCTTTCAGGTAGAAAAAGAACATGGGTAAAGGACAGGAGGTAGAAATGTACAGGATAACTGGAATGATAGATCTACGTTGGAGAGAAAATGGAAATCTGGCCTTAAGAGGTAGGTATGGGAGTTGGGAATCTGGAACAGATAGTAAATGGGCCCAAAGCAGACTGCTGATGGGGAGAGGGTGACATGATGAACACAGCATTTTAGGAATATGGGTTATATAGAGGAGACGAGGATAAATTGGGGTAGGTTGTGTGTGGGAATTCCAGGAACCAAACAAAGAACTAAGTAGGTAGGAGGATAATTTAAAACTATACATTAAAACAGACTGGAAAGGGAACAATAAACTCATCTCTAGCTTGTGGTGAATAAAATGTAAGCCTCTCTGTCAGACAGAGGGCTCAGCCCAACAGGAGAATATACTGCTACTGAACGCGACTGGGGCAAACACACACCCAGCGCTAGCACAGAAGCCTCAGGGGACTTTGTATTAAAAAAATAAAAATGACATTTAAAACTACCCTCCCTTTCCTTGTTTTTTTTTTTTTTTAAAGATTTTATTTATTTATTTGACAGAGAGAGACACAGTGAGAGAGGGAACACAAGTAGGGGGAGTGGGAGAGGGGGAAGCAGGCCTCCCGCTGAGCAGGGAGCCCAACGCGGGACTCGATCCCAAGACGCTGGGACCATGACCCAAGCCGAAGGCAGACGCCTAACGACTGAGCCACCCAGGTTGCCCCTCCCCTTCCTTGTTTTTAACCCCATATATAGTACACAACCTTTTAAGGAATACACAGTTTTCTGTTAAGGTAATTCTTATACCGCAGCATCATGATACTCTCCCTTCGGATAATTATATAATAAATAATTATATCCTACACTCCATTCTTTCTCTAAGAAACAAGGGTTTTTATTTAAAAGGCACAGTCTGACCCTTTTCACTGTATTACTGAATCCTACTGAGTTTTCCTTTATCCTTGATAGGCATCTGTATTGCTCTCTTTCACACTGAAATTCTGTTACTGAAGTGATGGAACAGATCACAAAGTGTTTCCACCCTTTACCTGTAACTCGGGCTGATATTCTCTGTGACTGTCTTTTCACTTCATCTGCTGCTGCCCAGGGCATGTGCTCAGAAACAGGCACCACCTCTAGAACTGATTTTCTATCAAATTTTAAGTCCACCAACTGCCATAAGAATATGTTGATATACTACTGCCTTTTCAGGCTCGTCCTATTTTATTTAGCTCACTATTCTGTGGTGCTTTTAGTGTTTGATGATTTCATCATTCTCTCTCCTTACGAGAGATGGGATGGAGACTTTGTAAAAGGAGTGTTCCAAAGTATCAGTCCCTTGAGATTTAAGGGAAGGGCTGGGCCTAGCAGCAAATAACCCTCCTAAGCTAAGGACTGATACTGGGTGGCAGGGAGGGGAGCATGGCAGTGGTGACAGTCTTGCTGATGAGAACAGACCCATGTGACATCTTTGGCATGTGTTCCCTAATTGTATGGTCTTTCAGGAATGTTGGAGAATCTTATTTGATATTAAACATGGCCTCACACATACCATCAGAACAGAATAAAAAGAAACAGCAGCTGCTGCCATTTATTTAGTGCCTACTATATATCCAAATTAATTTTTTAAAAGATTTATTTATTTATTTGGTGGGGGGAGAGGCAGAGAGAAACTCAAGCAGGGTCTGTGCTGAATGTGGAGCCTGATGCCAGGACCCTGAGATCAGGACCTAAGCCAAAACCAAGAGTCAGCTGACTGCACCACTCAGGCACCCCTACCCAAATTCATTTCTGAAACTCCAAGAAGGTAGTAGGTATTATCTTCACTTTACAGATAAGGAAACTGAAGCTCAAAGAGGTAAAGTGACTTGCCTAAGGGCACACAGAAATTAAGTAGGGAGTAAAGATTCGAATCCATGTTTGTCTGACTTTAAACCCAAGTTCTTTTTTTTTTTTTTTTTAAGATTTTATTTATTTGAGAGAGAGAGAGAGCACACGAGAGGGGGGAGGGTCAGAGGGAGAAGCAGACTTCCTGCTGAGCAGGGAGCCCGATGCGGGACTCGATCCTGGGTCATGACCTGAGCCGAAGGCAGTCGCTTAACCAACTGAGCCACCCAGGCGCCCTAAACCCAAGTTCTTAACCTCTACACCGTGATGCCATTTAGAAACTACTCAAGAAGCCCAGATGAGCTAAACTCCCTTTTATAAGTAAGAAACTTGAGTCAGGTCTATCGTTGATCCAAATTACATAGCCACACAGGGAGCTGGACTGAACTACAGTGACATGACTGTTTGGAGCTTGATGTCAAGGTGGAGTCAATGGGAGGAGGAATGAAGTAACTCTACATACCTAGAATCAAAAAGAGGATAATAACAAGCGTTGGGGAGATGTGGATAAATTTGAACTCTCATACAGCTGGTGGGAATGGAAATGGTGTATCAGCTTTGGAAAACAGTTTCGCAGTTCCTCAAAAAGTTAAATAGAGAATCACTGTATGACCCAGAAATTCCACTCCAGGTATACACTGAAGAGAAATGAAAACTTATTCCCATACAAAAAGGTGTACACAAACATTCACAACAACATTATTCTTAATGGCCAAAAAGTGGAAACAAGTAAATATCCATCAACTGATGAATGGATAAAATGTGGCGCAACCATACAATGGAATATTATTTGGAAATAAAATGAAGTAATGACACATGCTACAATATGGATGAGCCTTGAATACATTATTCTAAGTGAAAGATGCCAGTCAGAAAGGACCACAAACTGCATGATGCCATGCCATGTATATGAAATGTCCAAAATAAGCAAATCTATAGAGACAAAGATTAATGGTTGCCAGGGTCTGGGCGGAATGGGAAGATTGAAAGGCAATGAAAATGCCCTAAAACTGATAATGGTGATGGCTGCATATATCTGTGCATACACTAAAAATCATTGATTCATATATTTTGTTGTTGTTTTTAAGATTTTATTTATTTGAGAGAGACAGAGCATGAGCGGGGAGAGGGGCAGAGGGAAAGGGAGAAGCAGACTCCCCACTGAGCAGGGAGCCCCACATGGGGCTGGATCCCAGAACTCTGGGATCATGACCCGAGCCAAAGGCAGCACCCAAACAACTGAGCCACCCAGGCGCCCCTGACTACATACGCCTAATGGGTGAATTCTATGGTATATGAATTATATCTCAATGAAGCTGTTAAAAAAGATTATGGATGTCTGCAATTTACTTTGAAATGCATTAAAAAAATGAGAGGAAGGGGGTACCTGGGTGACTCAGTCGGTTAAGCGTCCAGCTTGATTTTGGCTCAGGTCATGGTCTCAAGGTTGTGAGATTGAGCCCAAGTTGGGCTCTCTGCTCAGTGTGGAGTTTGCTTGAGATTCCCTCTCTCCCTTTCCTTCGGCCTTTCCCCCACTCTAATAAATAAATCTTTAAAAAAATGAGAGGAAGGGGGGCGCCTGGGTGGCTCAGTCGTTAAGTGTCTGCCTTCGGCTCAGGTCATGATCCCAGGGTCCTGGGATCGAGCCCCACATTGGGCTCCCTGCTCTGTGGGAAGCCTGCTTCTCCCTCTCCCACTCCCCCGCTTGTGTTCCTGCTCTCGCTATGTCTCTCTCTCTGTCAAATAAATAAATAAATAAATGAAGGTTTAAGTTAGCCTATTTTGTCATTTTGTCTGTGTTTAGGAGTCCCATAGCTACACATCCAGTTGAAAAACAAAACTGCATTCACCTTTGTGTTTTATTTATCCTAGTATTTCTGTGAGCACCCACTGACTGAAAGGGACAAGAATAAAGTGAAAAGAAAGGTGCCAAGTGCCAGGCAGATTAAGGTACAAAATATGTTTCTTCCCCCAAAGTTTTAACACTTTTTTTTTTTTAAGATTTTAATTTTAAGTAATCTCTATACCCAACGTAGGGCTCGAACTTAACCCTGAGATCAAGAGCCACATGCTCTACCGACTGAGCCAGCCAGGCGCCCCAATACTCTTTAATATTCCTGTGAAATGCAATCCTTGAACCCCATGTTCTTTTCTGGAATTTTAGATCCAAACTGATGTAAGACGTTTAGATTTTTTAGTATATATAATTTTAAGTCCCAACTTAGTTAGAACATGCTTTACTGACTTCTTTCACCCATTGTTTGAGGGTTTTCCCCCCCTTCTTGAAGTATATCCTTTAGTATTTCTCCCAGCAAAGGTTTCCATGAGTGGTTAATTTTTGTCTACGTATGTCTAAAAGTGTCGTAATTTCACTCTCTTTCTTGAATAATAAATTAGGTGGACATAGCATTCTAAGGTCACAGTTATTCTTCCCTAGCACTTTGAAGGTATTATTGTCTTCTGGCAGTATAATCTCTCATTTGTTTGGTCCATTTCACATTGAGTTTCATCAACTGGATTTCCTTGTGCCATCTGCAACTTCTGTTTGAGAGTATTTTATGGAGTTCCCTCCTGCATGTATCTCTTTCAGATTCCTTTTTGAGCTATTTCATGGCTTTGGGTTGTTATAAAATATGTTTTGGATACTTTTACTTGTGAATACCTAAGATGATTTACTAATAACACCTTAGGTTGCCCCTCAGATTTTTATAATTATATAATACTACATAAAAATATGTAATACTGTATATGAATCATAGAGTACATGAAAAAGTCCTCAGCACTTGTTCCCAACACTCTTGAACCTTATTATAAGAAATGTTTATCATACAATGACACTAACATGTCAAAGGTTCTGGAAGCCATTTGGTTCACTTCATATTTTATCTAAAGGCTGTCCATCTTCACTCCTTCCACTTTGCACCTTCTTTGTACTTGTGGTTTTATACAGTTTTTCTTTAAAAGATTTTATTTGAGAGCAGGCGCACATAGGAACGGAGGTGGGGTGGGGGGGGGTGGTGAGCAGAGGGAGAAGCAGACTCCCTGCTTATCATGACCTGAGACAAAGGCAGACAGATAGCTTAACCGACTTAGCCACCCAGGCGCCTCTGTTTTTAGGCAATTTGTACCAGCTGATGGGATTCAAACCCTGACTCTGCAACCCACCAGTGTGACCCTGTGAAGAGGCAATCTACCTATTCCAAAGGGCAACTGTGAAGATTGAACAGGAGTTAGACGTCAAATGCCCTGCGCAAAAATGGAGCTCAGTGGGAGAGATCTATCACAAGTATACGTCTGGTTTCATTTTTGTCTTTTATGATCTTCCCAAGTCCCTCCAACAATCCTTAGTGAGGAAATTTAAAAGGACTACTTGTTGACCTCAAGTGCTCTGTGGCTCCAACATTCAAGGCTTCTTCCTTCTGATTTTTTCCCCCTCTAATCCTCCACTTCTTCATCTATCTCCACATCCTCAATTTTACATTTTCTAAAATTTTCACTGTTCCAGTATATTGAGTTTTTCCTGACATCTCATAAATGGGTTTTCTGGGTACACATTCTGTCCTTCTCAAGAAGGATAAGAGAGGGGGGCACCATGGGTGGCTCAGTTGTTAAGCGGCTGCGTTTGGCTCAGGTCATGATCCCAGGGTCCTGGGATCGAGCCCCGCATTGGGCTCCCTGCAAGGAAGGGAGGTGCAGGAAGCCTGCTTCTCCCTCTCCCACTCCCCCTGCCTGTGTTCCCTCTCTCGCTGTGTCTCTGTCAAATAAATAAATCTTAAAAAAAAAAAAAAAGGACAAGAGAGGCACAAGCCTCTTCTTACTTCCTCATCAGGAGGGCCAGCACAAACATACAAATGGGTTCCTGCTATTTCCCTGACTCAAGTTTGCCAGACAACTAAGTCCATTCACTGGCTTGTTCAAGCTTTCTTTTAAATTGATGGAACTGTCCTACCTACCTTCCTTTCACGGTATGTGTTTTGTATGTGTGAGAGGGAAAGTATCTCAAGTATACTTCATTTGATCTTTGCAAATCTCTAGAGAGAGTTGAGTAGAAACTGTTAATCCTCACCATGCTCCTGTGGAAAATAAAGTCCTTTGGAGATTGAACAATTCACTCACAGTTACATGAGAAATTAAAAGCAAGATTTCCTCAAGCTGAGAATCTTCCCAAATGAGAAAATATACTATTGTTCCCAGAGACAGTACTTTATTAACAGCTAGTTAAATAGTGAAATAGCATTTGGGTAAGTAGAATAAGCTCCATTTCCCTGCAGATGAAAACAGACCAACAGGTTAGGAGACTTGCCAAGGTGACATAAAGCTGCAGAACTCAAGGGTGAAGCAAGACCCACAATGGGTCCAGTTGAAACAGCCTCATTAATTCACCAACTAATTAGTAGCATTTGCTTTCTTCTTCAAGTCATAAGAAGTACCTGGAGAATGATGACTTTCTGAAAGAACAGAAAAGTCACAGCTGTTATTGGGTAGCTGAAACCCTATTACACTTACACATTTTTTTTTAAAAGTAGGCTCTACACCCAATGTGGGGCTCGAACTCACGACCCTGAGATCAAGAATTGCATGCTCTACCAGATGAGCCAGCCAGGCACCCCTATCCTTACACAGTTGTGTTTGGGTTACTATAGTAAACACCTCTAATCTGCAGGAAACATCAGGGAGGAAACCAAGAAAGCCATAAACTTTGAGGCTTTTGTAAAATGTGATGAACAAAGAGGCTGGCAAGATGCCCTTGTTGTCTTGGAACACAGGTCTTCTGGGTTACCTCAGCACCTTGAAAGAACTTTACTGGGCCTGTCATCACTAAAACACTTTCGCTGATTTGTTCACCCAGGTCATGGAAGTTTGTTCCTTAGCTCTTTTCACAACCTCACAACCCACATTTGAAAGCACAAATCTGATCAAGCTTAACAATTTCCAATCAAACATTTTTCAGTGCCATCAGTCATTTTTATATGGCTTACATAACATAACCTACATGTGAAATTATGGTCTGAAATCAGGCTAACACAAAGAGCCCAGTAAAGATGATGTAATGTCATTTTGGGTGGAGGAGTGCATGTGGGGGAGGAATTTAGGGTTCAATCTACATCAGTTAATCACTGTAAACATCAAAGTATCAAAACACTAACACCAATAATAACAAAAGCAATAACCACCCACCCCCACACCCCATGCCTTTTTAGGTGTGGCATCTGCCTCTGATTCATGAAGACATTTCTACATTAAACCTTACCTCCTTTGTCCCTGGGAGGTACTTCAATTTCTAATTAAGAAATGGGAGGCTGAGAAAGATGCAGTGACTTCCCCTTATTAGGTTAGTGAGGTGTACTGAGAATCCGAACCACTTGGTTCATGCTTCCTGTTTCTAGGTTTGTTTTATTATTGTCTTTTTAAAAACTTACTGCTTCTATACCACTAATCAAATGCAAAATGTAAACAAGAACAAAAGGAAGAAAATACCCATTATTCCAGTTCCCACTGACTTCTCACTACTCCCATTATTAATATTATAATCTCTTTTGCTTTACTTGCTAGTGTTTACTTCCTACCTAAATCCTAAAATAGGGAAGTCATATACCTAGGGAATTCAAAGAAAGAATACCTCTGTCTTCTCATTAAATATTAGTATCAAATCAAAGAGTGGGGGGGAAAAGGGAAGGTAAACTGTGTACAGCCTTTCACATGTGATTTTTTAAAATCAAGAACTCTAAGGGATTTTAACCTCTTGATATGATGCCAATTAGAGCTCTCTGGACATGAAGGGGAGGGGGCAATTCTTGGTCCTACAAGTATATGATTTTGACTGGCATGTGCTTTCCATCAGACTCCAGCTGGAACACAAAGTAGTATGAGATTAATAACCTCATTTTGAGACTTTTTACTCAAAAGTCCTTCCCAAATCATTACAACTCAAAGAAAACTTAGACACTCGAATACGGCTTGAGTTTAGCTATTAGTCAACAGAAAGCCTTAAAGACTGTGAGATCTTTTTTAAATGTAGGTTATATCATATTTTGGGAGGTGAAATCCATCCCCCAACCCAAAGCAAAATCTGCTCTATTTACAAAATATAAAAAAAATCTAGATTTTGTTGTAGGTAAACAATTAATAAATAATAATAAGTAAATTAATCAAGTGTTTCAGCCATTGGAGGTCAACACATTAGTCATCTACTTAGATCAAAGATAAGCCAGGGCTCTTTTGGGTCAAATTCCTGATGAATGAGAAACTAGATGAGAGTCAGGCTGGAAATGTTTCACCTAGTGCATCACTCTTTGGGCGTGGCTCGAAAGTTTGGAGCCATCTCTGAGAGTGGGGGGTGGGGGGAGTGCTTCCCTAATTGGGCAATACGTCATTAGGACAGGATGGCTGAAGAATCTTGTAGAGCAGGTATTGAGAGCAACAGGAAGAACCAGATCCCAGGGCTAACACCAACAGGGACCTGAGGTAGCTTCTGCCAGGGTTTGACCAGAACAGAGAGACATAGTTAGTGTAGAGGTATGACGTGTGGTGGGAACTGGAATATATTCCTGGCTGAATTGGGGAAAGTGGATATTTCCTCCCTACCTTTTGTTACTTCATTTGTGTTGAAGCCTGAAAAGAGGCTAGGAAACACTGAACTAGCCTTTAGTTGGAAAGGAAAAAGCACAGAATCAGTCCCTGAAACCTTCAGGGTAGGCAGTGCATTATCTTAAAGACAAGAAACAGCAGATGCCTATAGCGTATAGGGAATGAATAAAAGCTGGGGGGGAGGGGAGCTTTCTAGGCAATCTGGAAACTTGGTAATGACAGCTAACATCCTGGCACACCACAGACCATACTAGGTGCTTCACATACATTATCTCCAACCCTGTACAGTAGATATCATTACCTTGTTTTTATACAGGAAACTGAGGCTCGGAGGAATTACATACAGTCACACAAAAACTGGCAAGTGAATGCAGGCTTGTCCAACCTCAAGTAATTACTGAAGTAAATAATTTTTCTCTCCCTCTCTTCCTCCCTCCTTCCCTTCCATTCTTCCTCCTTTACCTCTTCAGGGCTATGTTGGGAAAAGCACATCTGTAAATTCTCTTTTATATGGAAGGTCTTACTTTTCCTAAGAACATATCTCAATTGGGCTTTATTTCTCTACAGGAGCTAATCTGATCCAATATTCTCAAGTTTCTATTTCAAACTTACTGTCCAAACCTAGTCTACATATACTCTGGAGACTCTCAGATCAATTTATAATTGACACAGGTCTAACACCTGGAGTAAAGGGGCCAAAATAGCTGTATCTGACCATATCTTTCTTATGTCTAGTGATGGTAAAATAAAATTGTATTTAACTGACCATCTGTTTAATTAAAACTCCAGGGCGCCTGGGTGGCTCAGTCGGTAAAGCGTCTGCTTTCGGCTCAGGTCATGATCCCAGGGTACTGGGATCGAGCCCCACACGGGGCTCCCTGCTCAGCGGGGAGTCTGCTTCTCCCTCTCCCACTGCCGCTCCCCCTGCTTGTGCTCTCTCACTCTCTCTCTGTCAAATAAATAAATAAAATCTTAAAAAAAAAAATAAAATAAAATAAAAATAAAACTCCAATGGCCTGTGCCTAATTGCGTTAGCCTAGCTACTGACAGTTGTACGCATGTGACGGCTGCTCTGGTGAGTGCCGCCTTCTGTGTTCTTGCTCTTATGACTCAGGGCAACTTAAAATATCCCTGGGCTTAATACAGTTCCAGAAGCTGATTTCCAAAGGACAGTAATCCCCTTAAAATAGAAGCTTTTAAAATGGCATTACTGCTCCTCAACAGGAAGAGGGTTTTTAGTCTGCCTATATGACACTGCCACATATGGGCAGTAGCGGAGTAGGATTCCCAGCCAGATCCCCGAAGGGAAAAACTACAAAAGGAACCTGTAAAACTGTCAATGAATGTTTTCCTAGTTCTCTCCTATTTTCAGTGCATTTTGCCACAGCTCAATTTTCTCCTCTGGTAGCTCAAGAATATATTATACCCACCATGGGAACAGGACTAGTCTTCCAGTTTTTAGCAGATTAAATATATGTTAAACCATTTTACTGTGTGACCTGGCAAAAGTTACTTTATCTTTCTGGGCCTCAGTATACTCGTGTAAAATGAGATTAAACTAGATATCTAAGGGCCCTTCTATCTCTGAAATACTACATGAACCCAGGTTCTCCTAACAAATCTGTGATAATACTTTAATGGGATGTACAGACTATCTGCACAGGAAGAATCGGAAATGAGCACAATTCCATCACTAGAAAAACTGTCTAAACTTTGCATCTTTCTTTCCCAAAATACATGTTCTCACTCATATCTGAGAGCCCAATACACAGCTCAAAGACTAAAAACCTAGTTCCTGATCAAAGGTTGAGGTGGAGTTCAGATCCAAGTTCTGTTACAGTGGCTTCCTGGGCTGAATGCATGTGGGTGCTGAAGACATACTCAGCCATGGCACAGTTATTTAGGTGAAGAGAGAGACTGTACTCCACAGGCTTCTGAATGTTTCTAATTATTTCAAAGTAAGTAGACGGTCTTGGGTAAAAATCTTAATTTGGCCTTACGGGCAGAGAGCAACAGGAAGCACATTAACTGAGTGACAAGACTGAAAAGGGACTCTGCAAAGGGGGAAATAAGGATGGAAGTGAAAGTTTCCTTAGTAGGTTTCCCCTATTACCTACACTGCTGTAGAAAACTTTCCAGAGCTTGTGCAGTCACAGATTTTTTTTTTTGCATTCACAGAATTTTATAAAATATGTTAGCAACAATGACTCAGCTTTTAGTGAAACACACACTTTGACCTGGAAAAGGCCCAATACCCGATGCAGTCAATGCTTCCTAGAGCTAGACTATAGGCTAGTCTTTCAATCACACAGATTTTAGCTAGATTGTAGTTTTTCGATCATAATAGATTTCAGGGTTGAGCTTGGGGAAAAAAAAAAAACAAAAACCTGTCCTGAAACGAAAAACAAAACCAAACCACTGGCTCTGCATTCACATTAAACTGGGTTTTATTCCTGGCTTTATCACTTACTAAGTAACCTTTTGGCAAAATGTAAAACCCCACTGGGCCTCCATTTCCTCATCTGTAGAATGGGGATAATACAATCCACCTGAAGGGCTACTGTGAGGATTAGCAAATATATGTAAAGCATTATGCACACCATAGGAGTTCAGTAAATGTTGAGTGGTAGTGTCTTCCTCCACCTCATTTGAATAACAAGCAGCAACCCTGTACACAGCCTCCCTCCTGTCAACTCACATATTAGTAAAATAAACTAAAGCACAGAAAATAAACAAATATATCTAGAGTGGCCATATATGCTTTAATTGGTTCTTGGTCACAGAAGAATCCCTTAAGTCCATCCCTAGCTAGCCTACTTCCTTCCTAGACAAAAAGCCAAACCTACAACAGAGCTCAAATAGAAATTAGTAAAGAGAGGCTGTTGCAAGCAGCTCAGCAACAGTGTTGGGATATGGAAAGGTTTAGAAAAAAAAAAAAAATTTTATGAAAAGCAGACAAAAGAACTTTAAAGAGCAAGCTGTCTCGGACTGTTTACTGTAGAGGCACAATCGTTTCACTCTCACTGACTTGACAGTATCACTGAGCTAGAACACCACTGTTCTATACTATTTCCAATCAAGTCAAGGTTCAGTGTATTATTCTGTTAAAAGAAGGTAGAGAAATTCCCTAAAAATGCTTAAAATGTGAAAGTTTTGATTCTTAAGAATATGCTTCAATGTGTGGGAAAATTTCACTTAGATGAAATGGTTCAAAGATCAACAAAATTAAGTATATTTACTAGTTAAGAACATGTAACAGAGGAGAAATTTCTAACTGCTCAATACATGGGAAATACTGGTACAACAAAATAGCTGAGTCAAACAGCTGTGACATTTCTGCTCCCTTTCTTGGGGAAAAAAGGCTTTCTTTCTTCAAGATTCGTTTTAAACAAAGACCATTCTAAAGTTTAAGTGATATGACAAAAGTGAGATTACACATTATACTATGTCTTCCCTGGCTCTCCAAGCTTCACCTCTGGTTTTGAAAATTCTTAAGTTTTCTTCTTTTTTTTTTTTTAAGATTTTATTTGAGAGAGAGAGAGACGGTGACAGAGATAGCGAGAGAGAGCACAAGCGGGGAGGAGAGTGAGAAGCAGGCTCCTGCTGAGCCGGGAGCCCAACGCGGGGCTCAATCCCAGGACCCTGGGATCACGACCTGAGCCAAAGGCAGCCGCCCAACCGACTGAGCCATCCAGGAGCCCCGAAATTCTTAAGTTTTCTTTATTCTCTCTTTATTCCATAAAACTAATCATTTACCCACTACAGAGAACCCAAAATGCAATTAAAGAAATGCACTTCTCGTTACCTCACAAGTGGTTTGGACTTGATTCTTATAATGAGGTTATAATGACCAGCTAAAAGTTCTGTCCTGTCCCTGGATTATTTTAAATTGGTACAAAGGTGGGCCTTGGGAAACCTGCTTTTCCTCTATGATTTTCTCATATTGGCCTACATCTGACTTGAAGACATAACAAGCTCTATATGAATTTTAAGCTCTGAAGGATTTAAAAACTGGAATGTTCTACCATCCATTCAAAATAAAGGGGCCAAAGCAGGCAATTGGCTTTTTGTTTTGGGGGTGTTTTTTTTTTTTTTTTTGAGCATCTGACTGCGGGAGGACCGGGTCTCCATGTTCAGAGGGGTCTATTTTAATAGCAGCAGTAGCAGCTGCTACCTAACATCAACTGAGCATTCACAGGACCAGGCACTGAGCTATGTGCTTTACATAAATTATTCCCTTTAGATGTCACAATAACCTTATGAAGAACTGTTATTATTCCTATGTTATAGATGAGGAAACCAAGACTTCGAGAGGTTTAGAAACTTGCCCAGTTTTCAAGGTTAGCAAGTGGCAGAACTAGAATTTGAACTTGGGAGTTAGGTTTCACACTGTATGCAAAAGATCAGATGTTTTATTTTTAGAGTCCATTTGAATATCTGTTAGATTGCTCACTTTAGATACTGTCTTTTAAGTATATGAAAGAATATACAAAATACTAAAATAATAAATAGTAATATATTTGCTTTTATTAAAAACTTCATTTCTCTCTCCCACACTCTTTTCTTTTCATCTCCCTTAAAGTCTTAGAATTAGGTTAGAATTAGTTAGAATTGAAGAATGAAGAGGCAGGGCTTAATTACTAATATTTTCACCATCTGAAAACAGCGTGCTGCTGTAACTTCTCTCAGAGCTAATGGATACACATGAACAATTTATTTCAAACCCTGAGATTATCTCATAAAAGCAAACTTAAAAAAATCATTGTTTTTTAAAAAGAGGTGAAACAGACCTTAAGAGATCATCTGTTCAACCCTTGATATTACAGGATAAGTAGTGAGGATTCCCTCGAGTTAGTATTTGGGATAGGACCAAAACCCAGGTCTTTCGAGGCCTGCTCTGACCTGTGGCTTCTGTAAAACTGGCCCTTAATCTGTATCAGTGAGGTGGCCTGTCTCTGGCTGAGCGAGTTTGGATCTGAATGAGTACTGTATGGGGGATATTATTTCTCTCTGCATGGGCTAGAAACAAGGGGAAAAAACATGTTTTTAGAGAACAACTAAGAGTGGTCTAATATGAATATGGAGTATTATATGAAACAGAAGAAAGACCAGCTTCTCTACCTTTAGCACAGATATGACTCAAAGCAGTTAGCCCTTTGAGAATTCTCTAACGACTGTAGAAACATTTCATGTTTAAGTCCACGCCCATTCAAACATCTGCCAATTCATAACAAAGGTAACAGACGTGCTTATCTGGATATACTTTCAGTCTAATCTCTCTACACCAATTGTCCACATAAGTGTGTTTAAGGTCAAATACCTACAGTGTTCATTACATTTTAGCCAGGCTATATGTCTGATTTTTCTTAGATTTCTTAGAGTTCAGAGGGTTATAGATCTTTTGAATTCAGTGTAGTATAGTTACAGGTTGCAATGATTTGTGGTTCTGTGATTATAAATAAATAGGTGGAATGCCTTAGAGAGCTTGGGCTTCATGTGAAAGTCCTAAGCTGGAATGGAAGACTGGAGAGCTACCGTAATTGTCTTCCCCTGACCCCAATGCTTCATTGGTGTATGATCTCAGGAGTCATTTAACTTTGCTGTGCCTCTATTTTGCTCTCTATGATAGAACTATGGGGATGTTATATGACATATCTAAAGTGTTCTGGATGCTATAAAAAAAGATACTCTACACAGATCTTTTTGCAGTCCCCTTCCCGACTTTAGAATTTTAATTCCATATAACTTACCTATATCGCTCCTCCTGTAAGGCCTGCATTATTAATGAATAGTCTCTCTGATAATGTTCCTTGAGGGTCTCAAAGGATTCCTCTAGTCTGGCCTGTGTTTCCCGGATCTCCTGGATCTCATGTAGTAGTGCATCAAATCCTGAGCTCTGCATGTCCAGGGTGTTTGTTTTGGAGCTGGACGCTCCTACAGCAATGCCTCCAGTGGTGCTGTTGGCTCCCACTGAGCCTGAAGTGGCACTAGAACAATCTTCCTCACTACCATATTT
The DNA here is from genome assembly GCF_964656455.1 of Halichoerus grypus. Lineage (NCBI taxonomy): Eukaryota > Metazoa > Chordata > Mammalia > Carnivora > Phocidae > Halichoerus > Halichoerus grypus. The sequence continues at coordinate 163,570,605 of NC_135712.1, read as the reverse complement.
TGGGCTTGACTGAAAGTTTGAAATCACCCCCAAAGCCTTCCCCCCATCATCCACTTGCCCTTCCTCTAAAGAGTCCTTCAGGTTAGGGATATTGTCTGCACTGCCAAATTTATTCCGAATTAGTGAGGCAATCTCTCTGGGTTTTGAGACTACGGCCCCTGCTGCTGAATGGGTCGCCTGGGAGAAGCTAGAAAGTCCACCTTTGACACTGTCCACCACACCTTCACTGAAGCCAGTCACCTTTGCTCCCACATCCTTCAGACCCTGGTGCATGTCCCTGAAGACATCCTTCGGCTGCCGAGGAATCCCATTCTGCTCCACCTCTCGGAGCTTCCTGTGGTAGTGCTCAAGTTTCTTTTGTAGCTGGAGGATGGTTTGGGCAGATTTCTGGTTCTTCTTCTCAAAGACCTGCTTGATGCGGGCAGCCTGCTGCTTGTCTGCACTGTTGGCAAGCTTCAAGTACTCAGCGACGTTGTCGTCCCGGGCTGTTTGTGCAATCTTGATCTGTTCTGTGAGCTTCAGGATCTTCTGCTGCAGGTGAGCGATAGCAGCCTTTGTGCGCTGAGGGTCTGGTGTTCCATCCACAGAGTCTGTGTGGATGCTGCCATCGGTGCTGGAGGCCACTGCACTGGAAGTCTGGGCGAGGCTGCTTACTTCCAATCGCTCGATCTAGTATAAAAATAAGAAGTGGATGTTAGAAGGAGCCCAAGAGGACTACCTCTCCAGAATCAATAAACCAAATGTATTGAAAATTTACGAACTCTCAGATCTTGGCATAGATAGTTGACCTAATACCTCCTGTCCTGTACAACTCCCATGTCCCTTTTGGATACTGTCCTTATACAAGTATACTTTGCCTTACACAAAACAGACATGAAAAAAGATTTGCACAAGATGTAAACTGGGGGTGTTCTTCCTTTGTTAGAGAATTTATTACAGTATTTCTTTAAATAACAAAGCTCCCCTAGTTGTTTATATATTTTTAAAGATTTTATTTATTTGAGAGAGAAAGAGAGAGCAAGCAAGCACAAGTGGGGGAAGGGCAGAGGGAGAGGGAGAAGCAGACTCCCCGCTGAGCAGGGAGCCCCATGCAGGGCTCAACCCCAGGGCCCTGGGATCATGACCTGAGCCGAAGGCAGATGCTTAACCAACTGAGTCACCCAAGTGCCCCAGCTAGTGGGTTTAAAGCATGATTTTATTCACAAACATTCTTCACACATACTTTTGTGAAACAAGGTACATCTGCATTTCAATTTAATTATATGAAAATCATTTTAGTATTCAGACATCACTATAATTCCAATCCATGCTCTCAGATTATGGTCATCCAAAATGCTGGTGAGAATAGGTATTTTACTGGCTAGATATAAAAATCCAATTCTTATCAGTGTCTTTTTACCCCAAGTATGTCAAGGGTAATGGGATTATTCTCTCTCTAATAGGGACACTCAATTGGTAGCTGCAGACAGGTGAAGGTAAGAATGAGAAGGTACTGCTCCAAGTGCCAAGGACGAATGTGGTATACTCTCGGAGTTAATATCCCAGATCACAAGTACTGTGATATACTTGGGCAAGAAAAGTGAATACTCAGGGAGAGAGATAGTAAGAGGTAAGAAATTAATCAGTCAACAACTAAGTTCAGGCCTTTTGGAGCTCAACTTTTGTGAGTTCTATCCAGTAAAAGGTTTTTTATTAGACAAGGGACTCTTAAACACACACAATGACTATCCTTCATATTGGTGAGCAACCATTCAAAGGAGATGAAGAAAAAGACAAGCTGCTCAGATCTGAAAACTGAAACTATCCTATTTCAAAGCCATTAGCCAAAGCTGGGGAGAGGTCAGGTTTCCCTAACTCAGGTGAGAAAACCTAAAGTGTGGCTTGTCATGAACTGGAGTCGGGCTCATGCAAAAAGTCTGTAGAAACTGCTCTCTATTGGACAGTAACAGAAATAAAATAATAAAAGAACCATCTCAGGGCATCAGGGTGGCTCAGCTGGTTAAGCGTCTGCCTTCGGCTCAGGTCATGATCCCAGGGTCCTGGGATTGAGCCTCACATGGGGCTCCCTGCTCAGCAGGGAGTCTGCTTCCTCTCCTTCTGCCCTTGCCCTTGCTCTGCTCTCTCTCAAATAAATAAATAAATAAAATCTTTAAAAAAAAAAAAAAAAGAACCATCTCAGGGTAATAAAAATGCCCAGTTTGAGTGTCAAATTACAAATTTACCATCTTGGAGATTAAGATCATATCCCTTTTACTTGGTCCTCATCCCCAAATCTGTAACCAGCAGCAATCTGGTAGAAAGAACTGTATATAGGTTACCCTCATATTTTAAAAATGTGAATTACATTTTTGTGATAATATACCAAATCTGATATATTCGTGAAATACTGATAATTAACTTGTCAGTCTTTTTTTCATCTTGGTTGTATCGCCTCAGTTTCCCATCTGAGCAGGAATTATGGTGATCTCTAACTCCAAAACTATTAGTTTATTAGTGGAAAGTTCATTACTGGAATTAATATATTACTACTGATGTGAATAAAAACATAGTTTTTCCTTTTTAGATGAACAAATGAGAAATAATGTGCATTTAAATAAAATCAAAAGATAATTTAAAACTGAAATGAAGAGCAAAATGACATTATGTTCCACTAATAACAAAAATGTCCAGAATAGTTTAGGGACTAGCACAATAATTATTTTGCATAACTTCCTCCATCTGCCCCATTTTTAGGTGCAAGCTAACAAGCAATGAAAGGGCCAGAGGGAAGCAGCAGAAAGGAGAATGAGCCAGAGTTCCAGATAACCACGTTGCCAAGAGTTGAAAAAGGAGCTTCCAGAAACCCACTTTCTTCAGTGCCTTACAGTCACTCTCTTAAGTTGTACAGGGTTCCCACTGTGTGATTTTCTTTCTGAATGGGATTTCAGATCCCACAACTACAGTATGTAGTGCACCCTGATTGTGTACTTATGTTTAATAGCTCAAAATCTACCACAGGAAAGAAAAGCAAATATAAAATACCACTGATTCAAGACTACAAGCTCATGTATTATCTAGTTTTCTTAAGTTCTTTGCTATTAGTTTGAATATCACCTTACATGCAGTCTCTTGTCAAAAGAAGTGCAGATAAAGAAGTCAAGTTTAATTATTACTCAGGGAGGATAAATATTGATCATACTGGTGAAAATATGTCTTTGGTACTAGAATCAAAGTTTTATTATATCTCTAAATTTGAAAAAACACAAAATTTCAATGTATTTTTTTTACAAATGATCACAGTTTAGTTCTGATTTTATTTCCCTACACGGTAACTAAAGAAGTAAACCAGACTAGCTTTAATCTGACTTCTGTCCTACCTAGGCTGTTTGGGGCCACACTACATCCTACCAGTATATGACTCCCACTTAAGAGTCATCAATATTCCTGCAAGAGTACATCTGACAGAACCCACTGTTCTCAGCCTCCAAAGAGAACGAATCCACAGCTTCAGCAGGAGGGTAGTTTAACACCTGAAACCATGAATCACTTGATTACTCAGTAACTCTTCCCAATTTTGGTAAGCCCTATCCTTAAAAAGGAAGGAGAGAGAAGAGGCAGAAATTGGGGGGGGGGGGGCGGAATAAAAGGGGAGAAGAAGAGGAAGAGAGGTGGGAAGAAAAAGATACACTGAACTACAGAATTACAGGACAGGGGCTGTGAATACCCTCAGGGTACCTTTTGAACTATGAACAAAAGCCCTCAGAGGTTAAGAATACTTAGCCGTGAGTATGCACCAACTGAAAAGTGGTTCTCTTTTTCAAAAGCCTTTGCTGGCATATTAGGCTATCCATATATAACAAAATAAAATTAGATTCCTACCCTCATTCCAGACAGGCAACTAAACTGCAAATATCAAAAGCAAATTTTAAACCCTTTAGAAGGTAGTATTGGAAAATATGGGGGGAAGGATTTTCTTAAACATACATGAAAAGGCACAAATCAGAAACAGAATTATTAAATCTGGCTACATTTAGTGTAGTGAAGCAGGGATTCTGGCATAAAACTGCTTGGGTTCAAGTCTAGCTTTGCTACTTACTACTGGTCACATGACCTTGGTTGAGCAAGTTACTTCTGCATCTATTTCATCAACTGTAAAATGGAGATAATACTCATACCCATTTCAGAAGACTGTTTTGAGCATGAAATATATAAATGAACATAAAAGCACTCAAAAACAGTCCTGGGCACAGAGTAAGCAGTTAGTACTGGCTATTATTTTTGTACCATTCTATGTGATTCTTTTTAAAAATTCAAATATTGAAAGATTCTAGAATATACTTCAAGATCTTTCACATTTCAGGCATAATCATGTCAGATACAGAGTCTGAACCAAAGGAATAATGTAATTCAACACTACAGTAAAAGTTATTAATAGTCACTTTTCTTCCTTCCTTTTTTTTTTTTTATAATTAGTCACCTTTCTTGACTGTTGGTCTTGTGGCTAGGCAGCTGACTAGCTAGCTAGCTAATCTTCCAAAGCTCACAACAACCCTAGAGAGTAGATATTGTTATCACTAATTTACAAATGAACTGAGAGGCGCTTCCTAACTACCTTATCACGTGGCAGTTTGACAAACAGCAGCAGCAATATTACCTACTCAATAGGGCTTCGTGTGACCATAGCCTGAGGGCTTTCATGAGTGATCACACCCCCTAGTATAGCAAGTCCCAGCCACTTATGGCTGGGGATAGAAATAATTTGTATAGAAAAAAGTGAGGACCAAAACCCAGTCAATTAAATATATTTTGACTACTTATTGTAAACTAGGCAATGCGCTACACAGCTAGGGGTATGATCAGAGCCACAATTCATTATCTAGCTGTTGCTATAACAGCGGATATGCTGCTTTGCTTGCACTTTGTCTTTTCCTATTAAGAATTCATTTGCCAGGGGGCGCCTGGCTGGTTCAGTTGGTAGAGCATGCGACTCTTGATCTTGGGGTTGTGGGTTCGAGCCCCACGTTGGGTATAGAGATTTCTTAAAAACAAAACCTTTAAAAAAAAAAAAGAATTCATTTGCGAGGCTAAATTATCTATTAACAGATCTGAATTAATTGATCAGAAAAAAGCCCAAGAGAAAATTTAAACAGCAACACCTCAAAACAATTAATCAGGGGCAGAATAGAGCCCATCTTGGAGAAAGATTTGACAAAGTTTTATAATGGCTTACAATTTTCATCTGCAAATGCATTAAAGATCTGTTTACTTTCTCTGAGTGTATGAAAATGTCAGAACATGGCAGCACCCAGCTTTGAGAACAATCACATATGAAGAAACATGGTGGAAAGAGCAGTGACAGGAGTAGAAACATGGTGGAAAGAGCAGTGACAGGAGTAGAATAGAAGGACCTGGGTTCAGACCTGCCTTTGCCACCTTACTAGCTAGGTGTCTTTGGGCCACCTTGTTCTTGAGCCTAAGTTTTCTCATCTATACAATGGGGTTATCATTTTCTCATGAGATTATTTGAAAAAAATGTTAAACGTATGTAAAATCAGATTATGACTGCCAAACATGGTGAACGTTCAAGAAGTCACCCTTTTCTATTGCTTACTTGGTTCATTACTCAAAATCCAAGTACATTTTGTAACTAGAAAAGATTCAGAAATCCGTGACTTGACATCACTATCTTCAATAAAGGCCAACAGCCCAGTCCTGTCTTAGTGGAATGAAATAATTTTATCTATGCTTTATAGAGTATATCAGCTCTCTTTCAGGAAATCTCTGCACTATTTATTTACACTAAATAATCCACATTATTTCCGAGAAAAATGAAGAAGGCATTTTAAGGTAAAAGAAGGAGGAGGTAGAAAGTGGGGAAGTTTTTGTAATTAATCTGAAAACAAACAGAATCTGGACTATGTTGGTTTTTCTGAAAGTGGATCTTTTCCAAGGCCAATTTCATAGAATGGGTTGTGCAGCAGCCTTTGCAAATTCATACTTAGGCACCTGCAGACCCAGCTCCATTGTTCTTCCAAAATCTTTATCTCACAGATATGGGGCCATGGTTTTGAACCAAAATTGGAGTGTGTGGCTAATTCAAGTGCACTTAGTTGGGGGCAAAAGGATAGAATGTTTGATTTTTGGGAGACCACCCCCCAAATGCATTACAAATTGTAACCCCTAGAGATTCATAATCTTGGTTTTAAGAACTGCACAGAAATCTATATTCTAATCAATGATAAACAGAAAGATGCATCATATAAATTTTTCTTCCTGCCTTAGAAGTTACACAGCTCTGCCTTTGAATGTTGTATCATCATCTCCCCGAGGCTTGCCTTTTCCAACATCCCCAACACCTATTCTTAACGAAAAGAAAAGAAATCTCACAGTCTATTAGCACTTTGTTCAGAAAGTATATATTCATTATGGGAAGACTTTTCACCTATTTCCAGTATCTCACTGTAGAAATGACATGCCCTTCCCCTCTCACAGTAAGCACAACTCTGTTGATCAATTCTCTCATCTATAATTCTGACTGACATTTAGTCTACTATGGAATGAAGAGGAAATCTCAAGTGGGAGTAGTAGAAAATAAAAATGAACTAAGTTCCAATAGCCCATAACCAGCAAGCTTTTTCTCTAAGCATTCCATTTTTACTTTGGAGCTAAAAATCAAGATTCAACGTATAGGCTTAAAAACAAACCTTTTTACTTGTCACAAAGATTTTTTTCTCACTTATAAAATAATCCTTGGGCAGAATGGAGCATTTCCTGTAAGTTCTAGGGGTCACTTTTTCATATTTTACACAGAACTCTGGTTATATGCAACAGCCGTGGGTTCTACAGAGATTTGTCTGGACCACCCCAGAGGGGAATAGTGGAAGCAAGTGAGCAGGGTTCCTGATTACCTCTGTTTTCATCTATTTTATCTGGGTATTCTGGGGAAAGTTTGCTTAGAAAAATAAAATAATGTTTTATTGCTTAATTTTTAAAAGTTTGAAAAATCAATGATATACAAATAATACTCATGATGATAATCCTGACCACTTCTTTTTTTTTTTTTAAAGATTTTATTTATCCACTTGCTAGAGAGAGAGAGCATGGGCAAGAGAGAGTGAGCGAGAGCACAAGCAGTGGGAGCTTCAGGCAGAGGGAGAAGCAGGCTCCCTGCAGAGCAAGGAGCCCAATGCGGGACTCGATCCCAGGACCCCAAGATCATGACCTGAGCCAAAGGCAGCCGCTTAACCGACTGAGCCATCCAGGTGTCCCAATCCTGGCCACTTCTAAATCTGGCACTATAGTTTGTGTCTCAAGCTTCCTTTTTGTACAAAGAAACACTTAAGGCCCCACATGCTTTTCTACACTCAGCACTTTTCAGGCCCATTTTCCATAAAGAACAAAGTTTTAAAATCATCTCATGGGTGATATCGCACATGCGAAAATGAGAAGACATGCTCACTGAAATGCGAATTCTGGTTGAGTTTGCTCACTAGTTTTGTGGCTAAGATCCTACCACATGCCTCAGCAAAATGACAAAAAACTCTATCATGGATTCCTTGGGAATAATGGAAACCTTAAATTTAAATCCACATATACTAAGGGTCACACCTGTAATTTGGTTCTTGTGACATGGCATGCTGTTTCACACCTCCAGGCTTCTGTCCATATAGTCCAGGGCATGTTCTTTTCTTTTCTGGCTAACTTCTACTCATCCTTCAAGACCCAGCTCAGGTGTAACCTCCTCCAGGATATCTTTCCTGACAATCTCCCTCTCCCAGCTGGATTAATGGCTTTCTTCATATTCCCATATACCTAAACATACACCTCTCTCAATGTTCTTATCACATTATGTTGAAATGATTGTTTGGGTGTCTTGCCTCTACTGACCTAAGTTCCTGAGGACAGGGATCAAGTCACATTCATCTTTGTATTCCAAGAAGCTAGCACAATGCTTTGTGCAAAGATACCCAGTAAATGTTTAATATAAATGCTCACTAGCATCTCCTTAACATGATCCTTCTAGATCTCATATGTCATACAAGTGACTAAGCCTATGTTACTACAAATGGAATAAACGCCAGAATTTTTGTAAGAAATATAGCTTCCAATAGATGATACTCATCCCTCCAAGGCTGCTGAGGAAAAACCAACTGTGTTGAATATCAGTTTAGATTATTAACATCCCATCCGGTCCACCCTGCTCCAACCCAACTGCAAAATATCCATTATAGGATCTAGGACTGCTACTCAGAATTGCTTTGTCACCACAGGAGGGCTGGTTTCCTGGCTTACATGAAAGACATCATTGAGGATTAGCACTGCCAGGCCTGATGTTTGGACTTAACGGATTCATGTGAGCCTGGTCAGATGATTTATTGTCATTTTAACAAACCTTTGCAGAATGTCTCCTATGTACAGAGCCTATGTTAGGCACTGGAAGGACAAAAGAAAAAAAAAAAAGCAAGCACTTAAGGAAAGCCTGCAATCATAGTAGTGATGGTATAAGTTGACAATAACATGCTGCTTTGTTACGGTTATTATGGTTAAGTGTTACTTTTATAAGTACAGTTTCTTTGAGCTAGAAGGAACCTAAGAGATCATCCAGTTAAGAAAATTTGTTTTATAGATGAGTAACAGATTGTGAAAGAAAGATCTCTCCCTGATATCTAAAAGAAAAAATAAGTAACATACAATGAAAATAAGGAAAGGTGCATTGTTCAACTTAACCAGGGGGTTTCAAATATCAGTTCACGTATGCCACTGGAAATATCCAACCACACTTCATGCCTGAATGTTAAAAATGTCACACGAGGATATACTGATTGACGTTTGGAATAGATGATCCAAGTTTCCTTCTGAGATTATAACTTGTTAAAAAGAAATAGTGACTTGGGCTATGGATTATTCAAAATCATTCTCACACGACTTCAGAATGAAGAATGATTAGTCTGAAGCACAAAACTGGCTAATGCTAAATTTAGTATCTATTTTCTGAGCATGCTCCAACCAGCAAAAGAAGGTGACACACAAATGTTTTCACTGCTGAGGATTTAAAAATACATATAAAATCCATGTGTGGATTAGCCAATTTGTAAAATTTGCCACCAACTGAGTTCCCCTTTACAAGGTAATTCACTACAAATACTTTTATGACACAAGTTTCCTTAAAACAAAAGATTTCTGAGCCTCAGCTTAATCCTATTTATTTCACTCAATTTTGATAAATTGCTAAAGCAATGAAAGAATTTGGAAAGTTCCACAGGGTCTGTGATAACCTGGTTATCCCTGAACTTTGTAGGCTTATTCAGTAGCTTGAAGAATAGAGGCCCTAGGGAGGGCCTGTCCAAACTATACATCCCCAATCCCATTTCAGGGCCTAAGTACTCTTCTTTCTCTTAAAATGGTCTTAAATACCATTTCTTTGTTGACAACTTCCAAATGTATGCCTCTAGCCCACACTTTGCTTACCTCTAGATCATATACTCAACTACCTACCTAATATCTCCTCTTGGATGTCTAACAGTCATTTCGAATTTACTATGTACAAAACTTAGTTCCTGATATCCCCCAAACCTGCTCTTCCTGCAGTCTTCCCCATCTCAGCTAATGGCTATACTTCATTGATCCACATGCTTAGATCCAAAGCCTTGGAGTCAACTTTAACTCCTTTTTTTCTCACATACTCTATCCAGTTAACAACAACATTAATAATCATAGCTGCTAATTCATATAGTGAAGTACTTACTATGTGCCAGGCAATGTTCTAAATCTTTTGTATGTTTAGTAAATTGTGTAATCCTTTTTTATTTTTTTAAGATTTTATTTGACAGAGAGAGAGCAGGAGAGCACAAGCAGTGGGAGCGGCAGAGGAAGAGAGAGAAGGAGAAGCAGGACGCCTGCCGAGCAGGGAGCACAATGCAGGGCTCGATCCCAGTACCCTGGGATCATGACCTGAGCCGAAGGCAGTTGCTTAACCAACTGAGCCACCCAGGCGCCCCTAAATTGTGTAATTCTTATAATGACACACAAGATGGGTACTACGACTATATTTTATAGCTAAGAAAACCAAAGCATAAAGAATTTAAGTTGCTTAAGACCATGAAGTAAAGAAGTGGCCAAGCCAATGTTTGAACCCAGTCTGGTTATAGAGTCTATGTTGTTACCCTCTATGTATACTACATTGCTCCAGCAAATGTCTTGGGCTCTAGTTGCTAAAGAGATGCAGAATCTGACCACATCTCACTGAATCTCCACTACTGCCACTCTAGTATAAGCCACTATCAACTCTTGCCTGGACTATTCCAATAGGCTCATAACTATCACTGGAATAATATTTTTATCATCAATTATTTGTACAGCAGCTAGAGTGATCCTTTAAAAATCTATCAGGTCACAACAGTCTTTTACACCTAAAACTTGCCAGGGGCTCTCTACCTGAGTCAGAGTAAAAGCCGAAGTCTTTACAATGGCCTGAATAACCATGATCTAGCACCTGTCAGATCCATTACCTCCTGGCATCCATTACTTCCTTGACTGTATCTCCTACTATTCATTCCTTTACTCCACTGCCATCAGCTACAAAGGCCTCCTTGCTGTTCCTGGAATGTACCAGGCATGTGCCCGTTTCAAGCCTTTTCCACTTAGTGTTCCTCCTGCTTGTAATGCTTTTCCTCAGATACCCACATGGCTTACTCCATCATGACCGCTTTGCTCCAACTTAAGTAGCATCTCTTAGTTGTCCCTGACATCCTGTATGGATGCCAGTCCTTCCTGTCTCGACCGTTTTTTTCACAGGTGATGAGGAATAGCAAGATTTCAGCTTTTCTGATAAATTACAAATAAAGCCAAAGTATCTAATGAAAATGACTAGTTCAGGTATTTTGCATATGAAAGGAAGAACATTTCTCTGATGTATCTAGGTATCTGCAGGGTAAAAATGTAGGGACAGCCTAGAGAAAATTAAGAGTATACAGATGGAGGAAGGATATGGTGCTACGATATTAAAGAAGCAGACTGTACAAAAGATTGAGGTTTCTACTATTTAATTCATTTTGTAATTATCCTTTGTTTTCCTTATATAAAGCACTGAAAAAAGGTGAATCCCTGCTCTCAAGAAACACATGATCTAGTTGGTGAGACGTGAAATTGTTCAACTGAAATACAGGTCCTATTAAGTAAACGATACAGTATATATGAAGGTAATATATGAAGGAAGTACTTGAACACAGAAAGGAGCCACATATTCAGAGGAAGGGAAAGGGAACAGAGGAGCCTTCTTTGAGGAGTTAAAAAAAAAAAAAGAAAAGAAAAGAAATGAGCCTTGAAGAAAGTTTTTGATAAAAAGAGAAGTGGTAAGGAAAGGCATTTCAGGATGACAACCCAGTATGAACAAAAGCCCGTAAGAAGGAAATGTAATAGCTTTTTAAAGATAACTGAATGGGGTAGGCTGGGTGGCTCAGTCGGTTAAGCATCTGCCTTTGGCTCAGGTCATGATCCCAGGGTCCTGGGATGGAGCCCCCAGTCAGGCTTTCTGCTCAGTGGGGAGCCTGCTTCTCCCTCTCCCTGGCGCTCCCCTGCTTGTGTGCTCTCTCTCATTCTTTCTCTCAAATAATAAAACCTTAAAAAATAGGTAAATGAATGGTTCATGAAGCTATAAAAATAGGGCTCTGGTGGGAGATGAGCTCCCAAAGTAGGTCTAAACCACTGTTTCGCACTTTATTCTAAGGATATTTCTGAAGGCTCCTCAATGGTAATAGTTGTATAATCTCCTTTAGAATCTAGACTTATAGATCCAAAAGCTACTTGACTATATCAAAATCTACATATCCAAAACCAAACACCATGATCCTCTTGTAAACCTGGTTTTCTTACAGTGTTCTCTATCTCAGGAAAAACATCACTATTCATCAGGTACTAAACAAGTCAAAGCCAAAACCAAACCAAACCAAAGCCCAGGAATAATTCTTGACATCTTCTGCCTTTTACCCCTATTCAATACCAAGTCCTATCTATTTTACTTTCCAAATTTCCATCAAATTATGATACTCTCCCATCTATCTCTACTGCCACCACCTTAGGACAAACTCTTGTCTTCTCTCTCCTGGAACACTGACTGGTCTACCTGCATTCAATTAGGCTTTCAGTTAAGCTGGAGAATTTTTTTTTTTTTTAAGAAGTCCTGGGGCGCCTGGCTGGCTCAGTCAGTAGAGCATGTGACTCTTGATTTTAGGGTTGTGAGTTTAAGCCCCATGCTGGCATAGAGTTTACTTAAAAAAAAAGAAAAAAAAGGAAAAAAGAAGTCTTTTTTTTTTTTTTTTAAAGATTTTATCCATTTATTTGACAGAGAGAGTACAAGCAGGGGGAGTGGCAGGGAGAGGGAGAAGCAGGCTCCGGCATTAGCAGAGAGACCGACGTGGGGCCCGATCCCAGGACCCTGGGATCATGACCTGAGCCAAAGGCAGATGCTTAACCGACTGAGCCACCCAGGCATACCGGAAAAAAGAAGTCCTAAACCACCCAATGCTTAAATTCTTTTAGTAGCTTTCCACAATTACAATAAAGAACAAGTATCTGAATGTGGTCTATCAAGTCAGTCCTATGTGATTAGGCCCTGGATCTGTTTCTCTAGCTTCATCTTACAGCATGCTTCCCATAGTCTACTCAAACTCGCCTTTTTCAACCCCTGCTGCTCATCCTTTCTTCTCACAACGGGGCCTTTGTACATATAACACTGCCTACTTACCCCTTCTTCAACTTTCAGCCAGACACTTTGCTAGGTGTTTGGTATATACTGATGAACAAAACAAGGTATCTCTGCTTTCATGAGGCTTAATGGCTGAGTGGAGAAAATTGGTAGAGATGGAAGAACCAGTAATCAAATAACATAAATTGTGAGAAGTACTACAAAGGTGAAAGAGAAAAGGAATAAGGTAAGGGGGGAAAAGCTACTTTAGATTGGAAGGTCAGAAGAATTCTTTGAACAAGGGCATTTGAACTGAGGTCTCAAAGATAGAAAAGGAAGTTACTCTAACCAGGCTATAAATGAGGAAAAGTATTATTACTGTGAGTTTCGTGTGCCAAGAAAGTATAGAATTTGGCATTTCATCAAAATTGAGATGAAAATACAGAGTTAAAGCAATTCCAAAAAAGAAAAAAAGAAAAAGGATTTGTCCATTCACTTCTTAGAATTCACCTGGTAAATAATTGAGACTATATTACCAAAAAGGCTTAAGGAAGGAGAAGGATGCTGAGGTAAGAAAAGATCAGTACACAGGAAGGGGCCCACCTGCCCAGTAACCTAATAGAGTATATGGATAACTGTATTTACAAGGCTTATATAACCAATGAGTCAGCAAAAAGTCAGATGTCAATGGGTCTCTTCTGTGCCCACTCTAAGCAGCTAGGAAACTTGGCTCTCTACTGGTTGAGAAGAGGGGCCCAAGAACAAGATCTCAGGTTAGACTACAAAAACAATCAACATATCTTCCAGCAATACTTGCTGGAAGTTAGGATGAGGAAAAGTAAACCTTCAGGCTTGGAAAAACCTAAGATACAGGATCCAACTTAAAGTAGATTAGAGCAAAGTGATCCCGGTAGGATTTCATAGATCTAATGCAACCCATTTCTTTAACTTGTCATAAAATGCTTGTTACAGATTCCAAAATCAAGACCCCCAAATCTGCTGAAAACCTTGATTTTAAAGAGAAAATGTCTTTATTTTCTTGAGGTCCATAAACATTTCAGGGTTACTTTCTACAACTATCTTTTCTCTAATAAAGGCTAATGTGTATTATGGTAACAGAAAAAGTTTTCAAAATAACAGAATTGGGTCTGGCAAAGAAAAACACACAAAACAGAACATAAAGGGATTAAATCACAGTACAGGCAAAGAGATACAGCACTAACAACCACTTGATATTGAACAGCAATGATAATGAACCCAAGACAAACACCCACCAACGCATGGCTATGAAAATAGCAGACTCTTCATCTTGCCTTCCTCCACCTCCATACTTATGTTCTCAGCCTATTACTGTTCCAGTGGCAACAACTCAATAAGAGCAGGGGAGCTTTTATTTTATTCTTTTCCACCTTAGGCCATAGGGAAAGCTGGGGGAAAAAGCACGGGGGAGTGGGGGGATTATAACTGTTCAAAGAAAAGAAAGGATATCTGTTAGTCAGCATTCTTTGCTCTGGAAATTCCTGGTTTCTGCCTGTTCATGGACATCTGAGAGAACTTGGTGATTATCTCTGAAGGTCACAACTGATCAAAAATAATGTTTTCCTTTTTTCCTTGGGTCATCCCTCTCCATCAAATGTGATTCTGCAAAATGTTTTAGTTATTGTTAAGAGGCAATTCTATATAGCTGATACAGAAAAGTAAAAATAACAGTTAAAAAAATCCAAGAATCCCCCTGCCCCAAAAAACACAATCAATACATTTATCTTACCAAAACCCCCTGTCAGGCAGTCTGCTGATTTTGCTTGCCACAAAGCTCATCCTTCATTTGTATATTGCCAGAGCAAGCTTGGATAGTGAAAACAAATCACAACCTCTCTTGATTATGTGCTCTTTCCATTTGTCCCAGCTTCCAAACTGCATAGTCTGTCACGGCTGCACATACTTGGTTTCCGAGAATAACGCTGTAAATGAGGACAGCTACCACTGGGAATGCATTCCCCCACCAAAGAGCCAGCCGAAATGAAGCTTCTAGTGGATCCCTGGGCTTCTCACCTTCACAGCCTCAGAGAAGTGCCTTTCACAGAACAGGCAGGTACAGCCGCACCACATCAACATCCCCGCATAGCCAATCCTCCGCAGTGCCCACTTCAGCCTATGTACAGTTCCGGTTCTGTCTCGTACATCAACTCTTAGAGCTTTCTACATCTGGGAGCCTGGGAGGATTCTGTGCTGAATAAACAGAAAGCTTCTGCCAAACAAGCATGGGGTGTGTGTGTGTGTGTGTGTGTGTGTGTGTGTGTGGTTTGCAAGAGCTGCTAATGCAAATGAATAGTTTTACTCTGAGAATGGAGATCACAGACAGTATCTGCCTCTCTTCTGGAGCTGTGAGCATCTTTTACAAAAAACAAAAGCATCAAACTGGGTGAATTTAAAGGTACAGGACATTAATTCACCATTCACATCTGTCTTTTAGTTTAAACCAGATAAGGGTTACAGAATAGCTTAAAGAAGGTTAAAAACAGGGGTGCCTGGGTGGCTCAGATGGTTAAGCGTCTGCCTTCGGCTCAGGTCATGATCCCGGGGTCCTGGGATCGAGCCCCGCATCGGGCTCCTCGCTCAGCGGGGAGCCTGCTTCTACCTCTCCCTCTGCCTCTCTCCCTGCTCATGTTCTCTCTCTCTCTCTCTGTATCTCTGTGTCTCAAATGAATAAATTAAAAAAAAAAAAGGTTAAAAACATTCTGAATAAATGTTTAGGTAGCCTGGTTCAATAAATACAAAGAAAAAACAATCTACCCATTTTTTAAAAAATATTTTATTTATTTATTTGACACAGAGAGAGAGAGAGACAGTGAGAGAGCAAACACAAGCAGGAAGAGCGCGAGAGGGAGAAGCAGGCTTCCCGCTGAGCAGGGAGCCCGATGCGGGGCTCGATCCCAGGACCCTGGGATCATGACCTGAGCTGAAGGCAGACAGACGCTTAACAACTGAGCCACCCAGGTGCCCCCTACCCATGTTTAGATAAAGGACTAAAACATTGCTGGAACAATTTCTACGTTTTCCTAATGTTTCTTCTCTTATTTTTCATTTGAGGTTCACAAAATAATTTAAATGAAAACTGAGCAAGAAAAAACTGAGCATGAGATGCTAAAGTCTTAATCATTATGGATGAAGGGGAAAAAACACTTCTGAAGGAAAAGCACTGGAGTTGTCTGAAGTCTACACAATAGATTAAAACACCACAGTCTTAAACCCAGGCTCAGCTCCTGCATCATATACTATTTATTAAATACCGATGATACTGCATGAAAGAATTGAGTATCTTAAAGAGATTGTTCCTGCACTGAAAAAGTCACTTTGGGATTTAGACAAACTATCAAATCTGAGCTTTATTCCTTCATTTGTAAAAGCAGTTCTATGTAATGTGCACAGGAAGAATTTCAGGGATTGCAAAATATAGTGTAGTATGTACAATGTATAATATGTAGAAACATTTCTCTGAGGTTAATACACAGAAAGGATAATCAGACAAGAAGACAATTTGATAGAGTTCAGTGCCTAAATCTGTGATAATTTCTGTACTTCTACTTAAGTATGGGGCTGGAAGCTCAGACCAGCGCAGTACTAAGAGGTCAAAGAAGCATTCACCAGCTTCATGTAGCTTCTTTCATTCAAATCAGATGAAGCCCTCTGAATGAAATCCGAACCACCTTAAATGAATTTGAAGAAAATTCGGGGTTGAAACCACGGCTCCAGAAATTTCTATCTCTAGAGACACAGAATTCTGACCTTGACTCTCCAGAACAAATTAATAAAGAATTTAATGACTAATATAAATCCTGTCTTTGCTTAAAAATGAGGTTGCAAGGTTTCAACAGAGTAAATATTTGTTTCTCCAAAAACAACAGAAAAACCAATCCTACAAAGCTAGCATCAACACCAGTGAATGTTTGCTTAATTCTCTTTATTACCATTTTTAATATATCTTCTTTTAAGACAATCATGTTCATTACAGAAAAACACACCAGTGGGCATAAAAGAAAGCAAATATTATTTGTAATATCACCACTCAGAGAAAACCAAACCAAACACTGACATAAAGCTCTTCTAGCCTCATTTCCTACCACTGGGATTTTTTTTTTTTTTAGATTTTATTTATTTATTTATTTATTTATTTATTTATTTATTTGAGAGAGAGCGTATGAGCGCACACGCATGAGCGGGGGCTGGTAGGTGAGAAGCAGAGGGAGAGGGATAAGTAGACTCCACGCTGAGCACAGAGCTCAACACTGGGCTCAATCCCACAACCGAGACATGACCTGAGAGGAAATCAAGAGTTAGACGCTCATCAGCATGGAGCCCAATGCAGGGCTCGATCCCACGACCCTGAGAGATCATGACCTGAGCTGAAATCAAGGGTCGTACGTTCAACCGACTGAACCACCTAGGTGCCCCTAACATGCTTGTGTTCGACAGATAGTTCTTATTATTCACTCCCTCCACCCAGTTTTCTCCCTGAAATACAAGTTATAATTGCTTTAGGTGGTTGGAACTATACTAGGACCAATAGTGATAGAGAAATACTAGTCCTTTTGTTTTTCAAGGAAAAAACATTTTTGTTCCAAAGTAAAGTGGTAGTCTGTTCCAGAATTTGAAAAAAGGACAAATCTTAGAAAGTGAATTTGATTTGCCTTCGTTTGTACTACTGGGATCCGAAAAGAGACCATGAAATATGTTCAAATTTTGGCAAAATGTGATCAGTTTTGATGAGCTTGCTTCCTTGGCTTACAGATTAGTGCCTTCATCTTACAACATGGAGATTATTTTTTATCTTTTGTGTAATTTTACTTGATAGCATAATAACTTTATAGCTTTATGTTTGATTTATTATGTTCTTAATGAATAAAAAACAAAACAAACCAAAAAGAAAAAAAAGTTCTTTACTGATGAAAGAGCTAAGATTCTTTACAACTGCGTCCCCTTATTGTTTATTATAATGTTTTATTGTCATTTTGACCAAATAACCAAGTATCATTTCTCACCATGATCCTGTCTTAATCAAGGATTCAAATCTCCTTGCTGACTCTTGATTTTCCTTTCCCAAAACTGGATCCAAAATACAGAAAAATAAAACTTTTAGAATAACTTTTATACTGGCTGCCTCAGTGGCTCAGTCAGTTAAGCATCTGCCTTTGGCTCAGGTCATGATCCCAGGGTCCTGGGATTGAGTTCCACATCAGGCTCCCTGCTCAGTGGGGAATCTGCTTCTCCCTCTGTCCCTCCCCCCGCTTGTGCTCTCTCTCTCTCTCTCGCTCTCAAATAAATAAATAAAATCTTAGAAAAAAAAACTTTTATACCTAAAACTATCTTTTAGAGTCTCCTGGAAAGGACTGTACAAGGTACTCTATAAACTACTGCTACTCCAAAGAACAAGGCTCTTAGGAACATGCTTCCCAGCTGGTATTACTTAAGACCGCTTTCAGACTATACCCCTACACTGGATCAGGATGTCTAGGATGCTTTTTAGTCCAGAAGCAGATGTTTCATGAAAATAGATTGTTGACCCAAGTTCTATCTGAACAAGAACTACACAGCACTGAATGAAATGACAAAGGGAAATTTTTTATTGTAGTTATTTGTGGAGAATATTGTTGATGTTACCTTTATGTTCTATTTTTTGTGGCTATATGAGGAAGTCCTTTCACTTTTTCCTTAAACTATTTCCAAGCCACATTTTAATAGAATCTGTTTTTGTGATCTGAAATAAAATATTAAGTGGTATCTGATTTTCACTGAATCCTCAGCATTCAGGAACTTAGTTTTCCTTAACTTTTTATGGCAATACAGTTATTTTGCATAGGCTCGATAACATTCCCATGTCCTTTTTATCAGGCTATAATTGGATTTTGTAACCATATGTTCCTGTAATGTTATATCTGAGAATGATTTCATTTAATCAGATATGAAAAACCACATTAAGGAACAACAGTTGACTTCATATATGGCGCCAATGCTTCCAAAAAAGCCCCCCTAGGAAAACTGACCTGATACTTGGTTACAGGGTCCCCTGACATACAGGTGGTGAGGAAGGTCACTTACTTCCACACTGCAAGCCTTAGAGCAAATGTTGGGATATTTGATATTAATTCACCTAAATTTATCAGCAAAGCAGGTGAAATCTAGTGAGAAAGTTTCTTAGGCATGGTTTCCTAAGCTTGGGATACTAAATAAAAAAGGTGTTTAAAAGTCCAATCTGAGATTCTTTTTGAAAATGTCTATACATAATTTTGTGGCTCAAAACTAAAAACTCTGGATTTGCAAAGAAAATTCAAGGATGTCTGTATGATTTTAGCACTCTTACTGTACCTAAGTAAATAGGTCACAGGTAATGAGACCATTTTGTGATCAAGAATAGTCTTTGAAAATTATGAGAGATCATAAGAGGGATGAGAAACCGTCAGCAAAAATTGTGAAAGACTAAAATGATAAAAGATTTCGAGTGTCCTTTCAAAGGAATGCCCACTGTTGTCTACTGGATCCTTTGGGGTTTTATGTGATTGTAAAAAAAGTCTTCACCTTTGACTCGGCTAGGTTATTCTGCAACTCTGTAGAAATGGAAATTACCCTGTGGATGGTGTTGGTGATACAATGCAAATGAATTCTGTCTGGTAGAGAATATATCATTTCCTGATTTCCTTAAGTCCAATTCTCATTTGGACCAATTTTAACACCCTACCCGTTCCTAATAATTGGTTAATTAGTGAGGTAAAAAAATCTGTGACACGTGTTCATTCTGTATCAGGGTCATAATTTTACCTTTAAAAATAACCTTTAACAGGGCGCCTGGGTGGCCCAGTCGTTAAGTGTCTGCCTTTGGCTGAGGTCATGATCCCAGAGTCCTGGGATCGAGCCCCACATCGGGCTCCCTGCTCAGTGGGGAGTCTGCTTTTCCCTCTCCCGCACCCCGTGCTTGTGTTCCCTCTCTCATTGTGTCTCTCTGTCAAATAAATAAATAAAATCTTAAAAAATAATAATAACCTTTAACATTTGGATCCTTTTATTTCTCAAAGCATCTAATTAAAAAGCAACTGTTTAGCTGGAGTTAGCAAGCTACAGCCTTCTGCCTATTTTTATAAGGCTCTTACAAAAGAGCTAAGAACTATTCTTACATTTTTAAAGAGTAAAGAACAACAACAACAAAAAACATGTAACAGAGAGCAAATGTGGCCCTCAAATACTGAAATATTAATTATACAGCCCTTTACAATAAAAAATTTGCCAATCTTTGCTTTAGATCAAAATTAGAGCATGTCAATTGGCATAGACATTTTAATATGAGTGACCGACTAGACAATATAGAAGAGACTGAGGATTAAGTCAGCATTTTAGGAGCAAAGTTACATTAGGACCCAGAATGAGAAAATAGGCTCCTTAACTAAAATACTACCCAGAGATGTATCAGGCATACTGTATATGAAGAAACTGTTTAAATAACATTTTTTCATTATTTTTCAGACTTCTCAATACTAATTAAAGTTTGCTTGAATACGCCCTTGAACAGAAACAAAACCGAATACAAGTTTCATTAGAATGCAATTAATGCAATAAATTTTCATACTGCTGAATAAATACAATATAATCTGGACATTAACAGATAAAAAAACAACATGCTAAATTCAGAATTTACTGACAAGAAAATATTTTTCCCTCAATAATACAAACCTAAGACAGAATTTTTATTGTGTTCAACACTGTTGAGTACTGGGGGTGGGGGGATGTTGAAAATTTCATAGGGAAATAGTACTCGGAGGGGGGGGGGGATGCTGAAAATTTCATAGGGAAATAGATTTTATCCTTCCAAAATTCCTGGGGAAAAGATGTCTCTAAAAACCTCTCTACTGTGTAACATTTCAAACATACATAAAAGAGAGGAAAATGAATGTTGTGCACTCTTCATCCAGCTTCAATTATTTGGAAGCAAATCCCAGACAAAAGATGTTCTTTATAAAAACCAAGGCTGGGGCGCCTGGGTGGCTGAGTCGTTAAGCGTCTGCCTTCTGCTCAGGTCATGATCCCAGGGTCCTGGGATCGAGCCCCACATCGAGCCCCACATCGGGCTCCCTGTGCGGCGGGAAGCCTGCTTCTCCTTCTCCCACTATCCCTGCTTGTATTCCCTCTCTCACTGTCTCTCTCTGTGTCAAATAAAAATAAATAAAAATCTTAAAAAAAAAAACAAACCCAAGGCTAATTCCAGAGACTTTCCTATATTATTAAAGCCTATCTCAGCTGTCAGAACTCATGAATATACTACTTTATTTTTTCGATAAAATGCCTAATGTTCTCCTTCTCTTTTACACTTCACTATATTTTATTCTTGAAGGATCTACTGGAGTATAATGTCCAAAGACCACGAACCTTGTTCTGTTCCTAGATTGACCTTCTTGATGTTGATGCCTAATGACTGGTTAAGTTTTTCCCAAAATGGCAAAAGATGGGAAAAGTAAACTTGAGTCAAAGAAGAATGATAAATCTAATAAATCAATTACTATCTGTAGTCATAGATGGCAGAGAATAGATTTGCAAGCAAGACTGTGAAGTTAAGGGGCGCCTGGGTGGCTCAGTTGGTTGGACTTCTGCCTTCGATTCAGGTCGTGATCCCAGAACCCTGGGATCGAGCCCTGTGCTGGGCTCCCTGCTGAGCAGGGAGCCTGCTTCTCTTTCTCCCGCTCCCCCTGTTTGTGCTCTCTCTCTCTAATAAATAAATAAAATCTAAAAAAAAAAGACTGTGAAGTTAAGATGTGTCACATCAGTTGGCTGTGCATTTCTCAAGGAGTCTCTTCTGCCTTCTTCCACCAGGCAACTTGTTTCGCTAGCATTAACCTCCCAATGGGACTCAATAAGAGGTAGGTTTTCTTTAACTCCAGCAGCTCTCCTTGTATAAAAGCAAACCCCCATATCCAGCCGGTGGCTGGAGGAGCAACAAATGACAAAGCAAGGAACTGGTAAGGGGTTTAAAATCTCTTGAGATTAGTATGGTCATATGAACTTTTAAATAAGGCAAATACTTTCTTTTACTGTTTAGAATGAATTAGTTCAGAAAGGAAAGCAAGAGAGGCTTTTTTTTTTTTTTTAAGATTTTATTTATTTATTTGACAGAGAGACACAGCAAGAGAGGGAACACAAGCATGGGGAGTGGGAGAGGGAGAAGCAGGCCTCCCGCGGAGCAGGGGAGCCCGATGTGGGCCTCGATCCCAGGACCCTGGGATCATGACCTGAGCCGAAGGCAGACGCTTAACGACTGAGTCACCCAGGTACCCCGAGGCTTTTGTTTAATGTCAAAGCCAATATCAGAATTATGAGGTTTTAGGAAGAAGAATATAAGCACTGACCTTGTTTAGAAACTAACTAAATTACCTGTCTAGTTACCCGAGACACTTAACACTTAACACTTAAAAAGTACAAGAAGCAGTGAAGGTTGCTTATTTAGTCTCTGCCTACCTCAAAGGAATCCTGTACCACAATGTCATCTACCACCTAAGGGGCTCAAAGGTGCTGTGGGGAGCTGTTTCACAACTGCAAAGTATCATAAAGCAAAGTATCATAAAGGAATACAATCTCCTTACTCAAGAAAGGTCCAAGTAACCCCTAAGTATTGCCTGTAAAGCAACTGCAGAATCATACAAAAATTTATTTCATAAAATGAAATGGTGTAATAAAATAATTGTTTTTATGTTTTATGTTTTTATGTCATGAGACATATAGTATAGAATAGTGGTCTCCAACCTGAAGTCCACAAAAGGGTCCAATGGAAAGTGTACAGTCACCCATAATAAAGTTGTATAGGCAGATTAAAGTGAGAAATATTTAATTTTGTCTGGGATTATGACTACTCCAGGTAATACCACTGTACCAGTGTCATTCAGAAATGATGACTGGGGAAAAAAAAAAAAGAAATGACTGGCTCTTAGCCCTTGATTACTTTCCTTTTTTTTTTTTTAAAGATTTTTTTTTTTTAATTCATTTGACAGAGAGAGAGAGAGACAGCGAGAGAGGGAACACAAGCAGGGGGAGTGGGAGAGGGAGAAGCAGGCTTCCCGCCGAGCAGGGAGCCTGATGCGGGGCTCGATCCCAGGACCCTGGGATCATGACCTGGGCCGAAGGCAGATGCTTAACGACGGAGCCACCCAGGCGCCCCTACTTTTCTTTTTTTGAAAGGAAAATAATATATGGTGTTTTTAAACAAATATTTTCAAAACAGCAGGCTCATGAGGACCAAGTTGATTCTAGTTCCTAACCTTCAATGTTAAAAAAACAAAACAAAACAACAGAAAACAAAAAACTCAGAAATTTTATTTATTCATTTATTTATTTTAAAGATTTTATTTATTTGACAGAGAGAGGTACAGCGAGAGAGGGAACGCAAGCAGGGGGAGTGGGAGAGGGAGAAGCAGGCTTCCTGCTGAGCAGGGAGCCTGATGTGGGGCTCGATCCCAGGACCCTGGGATCATGACCTGAGCCGAAGGCAGACGCTTAACGATTGAGCCACCCAGATGCCCCAAAACTCAGAAATTTTAAAATATAAAGTAAAAGCATATTCTCTGTCTGGAAAACTACCACCTGGAGGCAATATATAGATAATGCTGTATTGTTTTGGAAAATGCTTTTCACCACAGTGAAGAGCTGTTTTCTTGCTATACTCCATGAATGTCAGAGCTACATAAGCCATCTCTTGAAAATCCTTACTTGATCTATTTTATACTTTCCAAATCCCAGGTGAACAACAGACCATACTGAAGTTCTAAGGAATAAAAAATAAGCACACTTTCCACATTCTCAGAAAATATGAAAATTGCTAAAAAATGAAGAAAAATGGCATTCAATGGGTTATTTCAAGTCCATATAAGGAGAACAAGAATTTATCTCAATTTATTCTTTGCAAAATATTACTAGCCACAGATGGCGGGGGTGGGGTAGGCTGGGCTGGGGGAGTAGGTGGGAGGTAAATATGAAGCTATTACATTTTAAAGTAACCTTGTTCATTATTCTTTGCTATTTAATTTTCCACTAAACTGCACAGAGCCCCAGTGGTTCCAAATATTAAGAATAGCCACATGACTCTAAATAAAGAGATATAACCAAGAAAGAGCAAGAAGCAAGATGAAGACAAGATACTACAGATACTAACTACTTCTGAAAACATAACTCTTGCCAAACTTCTTAAAATTTGTTATCAAAAACCAGTCAAATGGCCAATTTCTCATTCCTTTACCCTTTACCCTTTCTCTTAAGAAACCATTATGTTATAGTATTCTGGGGTTGGAAGGTTGCTGGTCTGCAGAGGAGACGGAATTGAGTCCTTGCATTGCCATCCATCAGTTGTGGACTTGTGTGATTTATGGAGCTTAAAATGAATCAAGGCTTAGTACCTATGAAACAGGACTGGCACTTGCAGGGCTGAGGGCTGGAGATGAAAAACTAGAGAAAACATAAATAGGATAGTTGAAGAAAACAGATGAACTGTCAAAGGAGAATGAAAAAGCAGTAAGTATAATATTTAGCTATTAAGACCAGAAGAGAGCATATACTTGATAAATATTGTTAAATGAAGGAATAAATAAGTAAATCTTTGAAATGAGTTGAAATTTAGGACAAAAGACAGAAAAATTTTACTCTGTTGCAGATTAGATGATCTCAGGGTTAATATTAATTTGCCTTCCATTTCTTCCTGAGATACTATGTTTTCTGTTTTCTGTTTCAATAGTTTTAAGCTGAGTGGTCACAAGCTTGAAAAAGAGAGGTAAGAGGCCAGAGGTAAGAACACTGAAGCATGGCAAGGATTGGAGTAAAGTGGTGGCAGAGGAAATGCAAAAGAAAAGCCCTAGTGATTCTTCTGAAGAAAGAACCAACAGATCTGCTGACTATATACTGGAGATTAAAGAAAAGAATGAATCAAAGATGAGGCCCAAGTTTCTAGCCTAAGAGAATTTCCAACGGGAAATTAAAAGAATATGGGGAAAGAAAATTATGAATCAAATTCAGATATTTTGATTTATAATAAGGAAAAAAACAGTCACTTAGAAATAGCTGGAAAGTAAAACTGAAAAAAAAATTTTTTTTAAGATTTTATTTATTTATTTGACAGAGAGAGAGAGACAGCGAGAAAGGGAACACAAGCAGGGGGAGTGGGAGAGGGAGAAGCAGGCTTCCCGCGGAGCAGGGAGCCCAATGCGGGGCTCGATCCCAGGACCTGGAATCATGACCTGGGCCGAAGGCAGACGCTTAACGACTGAGCCACGCAGGCACCCCTAAAGCTGAAATTTTGATCCAAAAAAAATTTGTATCTCCTAGATATGTTTCTGTAACTAGAGTCATTATTTAATAGATGCCAAATATGAAACCAAATATTCATATGCTCTTCAGTTCAAATGTATTTACATTAAATGTGAACAGCACATATAAGTGAACAAGTCAAAGCAACTAACTTTTCTGAATTCCAAATTCATATCAGGCTTAGAGTAATTAAAATGGCTGAATGAGAATCTGCACTGTTCCTGAAAAATAGCACAAGCACAGGTTCACTGTCAAAGCTGAAGCTAGGAAACAACTCACTCCTAAACTGGATCAATGTATACACAATAGATGTATACACAACAGTAGTAATGATTCTGACCATAAAGGAGAAAAGAAGGTAAGGAAGATAACATGACACCTTCTCCTGGGATCAATAAGTATGTTCTAATATAGAAAGTTGAAGAATTAATGTCCCTTTGAATTCTAATTTACATACCAGTGTTTTCTCAAAAGAAATTCCTAGCTATAAAAGAGGGAATGGCACCAAATGAGTGCTGTGCAAAGGGCATAAGTGTACTAAGGGCACATTACTACCCCAAATGTCTGTACAGCTGGGGTCCTCAATTTCTTTTTTTTTTTTTTTAAAGATTTTATTTATTTGACAGAGAGAGCCACAGCGAGAGAGGGAACACAAGCAGGGGGAGCAGGAGAGGAAGAAGCAGGCTTCCCGCACAGCGGGAAGCCCGATGTGGGGCTCGATCCCAGGACCCTGGGATCATGACCTGAGCCGAAGGCAGACGCTTAACGACTGAGCCACCCAGGCGCCCCGGGTCCTCAATTTCTAAACGAGGAAGAAAAAGGAGGAGAAGAGGGAAGAATAGAAGGAAATATGCCTGGAGACTGTTCTCCCAACCAAGGTTACTCCTGGCATTTTGGCCATTAAGGCCTCCATGGGCTCTATGCACTAAATGCCAGCATCACTCCCCTCCCCAAGTCTTTTTGACAACCAAAATACTCTCATATTTCCAAAAGCTGGAAGGGATGTTTGCGGGGGGTGGGGGGAGGGAGAACTGAGAGGTTCCTGGACATCTGAAATCTGACTAAATTTTATAATTCAAGAGTTTTCACAAAAGATGATTCATTCTTTAAATATCTGTAAGCCTTCAATCTTGATTTTACTTGTCAGAATCCAACAAAGATGCCATCATGTTCACTGGCCTGATTTCCTCAGACTCAACCTATTTGAAATACTTAACAAACAAAAAAAAATCTAATATAAGGGTGCTTGGGTGGCTCAGTCAGTTAAGTGTCCAACTCTTGATTTCAGCACAAGTCATGGTCTCAGGGTCATGAGATCGAGCGAGACCTGCATTGGGCTCCATGCAGGCATGGAGCCTGCCTAAGATTCTCTCTCTTCCCCTCTCCCTCTGTGCACCCCCTCACTCATGCTCTCTCAAAAACAACAAACAACAACACCACCAAAAAACAAAACACTAATATAACAATAAAATTACTTATTCCAAAGAAGAGAGTGGAAACCCTGTTCTGAGATTTCTGTATTCCATTAGAGAACACAGACTTGTATAGTATTTGAATGGGTAAATTAACATAGCAGACCATTAAACTCTCAATAGTAAAATAAGGACCTATGGACACAGGTCAACAATCTGTGGTCCTAATGAAACTACTTATAAAATAAGGCTTCCTAAAAATTATATAAGACCAATTCATTTATGATTATTTAAAAAAAAAATAAGGGATGATTGCATATGGAAGCCCCAACATTCACTTCTGGTTCTCCAGAGCAAGACAGACAGTGTAGCTCAATAAACGTCTGTTGACTAGATCAGTAAAAAATAAAACCATATATCATATCACCTCAAATACATGCTTATATTATTTAAGTACAGCCAGTTGTGGCTGATTTCTGAATTGGTCTTCCATTTTTTGTATTCAATGTTTTACAGAACCACTTTTGATTACTAGGCAGTATTTGTTTACAAATTAATTTTAATTCTCTAAGGATTGAGTTCGTTTCTGAGATTCTACAACCATGTAAAAAATAATTACCGAAAAAAAAGTTCACAGAATTCCAAATTAGAGTTGTAAGAAACCTTAAAACATAGTCTACCCCATGATTAAGTGAATTTATTAAAAATGTCTGAGGGACAAATTTCTCATATAAGACTAAGAAGCAATAAATATGGAAGACCTCTGTTTTTAAGCCATTATTTAGAAAATCAGTATGGAACTGTTTCTAGTTTGTTCCTGACTTCGGCAGCCACTCAGGAAAAAAATTACTTTTATCTCCTTATGATCTGATAAAAATATGTAAAACATTTGAAGTTAAAATTGAGAAAACTGCTAAGGCTTTTAAAGGTATTACAGAATTTGCAGACTGCTAATCTAGGGAGTTGGAAAGGAAAAGTCCTAATTACAATTCCTAATAGCCTAGTGCTTGTCTTCATAACCTTAAGGGGAAAACTTTAGTAAGACAAATCTGTCCATGATCAATTGAAACAATGTACTTTTAGTGTCTCTTTGTAAACAAAATTGAGATGGGGATATTGTTAGGCATTTCGTTTATTCTTCTCAACTACTAGGAACTCTGCTCTCAGGGTGTTTATGTTTTAATCATATTAACAACAATGTTTCTGATACAATATCCTAAGGTAAGGTACTAAGGTAGTATTAATAATGCTTTGTTTCTAGAATTTTAATTTCAAAGAATGACTAAGACATCCTAATTCTTAAATGTATTGCAATGTAACAGGAGCTCTGTCTGATTTAGGTTAATTACGATCCCACCACGCAGACTCTTTTTGGTGCAGTATCTAAATCACTTTGTTAAGCGTTAGGAGATCTGCTAGAGAACCTAGTTATAGCATTTAATTTAGTTCCTGTTTGCTTTCTCTTCAACTGAAAATGGTGTTAAGAACAGCTGTCCTTTCCGTAAATTACATAAATGTGGTACAGCTGAATCACATAATGTGATGACTTCTGTTTTTCATTTGAGAATACCAATGGATTCCAATTCTATGGCTGAAATTTTTAATTATTCTTTTCAGCTGCTTGACATCTTCAACTCTGATTAACCATATCAATCTCTTTCGCCAAGGATTTAATGAAGAGGTTGATCAGGACAGAAGTATCCTGCAGCAAACCATCAGAGACCTTGTTCCAGGGTGATAGTTTTCTGAGTTAGTACTATTTTCATACCTTCATTCATTTACTCAGTTATGAATAATCAGTCATAATTTCCCCCCAAAGATATAATGAAAAACTGTTAAAGGCACGGCTGAAATCTAGATATGCTATGTTTTCAGAGTACCTCTCATCTACTAGTATAGTAATCCTATTAAAAAAGGAAATGAATTTACTTGGGGATAACTTAAATTTAGAAAATCTGTTTAATACCCTAGTAATTAGGGCTTCTTTTATAAAGTACTTATTTATGTATTCCTAACCACTAGCCTTTAACAGTAACAATTTAGAGCTAAGTAGACTGAAAATTTGTCTGTTTTTCTTTTTTTTTTTAAAGATTTTATTTATTTATTTGAGAGAGAGAATGAGACAGAGAGAGCATGAGAGGGTCAGAGGGAGAAGCAGACGCCCCGCCGAGCAGGGAGCCCGATGTGGGACTCGATCCCGGGACTCCAGGATCATGACCTGAGCCGAAGGCAGTCGCTTAACCAACTGAGCCACCCAGGCGCCCTGTCTGTTTTTCAAAGAATTAACAGCACCTAGAAAATACCTTTCTACACCTAATTTTAACATTAGTAAAAAACTGAACTTAAGCATTACAGTTTTACCTTAAGACTCTTAATGGTTTAGAAATTTTAGATCAAGTAAATGTTTTTTTTTTTTTTTTTTTTTAAAGATTTTATTTATTCATTTGAGACAGAGATACAGAGAGAGAGCGAGAGCATGAGCAGGGGAGAGGCAGAGGGAGAGGGAGAAGCAGGCTCCCCGCCGAGCCAGGAGCCAGATGTGGGGCTCGATCCCAGGACCCTGGGATCATGACCTGAGCCGAAGGCAGACGCTTAACCATCTGAGCCACCCAGGCGCCCCATAGATCAAGTAAATGTTAAAAGTACACATATATATCCATTTCACTATACATTTTTACACTAATTTCAAATTCCAATTTATCCAATTTATTAATTGGCAGATCACAGATATTAATCTCAAATAAAGATACATTGCTTTCCCTTAAGGAAGATTTTGTTTCTACAAAACAATATGCAAATGAAAGATTTACATATAGGATAATATTTATTACATTTAATAATATTACGTCGGACTTAAAAATGGTTAAAGAAATTATAAAATGAATGCTTTTCAAAGCAAATACCCTACCCAAAGTAATAAGACTTTGTCTAAATCCAGATTTTCCTATACACTATTAGTTCCAGTTTAAGTAAGGTAAAATCCCTCACTTACTGTCTATAAACAGTTTGTAATGAAAGAATAATAATCATGGGGTGCCTGGGTGGCTCAGTCAGTTAAGTCCGACTCTTGATTTCACCTCAGGTCATGATCTCAGGGTTGTGAGATCGAGCCCTGCATAGGGCTCCACGCTGTGCGTGGAGCCTGCTTAAGATTCTCTCCCCATCTCCGCCTCCTTCTGCCCCTCCCTCCACAAGAAGGAAGGGAGAGAGGGAGGGAGGGAGGTGGATAATCAGTTAAGAAATTGCTTTTTAGGGGAGCCTGGCTGGCTCGGTCAGTAGAGCATGTGACTCCTGATCTCAGGGTTAGGAGTTTGAGCCCCATGTTGGGTGTAGAAATTACTTAAAAAACAAAAACAAAAACACAACAACAACTGTTTTTTAAATCTAATAACTGTCTAGAAACAGAATATATGCAAAGTTTGAGACATGAGTTTATATTTTTGAGAGTCATAGGAAAATGTATATTTTGCTTTTAAAACCAATCTATACATGTCTGTACATGTGTATTCATGGACATGATATTCATCTGAGCCTCCTAAAATCCGAAGATCTTGAGAGGTTACCTTGTGAAACAGGTTTAATTTACAGATGAGAAATAAAAGCTCTGGCATGTTAACTAAATTCCCCAAGTTCCTACCTAGTCATGTAGGGCTGGTACTATAAACCAGGTCTCTTGAGTCTTAGTCTCTTGATAATACCATTCTAGACTTTTTATTTTTTTTATTTTTATTTTTTTTAAATTTTTTTTTAATTTTAATTTTTTAATTTATTTATTTGATACAGAGAGACACAGCGAGAGAGGGAACACAAGCAGGGGGAGTGGGAGAGGGAGAAGGAGGCTTCCCGCGGAGCAGGGAGCCTGATGCGGGGCTCGATCCCAGGACCCCGGGATCATGACCTGAGCCGAAGGCAGACGCTTAACGACTGAGCCACCCAGGCGCCCCATTCTAGACTTTTTAGAAACAACAATGCAATCTAGAGCCTTTGCCTCCAAGGTGAAAATGTTCATGCTGATCAGTCAAAACCACAACCACCTGGTCAGTAAGAACCAAGAATATTTCTACCTTACTCTAATCCTGCTTTCATGCTCCAAAAGAAGATATTAATTGAGTGTAGTTCTTTAGATATTGCTCATTGTTTGAGGTATGAACAGCAGCCACCTGGATGTCCTGGACTTGGCTTTACTCTTTCTCTTTATACAGCTCCAAAACTCAGAGGTAATCTGGCATATAACCGATTCAGTGGAGAATAACAGTCAAATGATGCAAGCAATTTACCACAGCTCATACAAGGGAAAACATTAGATAAACAGGCAAAAATTGGATTTTTTCATAAAGTGACCTATATTTGATAAAATATATATGATACAATGTATGCATCAGAAATGTAAATGCAATGATGTAAAATATAAAAGTAGCTTTAGTTTAGGAAGAAGTATGTAATAAAAGTTCTCTCTTCCTTTCCACTCTCAAATTGTGTGACCTCACTGGCAGTTTGGTTCTTCAAAATGAAAACGGACCTCTTAGAAATTAAAAGAATTATCTGAAGACGTAGAGTTGTGGTAAACTTTCTCCAGACTACCCATTCCCCCATTTCATTCTCACATACTAATACATGTAGTCTTTTGTTTTCTAATTAGCAGCTTCCTATTGTTGCCAATTCTGTTCCTAATAGCTCTTTGGTGAGACTCATCTTGGAGTATCTGATCTCTCATTCTGAACATACCTCATCTCTAGTGACCGCCATTAACAGAATAAATGAAAAGCCTTTATTTCTAGGAAACTTACAATTTCTTTGAACCCACCGGATAACTGTTAAATAGGATAATATGGGATCCAGTTCCTTGGGTAAGGAAGAAGGCTGCACCATCTTTGGGGGTGAGGGGGATATCAAAGATATTTAATATTGTGGCACTTCAAGTGGGCATCAAAACAGTTTCCTCCCTGAATGACAACACTATAACATATTTACGTATATCTTGGTAAACTTCTGTGGGTATACTAATAATGTAAATTCCATCAGTGTATCAGAGAGTGCATATGTTTTACACTTTGGTGGAGATTACCAAATTACCCTTTGAAAAGATTACAGCAATTTGCACTACTACCAACAGCATAGGCGAATGACTGTGCCAGCTCTAGGTATCAACTTTTGCATTTGATTACTCTGATAAGTGAAAATAAAATCTCATTTTAATTATCAATTGCATGCTTTTAATTAAGAATAAACTTGACCATTGTTTGATACATAATTTGACCATACATATTCCTCTTTTTGTGAGCTCTTTTGGATCCCCGTAAGAATCTTTTCCCTGAACTTGCAATCAGGACATAATTAAAATATGCCTACATTTTTAAAAAGATTTTATTTATTTATTTGTGTGTGTGTGAGAGAGAGAGAGAGAGTGTGTGTGTGTGTGTGTGTGTGTGCACACAAGCAAGGGGGGAGGAAGAAAGAATCTCAAGCAGACTCTGAGCTGAGCACTGAGCCTGATGGGGGCCTTGATCTCAAGACCCTGAGATCATGACCTGAGCTGAAACCAAGAGTCAGGCGCTTTAACCAACTGCGCCACCTAGGTGCCCAAGAATGCGCCTATATTTTTAAAAAATAGACAATTGGGGCGCCTGGGTGGCTCAGTCATTAAGCGTCTGCCTTCGGCTCAGGTCATGATCCCAGGGTCCTGGGATCGAGCCCCACATCGGGCTCCCTGCTCGGCAGGAAGCTTGCTTCTCCCTCTCCCACTCCCCCTGCTTGTGCTCCCTCTCTTGCTGTGTCTCTCTCTGTCAAATAAATAAATAAAATCTTTAAAAAAAAAATAAAAAATAGACAATAGAGGAACCACCAGAAATAAAAAGCCAACTTGAATTGAGCTTCTACACTCTCCAGAAATGATTCTTTATAAACTTATCCTCACAGGTTTCCACTGAATATAAAATACTTTCTTCCACCCAAGTATCAATCTAAACAGTTTGTATTCTCTACTTATTCTCAGACTTCCAACAACCACTACAATTTTCATGAAGAGCAAATGAGAATTAAAGGACATATTCTAATCCTATTTCCTGGGCTTACACGTCTCAAATTTTCCTATTTTACTTATCTGAAAAATAATCTGGATTGTTCCCCAAACTATTTTAAAATCAAAGATAGGCTCCTAAATATATCTAATAGAATCAAATAGAGGACTAACAGAGGAATCCTTGTATTTCAGGTACTGAAGATGCATACGCAGTTTGCACATGTACACTCATATATCCTTCCCTCCCCCACCCCTTTTCCCCCTACATATGGGGATTAGAAGTATAAACATGAAGATGACAATTATGGCGATAGAGAAGGGTGTGTCTCTCAGGTTGTCTTTTCTGCTTGTTTGACCTCTTGAAACTACAAATGAAAAGAAAATGTTTTCTCTCCTACCTCAAACCCTGTCCCCAGTCTACCTTACAACACACACACTCCTGTCCATGCTCAAGGTAAAAACATATAAACTGAAGTCCAAGTGAGCCCTACCTTTAAAGGCCCACAGTTA
This sequence comes from Halichoerus grypus, assembly GCF_964656455.1. Classification (NCBI taxonomy): domain Eukaryota; kingdom Metazoa; phylum Chordata; class Mammalia; order Carnivora; family Phocidae; genus Halichoerus; species Halichoerus grypus. The sequence continues at coordinate 163,537,676 of NC_135712.1, read as the reverse complement.
TTTAACTGGAATCAAATTATGGACACTCCTTATTCCCCAGCTGAAAATACTCTCCCTTCTCTCCCTTCTCTATACTTGTAAATGATATAATTTTTCTACTTTGTATCACACCTTCCTATTTTTAGTTATTTTTGCAAGTTTTCATATTTTCTAATAGAGATCATGAGTCCTTACGTCAAAGTTGTGTCTTACACATTACTGAACTCCTGAGAACACCCACCACAGTACTTTATACTGAATGGCCAGTCACTGTTTCATTCTTATATTAGGTGAGTTCATATTTGTAAAGTGGTTTGAAGAGTACCGGCACATGTAAGTTTATTAAATAAAATAAATGAAGGAAATGGACCAATTTTCCCTCCCTACTGAATTTTTTCCATCAACATTTTTCCCATCTCCCACCTTAAAGAAACTTCTTTTTGACCCCATTTCCTCTACCAGTTACTGCCCACTTCTATGCTCCCTTACTGAAGTAAACTCACTAAAATGGTCTAAAACTCAGTCTCCAAATGCCTCTCTTCCCATTCTTAAACTCACTCAACTGGTTTTAATCTCATCATTCTACCAAAAAATGTTTGGGAAGATGACCAATCATCCCTACATTACTATATCCAAAGATGAGTTCTTAGTCCTTACCTTACTTGACCTATCAGCATCATGTGACAGAGCTACTGTTTCTCTCCTCCTATGAAGAATTTCTATACTTGGCTTCCAATACACCATACTCTTGATTTTCCTCATTCATCATGGGCCACTATTCCTCCTCCTCTTCTCAAACCGAATTATTCAGGGCTCAGTTCTTTTTCCTCTTCTCTCCCTTATTTACATTCATTCCCTCTCTTGGTAACTTCATCTAGTCTCTTGATTTTAAATACCATTTAACTGTAATACCTCCTTCAATTATATTTTCAGCCCAGACCTCCTAAATTCCAGACTCATATAGTCAATTATTCTCACTTAGACATCTAACAGACATCTCAGACTGAACTCTTGCTCTTGCCCACAAAACCTGCCCCATCAGCAGACTTTATATCTCATTAATGACAAATCCATTCTTCCAGCTGTTCAAGCTAAAATCCTTGTAGTCATCAATTTCTCTCTTTCGTACCTTACATTCAATCCACCAGAAAATCCTGTTGGCTGTACATTCAAAATACATCCAAAATCTAACCACTTTTTATCTTCACTTCTGCTACTTTAGTCTGAGCCATGGTCATATCTTGTCTGGGTTACTAGAATGGCCTCCTTACTTGGTCTCCCTTGCCACCATATAATCTATTCTCAGTACTAAACCAGAATGATCCTTTTTTTTGTTAAGATTTTATTTGACAGAGAGAGAGACAGCGAGAGAGGGAACACAAGCAGGGGGAGCGGGAGAGGGAGAAGCAGGCCTCCCGCTGAGCAGGGAGCCCGATGCAGGGCTCGATCCCAGGACCCTGGGATCATGACCTGAGCCAAAGGCAGACACTTAACGACTGAGCCACCCAGGCGCCCCCAGAATGATCCTTTAAAAATAAAAGTCAAATCATGTCACTCCTCTGCTTAAAATTCTTCAATGTATTCCCTTTACATTCAAAGAGAAAGTCAGTCCTTAAAAATGGCTTCAGGGGCATTTCTGATCTGGCCCTCTGTGTGGGAGATTAATAGCCACAAATTCACCCAATCAATTATGCCTTTCTCTTTACAATTTTACTTTATCATTCCTTCCATCAAAAAGTGGAATCTATTTCTCCATCCTGTGAAACTGGGTTTGGTCATGGACTTGGCTTTAGCCAAATGAAACATCAAATGTGACACAGAAGAGACTTGAAATGTGTTTGCATATCAAGGCTTACTCTCTCTTGCGGCACTGAGATCTCCAGTAGGCTTTACATCTCTGTTAATGACAACTCCATCCTTAGAGCTGTGCAGGCTAAAACTCTTGTACATGGAGACAGGCTCAACTAACAGCCAGAACCAACTATCAGACATGCAAGGGAGCCCATCTTAGACCATCCAGCTCCACCTAAGCCATCCAGCAATGATAGTGACCTCCAGGCAAGACCAGCATAAAAACCAACCATTGTTTAATCCCAGCCCAAATAGCTGACTCACATAACTGTGAGAAAATAAAATAATTGTTTTAAGTCACTCAATTTTGGAGTGGTTTGTTTTACAGTAATAGACAACTGAGAAACTCTATTACATCTTTGATACCCCAATTCCTACCACTCTGCCCCCTTTCTTGCTCTAGTCATACCAACCTCTCTTCTATTCTACAATCAGGAACACTCCTGCTTTTTTTCTGGCTGTACCCTCTACTGGGAATGCTCATTTCTCAGACAGTTGTATGGCTAACCCGCTTATTTCTTTTAAGCCCTTTTTCAAATGTCTCTTTTTTAATGAGGCTTACACTTACTATCTTTTTTTAAAAAGCAGTCTACCCCTAGCACTTCCAATCTCACTTACCCACCTTTATTGCTTTTATAGCCATCCTCCTTCTCTAACACACTCCATAGTTTACTTATTAGGTTTATTACGTGTTGTCATCTTCCCCAATTAGAATATAAGGTTCAGATGTGAGAGGAGTTTCATTTTATCTTTTAAAAGTTCACTGTTTGATATAGTGTTTACAAGGTAAAGCATCTATATATGACCAAGTGATTACACATGTATGTTCTGAACTGCGACTGTAAATTCTGGGCATTTGTATAGAAAACTCAAGCAATGTCAACACTGGTAAGGAATTGTCTGGAATGTCTGCATTACATATGACTTAAACATATAGATGTGTGGTGTTGCAGGACTATTAAGAAAGGAAAAAGGGAATTATTCGTCTTTAGAACTCATCAACATCTGGAGATATTTTAATCTCATTTAAAAAATAGATTTAAGTTCAACATTGTCTGGCTTTCTAAAATTCTCCATTTTATTACCTTGAGTAAGATACATTTTCCCCTCAAATCTTCCTTCAAAATATTCATTCTATAGTTTAGAATGAACTCTTAACAAAGCATGTTGCAATCTCATGTAAGGAGGACATATATGAACCCCAATCTATAGCAGTTTGATGTATCCAGATAGTAATAATAAGAATTACAGGGCGCCTGGGTGGCTCAGTCGTTAAGCGTCTGCCTTCGGCTCAGGTCATGATCCCAGGGTCCTGGGATCGAGTCCCGCATCAGGCTCTCTGCTCCTTGGGAGCCTGCTTCTCCCTCTGCCTCTCTCTCTCTCTCTCTGTCTCTCATGAATAAATAAATAAAATCTTTAAAAAAAAAAAAAAAAAAAGAATTACAGATGTGGAGCAAGTACCTCATTTCTGAGTTTCTGAGATCCCAGGACCCTGGGATCATGACCTGAGCCGAAGGCAGACGCTTAACACCTGAGCCACCCAGGCGCCCCCATTTCTGAGTATTTTAATCATTGTTTCAATGAGAGTATTTTAGTTCACCAGAGTCAATGAACAGTTTGTTAAGTGAGAGGGAGACATGGGTAAGGAAGCAAGAAAAGTTTCATCTACAATCATTTACTCAGGTACTCAGTATATTTTTAAGCAAATTTTCTCCACTCATGAATTAATACAATCATGGAGAAAATCAATTAAAATGTTTAAATTACATTTTATGTTCCCCTCTTCCATTTCGACTGTCAATAAGGGGGGGAAAGGAGTTAATTTCTGTTTTACTATCAGTCTCCACCTCCTATCCTTTTAGGGCTCTCCCATGAATTCTTTCTTTCAGACCAACCCATTCAACCTGAGCTAGCATTCGTAATAAAACATAGGTAAGTAAACTGACCTTTTCTAACCCCAGAACAAACAGAGATGTGCCAAGGTTTTAAAATCCAAGATACAGAACAAACAGAAAAAAAGGGTACAGAGCAGAGCCATAAATCTCTTAACGAAGTCAGTACTTAAATTAATAACCATAAGTCATAAGAGAGTAATTTAATATCAAACTTCAGAGTAAAAAATCTGGACCTTAAATCCAATGGTTCAAGGGCAAACAGTATTAATGTAGATTAGAATCAGGTAAAACTGAAAAATCTGTTTTGCTTTAGCATTATCTCTTAGGAAATATCTATGTATCATTTATAGAACCAATTCAAAAAATCATGGTAAAATCAAGCTATGGGCCAAATTTTCTACTCAAGATTACAGATCAAATGTGAAAATGGTGGTTGTGTTGCATAAAGCTGGATCATCTTCCTATCCAGTTGTATCCCAGAGACCTGTTCTTCTGATCTGGAGACATAAACTTTACCACTGAGATATGTGCACACTGCTTTACAATTCAGAAAACTGCCAAGTCTTTGGGAAAAATACAGTGAAAACAAGTAGCTGAGTGGTAAGAACCTTTGTGTTTTTGTTTTTTTTTTAAAGATTTTATTTATTTACTTGACAGAGAGAGACACAGCGAGAGAGGGAACACAAGCAGGGGGAGTGGGAGAGGGAGAAGCAGGCTTCCCGTGGAGCAGGGAGCTGGACGCAGGCTCGATCCCGGGATCGTGACCTGAGCCAAAGGCAGACGCTTAAACATCTGAGCCACCCAGGCGCCCCAAGAACCTTTGTTTTTAATGTGAGAAATATTTCAAATGGCTCTAATCCAAATTCTTATTTGTTATGCATGCCTAGCATCTTTCAAATTTAACCCAAGCTTTTCCTAAGCTGCCAAAAGCAAACTAAACTCTTTTGTTCATTGAAGGAAACACTTATTTTCTGGTAACTTTTTTGCCTGAGAGAGTGAGGATGACATTTACTCTGCACTGAAGCTTAGCCCATCACACCGGAGTCGGAACACTCCAGTATGATCTGAGCATGCCCACACAGTCAAAGAGTGTGCTATTTGCCCAAATAGCTATGGGCAAAATGAACAACTAGGAAACACATAACATGCTTCTTGATTATTGCAACCTCACACAAGTCAGTCCAAAAATAGCAAATGCCTGTGGCTGAGATCTACTGCTGAAAAATGCTGAGTTTCAGCAGCTCAAAGAATTTCCTGGGTCTATCTTTTTAACCGGCCCCCACTTAAAGCTGTAGAATTATAGGATTAAGGAAGAGATTAAAAAAAAAAAAGACAGATACACACACAGATACAACATACGGTTTCCGAGGAAAGTGAGGGTTCCATGCTTGTAAGGGAGAAAGAGGAGGAATATGCCGAATAACCCTCAGGTTTCTCCCAGATTTGAACATGCTGTACTGTGGCATGAGGTCAGCAGAGACTGACTCCAGCCCTGTGAGGCTGAATTCTACCCTGACAAAGCAGTATCACTGTAATATGAAGCAAAAGGATCCAGGGCATGTTGGCAGCTGTACAGAGTGGCTGTTCTAGAAAGTAATGGCAATTCCAAAACAAGAGATCTATGCTGTCACATGAGATAATCTTCAGCCCAGTTAAGCAATAAGCACCAAAAATACCTGAAGCCTAAACACAGGCAGCTCAAAATATTAAAAGGTAGGAAAGAACTTTTCTCCTTGAAACTGGAGGAGATAAACAGGAAGTGGGAAATTTGAAAAGCTATTGGTTAATTTGATTTGTATCACTAATAATATATTGATTTTGATCTGAGCTGAGGCACAGTTTCTGGACACTGTGACCTAGGTGAGAAGCCCCAAACCTTCTCTGTAATTTTACAACAGAGCAGGGAAAACATCCTGAAAATATATTTTTGGTAATGGATATATGCCAGAACTGAAGATCAGGTAAATAACCTTGGGGCGCCTGGGTGGCTCAGTCGTTAAGCATCTGCCTTCGGCTCAGGTCATGATCCCAGGGTCCTAGGATCGAGCCCCGCATAGAGCCCCCCATCAGGCTCCCTGTTCCCTGGTCGGCGGGAGGCCTGCTTCTCCCTCTCCCATGCCCCCTGCTTGTGTTCCCTCTGTCGCTCTGTCAAATAAATAAATAAAATTAAAAAAAAAAAAAAAAAGGTAAATAACCTCATTTCTCACACATACCCAGAAGGCAAAAGTTGCTACAGACCTAATGCACATTACTGTTTCTTTTTAGGCCACCAAAAATCTATACAATTGGTTAGAATGGTTAGAAATTCTTCCCTGAAATAAGGGGAACACTAAAAAAGTCTTATTCAGGAAAAGGATCCAGAACATGGTATTTCTGTCAAGAGAAAATATGAGGAAATGCACATATAATCCTTTAAATTTTGTGGTCTCCCTTACATTATGAAAGTTCTACTCCAGACCAGAAGTGACCCAATTGTTTAATAAATAAAATTTAGCCAGGAAACGGCAGTAAACACAGGACACAGAGACAAAACAGAACAGTATGAAAGCACCACCACAAGGTAAATTAAGTTTTTCAACAGTTCAGTATTAGCATAGAGTAAAGGAAGTTAGAATTTAATTTTTTTAAAGTAGGCTCCATGCCCAACGTGGGGCTTGAACTCACAATCCTGAGATCAAGAGTCACATGCTCTATTGACTGACCCAGCCAGGTACCCCATGAAGTTTAAAATTTTAAATAAGTTGAAAATTTACCCTATGTCATACTACCACTTAAAAAAAAAAGTCTTTCGGGGCACCTGGGTGGCTCAGTCGTTAAGCGTCTGGCTTCGGCTCGGATCATGATCCCAGGGCCCTGGGATCGAGCCCCGCATCGGGCTCCCTGCTCCGCGGGAAGCCTGATTCTCCCTCACCCACTCCCCCCTACTTGTGTTCCCTCTCTCGCTGTGTCTCTGTCAAATAAATAAATAAAATCTTAAAAAAAAAAAAAAAGTCTTTCAAAGCTGTTACTTACATGAAAAAGTCCAAACACCCAGGTATGTCACGTAATGATCTTGATGATCAGGTCTCCGCCTGCTTTTCCCATTCTCTCTCCTCTGTGTTCCATTCATTGAACTACCCATTACGGCCATTTTACAGGAATAGAAATGCAAAAGTAGGAAGGTTAACAACCTGCTCAGAGTTAAATGGCTGGGATTTAAACCACACTGTACAATTCTCACTCCACACTCTTACCTACTACGTAGTTATGACTACAATAAGAATTCCATCTTTAAGGAATCAGTAGCGATAGAACATGAGCACCCACAATGACATGTTCAGAAAATGAGAGAAAAGTGAGTCACTATAGGTTGGAGAAAAGCTTCAAAGAAAGAGGTAGAACTTAAGCTGAGCTGTTCATTCAAATATTTGAGGCACTGTTCTGGAGAAGCATCAAAGAACAAACATATTCTGCCTACATGCTAGCTGAGGAAGAGAGCCAATAAACAAACAAATATATATCCAATGGTGATGAGTGCTATGAGGAAAAATAAAGCAGAACAAAGAGGACAGAGGATGATGGGGCCTCTCTGATAAAATAACATCTGATCAGAGATCTGAATGAAAGCATGCAGATATCTGGGGAAAGGTACCCCAGGGAGAGATACCAAGTTCAAAGGCCTTGAGACACGAATGGATTTGGTGTGCACAAAGAATGCCAAGGAGGATGAGTGACTAAGGGAGGGAAAACAGAAAATGAGGACAGAGAGGCTTGGTGGATGAAAGCAGGGTCGGACTGTGTATGACACCGTAGGCTACTGTAAAGAAGTCAATGGGAGTCTTGAGCAGAGTTAGGAAAGCTTTTAGGTTTTAACAAGATCACTCTGAGTAAGGAATAGACAATGCTGGAATTAAGTGAGGGCCGGGGGACAGGAAAATGCTTAGGAGGCTATTACAATAGTCCACGCAAGACAGCTGAGGTCAAATACCTATGACATGTTATCTGACATCCACTGAGGGAGCAAAAAACAGGTATTAATACATAATGGAAGTGGGGTGGGAAGGAAGAAATAAATAAAGGAAAGGCTTTTCACTTACAAGATACACTAGTTTTAATTTTATAAGTATTAGTTCACCAATATTGGATTTAAAAAGGAGATACACATAGTTTGATTATTTACAGATTTCCAATTTCTAATCAAGGTTTTTTTGGATCTATACTTATACCCAAACACCTAACAGGTGATCTTATAATTTCTAATACAATTTTTCCATTCATTAAGAATTTTACTTAAAGATGTAATGCAACATCTTATTAAGTCTAGGAAACAAAAATATCACCAAATAGGAAAAACTATTACTGGGTAGTTTCAAAAGAGGTTGTTTTTAAATACTGGATATGTAGTTTCCCATATTAATAAATTTTGCTTTAGATCATTTTACAGGGACTTCTGAAAGAATAATTTACTTTGAACATGAAATTTTGTGTTGGTATCTAGACTGTCAAAGGAAATTTTGATTCCTGTTATAGGCTATACAGGGAACAGTGCCCAGAGCGGTCATTATTATCAATTGAAAAGGAATAACTGTATTTTATTTCTGAGTTCTGAGCTTCCTTCTTATGATCCTAACACAAGGCCAACATAAAATACGTTTGAGAGAGCAATAAGACATTTCTTTGGTGTATGGGGTTCAGTCCACTGCGAAGCAAGGAGACATGAACTAATGTTTTTCAGTTCCTTCTATGAACCATAATAGGAACAGAAGGGAGCATCTGATAAGTTATATAAACCTGTACGGACACAGCACTATATAGCTACAGACTTTAGGCCAAAAATGAATAGGCATTAGTAGGGGGACAGAAGGAATTCATCATTCATACCTCATCTATAGAGGAAATGCGTGACTAACAAAGGGATGAAACTGTTACACCCCTAAATTACTCTCTCCAAAGTCCGAAACAAAATTTTCTAAGAGGAAGGAGGGATCCTGTATTATTAAATAAGTATTACCATGTGTCAGGCCCTGTGTCTGGCATTTAGGGATGAAAAAATGAGTAAGACGAGCAAGTCTTGCTTGCTACTGACATTAGAGATCCTTTGTATTTTCTAGACTACAATATTTCTCAATACTTTGTAAAAACTCACACCCCTCTTCAATACCTTCTCATTCTATATATTCTATATACTCTCCCCAGCCTAGAATCTTAGTTTTGCTTTCTGTAATTTTTAAAAAAGATTTTATTTATTTATTTGTCAGAGAGAGAGAGACAGAGAGAGAGCACACAAGCAGGGGGGGAGAGGCAGGCAGAGGGAGAAGCAGGTTCCCCGCTGAGCAGGGAGCCGATGTGGGACTTGATCCCAGGACCCTGGGATCATGACCTGAGCCGAAGGCAGCAGCTTAACCAACTGAGCCACCCAGGTGTCCCTGCTTTCTGTAATTTATATTGTGGAAACAAGAATTCTACTGACTCTTCTTTTTTCTTTTTCTTTTTTTTTCAAATCTACATCTCCATCAGAGATCCTGGTCTCTAGAGCCTCCTAGGGATGTTAAGAAGCACTATTCAGATCAAACACCTCATTTGTAGTATGAAAGCCAAGGTACTGAAAGAAGTGAAGGATGCAGTAGTGGCCAGATTAGATCTAGAATCCATCTCTTCTATTTCTCCATTTAGGTTCTTTCTACTACACCATGCTGCTGTCCTCATACCATCTTTTTCCTACTTCATGCATTCATTCCATAGTAATCTGGTTTCTTGTGTTTACCATTGCTTAAAAACAATGGAATAAGGAAACGAGCAAAAAACAAAAACACCCTCAATTTCTACAATGTACTCATTTTGTAGGCTGTTTCTGGTTTAGTATTCCTGCATTATATCTTCAATATATAACACCTCTGTGGAGGCTTTTTTTTAGACATATTACTTCTTTGGATGCTATCTGACTATATGTTCAAGAAGGTTCCTTTCTGAATGAAATCTTGCCATTTGCAACGAGGTGGATAGGACTGGAGAGTGTTATGCTAAGCAAAATAAGTCAATCAGAGAAAGACATGTATCATATGACCTCACTGATATGAGGAATTCTTAATCTCAGGAAACAAACTGAGGGTTGCTGGAGTGGGGGGTGGGAGGGATGGGGTGGCTGGGTGACAGACATTGGGGAGGGTATGTGCTATGGTGAGCACTGTGAATTGTGCAAGACTGTTGAATTACAGATCTGTACCTCTGAAACAAATAATACATTATATGTTAAAAAAAAAAAAAGAAGAAGAAGATAGCAGGAGGGGAAGAATGAAGGGGGGGGAATCGGAGGGGGAGATGAACCATGAGAGACAATGGACTCTGAAAAACAAACTGAGGGTTCTAGAGGGGAGGGGGGTGGGAGGATGGGTTAGCCTGGTGATGGGTATTAAAGAGGGCACATTCTGCATGGAGCACTGGGTGTTATACACAAATAATGAACCATGGAACACTACATCAAAAACTAATGATGTAATGTATGGTGATTAACATAACATAATAATAATAATAAAAAAAGAAGGTTCCTTTCTATCCCCAAAATTAATCCCAAGGTTGTCTGCAGTGCTGTGAGCTCTTTTGTGTTTTTAAAATTGAGATATAATCAATACATGTAACATTGTATTAGTTTTAGGTGTATAACACAAATGATCTGATACATGTGTATATTGCAAAATGATTATCACAGTAAGTTTAGTTAACATCCATAACCATGTATGGTTACAAAAATTTTTCCTTTTGCTTTTCCATCTGGGCTGCCGACATGCCATCCAGACTGAGGAAGACCCGGAAACTTCGGGGTCACGTGAGCCACGGCCACGGCCGCATCGGCAAGCACCGGAAGCACCCAGGAGGCCGGGGTAATGCTGGTGGCATGCATCACCACAGGATCAACTTTGACAAGTATCACCCAGGTTACTTTGGAAAAGCTGGTATGAGACATTACCACTTAAAGAGGAACCAGAGCTTCTGCCCAACTGTCAACCTTGATAAACTGTGGATCTTGGTCAGTGAGCAGACACGGGTAAATGCCGCCAAAACCAAGACTGGAGCTGCTCCTATCACTGATGTGGTGCGATCGGGCTACTACAAAGTTTTGGGAAAGGGAAAACTCCCAAAACAGCCTGTCATCGTGAAGGCCAAATTCTTCAGTAGAAGAGCAGAGGAGAAGATTAAGGGTGTCGGGGGTGCCTGCGTTCTAGTAGCTTGAAGCCACGTTTGGGGGGAGTTCATTAAATGCTAACAGGTGCTTTTCAAAAAAAAAAAATTTTTTTTTTTTCCTTTTGATGAGAACTTTTAAGATCCACTCGCATCATGTTTCATGTAAGTGCTTTTGGAACCCCATTCCCTATACTGAGAATTAATGATAGAGTTATGGGGGAAAGTAATCGGGTACACAAAGAACAAACTCAAATCTCTGTCAAGATGTGGGTCTACAGGGCACCTGGGTGGCTTAGTCGGTTAAGCGGCAGCCTTCAGCTCAGGTCATGATCTTGGGGTCCTGGGATGGAGCCCCATATTAGGCTCCCTGCTCAGCAGGGAGTCTGCTTCTCCCTCTGCCTCTGCCGTTCCCCCCAGCTCATGCTCTCTCTCTCTCTCTCTCTCTCAAATAAATAAATAAATAAATAAAATCTTTAAAAAAAAGATGTGGGTCTATAATCATCGACACTTACAGGAAAACAACACATTTTCAACATGTTCCAAACAATCACAGTTTACATTTTTTTTTTAAAAATAACAGGCAATCTTCTTCAATTACTCCCTCTTAGATACTGGAGTCTCTTAATGTTTTTGTTGAAGGAATATGGATAATCTGGAAGGAAAGCTGTTTTAAGAAAAAAAAAAAAAAAACAAAAAGCACTCACCATCTGTGAAAGATATTAATTTGGAGGCCCCTAAGGAGCCAGCACTCCTCGTATTCATGCCCTGTACTTTCCCACACTGACTCTGGGTTTGGTCACAGGACTAACTACAGCAAATGGGGCTTTAGCAAGCATGATGCAGAGACCAGATAAGTGCTTGGAAATTGGAGATTGTTCTTTTGAACACTCCATGGAACCCACTGGCCATGCTGCAAAAAAGCCCAACCAGCCATGCAGAGAGTACTAAGAGTGGAAGAACCAATGTTGTTGGCCAAGAGTCATAGCTAAATTCTGAGTCAATGGCTAATACATATTGCTAGCCATGTGAGTGAGGCCATTTGGACCTTCTGGGCATCCCAATATCCCAGCCAACACAAAGGAAAGCAGAAGAACCACCTGATCAGTCCACAGAATCATGACATATAAATAAGTTGTCACTTTATGCCATTAAGTTTTAAAAAAATGTTTTAAATTAGCACTACAAAATTAACTTATTAGACATGTGTAGATTTTATGAAATTTTTTTTAAGATTTTATTTATTTGACAGAGAGAGAGACAGCGAGAGAGGGAACACACACAGGGGGAGTGGGAGAGGGAGAAGCAGGCTTCCTGCTGAGCAGGAAGCCTAATGCGGGGCTCAATCCCAGGAGCCTGGGATCATGACCTGAGCTGAAGGCAGACACTTAACAACTGAGCCACCCAGGCGCCCCAGTTCTATGAATTTTAAAACACGCATAGATTCACATAACTATCAGCATAATCAGGATAAAGCGCAGTTCCACTGCTCTAAAAGACTCCCTTGTGAAAAATGTTCAACATTACTAATCACTGGGGAAAGCAAATCAAACCCACAGTGAAATACCACCTCACAACAGTCAGAATGGCTAGTAATGAAAAAGACAAGGAACAAGGGCTGGTGAGGATGTGGAGAAAAGGGAACCTTCATTCAGTCAGCGGGGGAGGGGGGCAGTGTGTAAACTGGTATAACCACTGTGGAAAACAGTATTATAAATAGAATTACGGAGGTGCCTGGGTGGCTCCTTTGGATGAGCGTCTGACTCTTGATTTTGGCTCAGGTGGTGATCTCAGGGCTGTGAGATCAAGCCCTGCGTCAGGCTCTGCGCTCAGTGCAGAGTCAGCTTGTCCCTCTCCCTCTGCTCCTCTGCCCCCATCCCCCAGTAAATAAATGAAAATCTTAAAAAAAAAAAAAATAGAATTACCATATGATTCAGTAATTCCACTACTGGGTATTTACCCAAAGAAAACAAAAACACTAATTCAAACAGATATATGTACACCTATGTTTACTGCAGCATGACTAACAATAGCCAACATAGGGAAGCCATCCATGTGTTAATTGATCAATGAATGGATAAAGAAGATATGGTACATAAATACAGTGGAATACTTACCATAAAAAAAGAACAAAATCTTGCCATTTGCGACAAGGATGGACCTAGAGGGAATTTTGCTAAGTGAAATAAATCAAAGACAAATATCATACGATTTCACTTACATGTGGAATGTAAAAAACAAAATGAACAAATAAAAAAAAAATGAACACACTCTTAAAGAGTTCTCTCTTAGAGAACAAACTGGTGGTTGCCAGAGGGGAGGTAGTGGGGGGAAGGGTGAAACAGATTAAGGAGTACAAACTTCCAGTTATAAAATAAACAAGTCATGGAGATGAAAAGTACAGCATAGGAAATTAGTCAGTGATACTGTAATAATTGTAGAGTAACAAATGGTGACTGCACTTATCACAGTGAGCAATGAGTAAATAGTTGAATCAATATGCTGTACACCTGAAACTAATATAGTATGTCAATTATACACCATAAATAAATAAATCACTCACTCGCTTGTGTAGTCACACCTAACCCCACCACTAATGCATAATCTATTCTTTTCACCATGATTTTATCTTTTTTGAGAATGTGACATAAACAGAATCATATAACTTTTGAGATGATTTCTTTTACTTAGCACAATGTCTCTGAGACTCATGCATCCAGGATATTGTATGTATCAATGATTCATTTCTTTTTATGTTGAATAGTAGTGCACTATATGGATATACCACAGTTTATCCATTCACTTGCTGAAGGACATTTGAATGGTTTCTACTTCTTGGCAATTATGAATAGAGCTGCTCTAAACAATGGTACGAAGAATTTTGTGGAAATATAAGTTTTCACTTCTATAGGTTAAAAACCTGGGAATGGATTTGTTGGGTCACATGTTAAGTGTACATTTAACTTAAAAAGAAAATCACCAAACTGTTTTCTAGAGTAGTTGTACCATTTTCCTTTCCTATAAACAATGCATTCGGGTTGTTGTCTGCATCCCTGTCAGTATCTGAAATGGTCAGTTTTCATTTGTGCCATTAGACTAGTAGTATCTCATCCTGGTTTTAATTTGCATTTCCCTAATGGTTAATAATGCTAAATATTTTTCATTTATTTATTTACCACCGTACATCCTCTTTGGTAAACAGACTATTTAAGACATTCAAATTCAATCATTTTTCAAATGGGTTGTTTCTTTCCTGGTCAGTTTTGACAGTTTTAAAAATATACTCTGAATATATGGCCTTTGTCAGATAAGTGATCTGCAAAATCTTCTCCCAGGTTGTAGCATGCCTTCTCATTCTCTTAATAGTGTTTTTCATCATTAAAAAAAATTTTTTTTAAATTTTGATGAATTCCTTTTTATCATTTTTTTAATGTTATGAATTGTGCTTAAGATGTCATACCTAAAAACATTTTGCTTCATCCCAGGTCAAAGATTTTCTATGTATTCCTCTGAAGATTTTATGTTTTACGTATAGATTTCTGAACTATTTTGTGTTAATTTTTATATCAAGTGTGAGATCTATGTAGAGGTTCATATTTTTGCATATGGATGTCAAATTTGTCCAAAATCTTTTTTTTAAACATTATCCATTTTCCATTGAATTATCTTTGCATTTTAATGAAAAATGAATTGGAGATATTTATGTGGTTCTATTTTTGGACTTCCTATTCTGTCCTAGCAATCTATATATCTATCCTTTTGCCAATATGATACCATCTTGATTACTGTAGCTTTATGATAAGTCTTGAAACTGGGTTGGATAATTCACTCAGCTTTATCCTTCTTTTCCAAAATTGGTTTGGCTATTCTAGTCCCTCTGCCTTTCCATATAAATTTGAGAATAAGCTTGTCTATAATTACAAAAAAAAATCTTGCTAAGATTTTTTACTGGAATCGTATAAATCTATAAAACTACTGGAGAGAAATGACATTTTTAGAATGCTAAGTCTTCCAATCCCTGAATATATCTCTGTATTTTTTTATATCTTTAATTTCTTTCATTAGTGTTTTACAATTTCAGCATACAGATCCTTCAATATGATTTTTATTCTTATACTTAACTATTTTTCTCTTGCTGCCTTTATAAATAGTAAATCCTTCCCCCCAATTGTTCATTGCAAGTATATAAAAGCTCAACTGTTCTGTGTGGGTTGGCACTGTTATCTTTAGATCTTGCTAAACTCATTTATTAGTTCTAGGAGTTTTTTCTGGATTTCTTGGGATTTTCTATATAGGCAGTCATGTAGCTGTGAGTAGAGGCAGTTTTATTTCTTCCTTCTCCATCTGTATGCCTTTTATTTCTTTTTCTTGCCTTATTGTATTGGCTAGCACTTCAAGTACAATGTTAAATAGGAGTGGTAAGAGAGCACATCCCTGCCTTCTTCCCAATCTTAAAATGAAAAGATTCAGGCTTACACCAATAAGTATGATGTTGTTGCAGTTTAAAATTTTTTTTGTTAGATGCCTTTTATCAGTTGAAGAAATTTCCTTCTACTCCTAGTTTGCTGAGAGTTTTAAATAATGAATGGTTATTACGTTTTGTCAAATGTTTTTCCTGTATCAACTGATACATGGTTTTGATTATTTGGGTTGTCAATATTGTGAATTATATCATTTGATTTTCAAATACTAAACTAGTATTGTATTCCTGATATAAACTACACTGGGTCATGATATATTATTCTTTATATACATTGCCATGTTCAATTTGTTAGTACATCTGTGTTTATGAGAGATATTGGTCTGTTTTGTTTTCTTGTACAGCTTTTGTCTGGTTTTGATATCAGAGTAATGCTGGCCTCCTAAAATGGAGTCCCTTTCCCTTTTATTTTCTGTAAGAAATTACAGAGTTGGTATATTTCTATAAATGTGTGGTAGAATTTGCCAGTGACTCTATGTAATTTCTTTTTCAGAATGTTTTGAACTACAAATTTCATTTCTTTAATAGCTATAGAACTACTCAGGCTATCTTTTCAACTTAGGTGAGTTTTGGTAGTTCACTGTTTGAGAATTTGGTCTCCTCCATTAAGTTGCTGATTTATGTATTTAGAGTTGTTTATAGTGGTCCTTATAATCTTTTTGATGTCTGTGGGTTTATACTGATATCTCTCTCTCTTTCATTCTGCACATCAGTACTTCATGTCTGCCATCATCATCTTGCTAGAGATTTATCAATTTTATTTAATTTTTATTTTTTTAAAGATTTTATTTGAGAGAGAGAGAGTGCACGAGCAGGGGGGAGAGGGAGAAGCAGGCTCCCTGCTGAGCAGGGACCCCGATGCAGACTGCGACCTGAGCCAAAGGCAGATGCTTAACTGAGTGAGTCACCCAGGCACCCAGAGATTTATCAATTTTAATCCTTTCTACGAACCAGCTTTTGTTTTCACTGTTTTGCTCTACTGTTTGTTTTAAATTTCACTGGTTTCTGCTCTTATTTTTATTATCTCCTTCCTTCTGCTTGCTTTGGGTTTATTATTTTTACACGTCTTCTAGTTTGTTAAGGTTGGTGCTTAGATTGTTGATTTGATACCTTTTTTCTTATAGAAGCATTTATTTTTTTTTTTTTTAAAGATTTTATTTATTTATTTGAGAGAGAGAATGATATAGAGAGAGAGCATGAGAGGGGGGAGGGTCAGAGGGAGAAGCAGACTCCCTGCTGAGCAGGGAGCCCGATGCGGGACTCGATCCCGGGACTCCAGGATCATGACCTGAGCCGAAGGCAGTCGCCTAACCAACTGAGCCACCCAGGCGCCCTTATAGAAGCATTTAATGTTATAAATTACCCTCTACTACATTAGCTGCATCCACCCATTTTTTTAAAAAAAGATTTATTTATTTACTTATTTTAGAGAGAGGGAGAGAGAGCACATGCATGCAGTGGGGAAGGGGAGAGAGAGAGAAAAACTCAAGCAGACTCTGCGTTCAGTGCAAATCTGATGCAGGGTTCGTTCTCACACCCGAGATCACAACCTGAACCTAAACCAAGGGTAAGACACTTAACCAACTGTGCCACCCAGGCACCCCTCCCACAAATTTTTGTGATGTATTTTTTATGTTTTCATTTTCTCTCAGCTCAAAATATTTTCCAATTTCCTTTGAGACTTTCTCTTTGACCCATGGATGACTTAGAAGTACGTTGTTTCATATCTAAATGTTTAGATTTTTCCTGTTATCTTTATGTTATTGTTTCCTAGTCTAACTCTCCTATGGTCAGAGAACATACCTTATTTCAATTCTTTTAAATTTATTTCAGGTTAGTTTTATCATACACAATAGGGTCTATTTTGATTGGTATCTGGGCACTTGAAAAAATATGTATTCTGCTATTGTTTAAAGTGTTCTAGACACATCAACAGATCCAGTTGGTGGAAGGTGCTACTTAGTTCCTTTTTTTTTTTTAAGATTTTATTTATTTGAGAAAGAGAGGAAGAGAGAGTGAGCAGGGGGAAGGGGCGGCAAAGAACCAGACTCCCCCTGCTGAGCAGGGAGCCTGATGCAGGGCTCAATCCCAGGACCCTGAGATCATGACCTGAGCTGAAGGCAGATGCTTAATGACTGAGCCACCCAGGCATGCCTAGTTCTTCTTTATCCTTGCTGATTTTCTGCCTACTAGGTCCTATAGATCACCTAGAGAGGAGTGCTGAAGCCTCTAACTATAACTGTGGATTTATCTCCCTTTTCAGTTCTATCCATTTTTTTCTTCCAATATGTACATAGACAGTTTTAGGGCTGTTATGTTTTCTTGGTGAATTATTTTTTATCCTTATGTATTATCTTTATTTCTAGTAATTTTCCTTGCTCTGAAGTTTACACTCAAGTTTTTTGTTTTTTTGTTTTTTTTTTTAAGATTTATTTATTTTAGGGGCGCCTGGGGGGCTCAGTCGGTTAAGCGGCTGCCTTCAGCTCGGGTCATGATCCCAGGATCCTGGGATCGAGCCCCACGTCGGGCTCCTTCCTCAGTAGGGAGCCTGCTTCTCCCTCTCCCTCTGCCTGCTGCTCCCCCTGCTTGTGCTCTCCCTCTCTCTATCTCTATCAAATAAATAAAATCTTTATATAAAAAAAAAGATGTATTTATTTTAGAGACAAAAAGAGAAGAGACAGAGAGAGCAAGCGAGCAAGTGCAGGAGCAGGGGGAGGGGGAGGGGAAAGGGGAGAGGGGGAGAGAGAGAGAGAGAGAATCCACAAGTAGACTTCCTGTCTGAGTGTGGAGCCCAATGCAGGGCTCATCCCAGGACTTGGAGATCACGACCCCAGCTGAAACCAAGAGTCAGCTGCTCAACTGACTGAGCCACCCAAGTGCCCAAAGTATACCTTTTTCTGTCCTTTTTTTTTTTCTTTTTTAAAGACTTTATTTATTTATTTGACAGAGAGAGAGAGCGAGAGAAGGAACACAAGTAGGGGGAGTGGGAGAGGGAGAAGCAGGCTCTGCGCTGAGCAGGGAGCCCGATGTGGGACTTGATCCCAGGACCCTGGGATCATGACCCAAGCCAAAGGCAGCCACTTAACCAACTGAGCCACCCAGGCACCCCTATCCTTTTTCTTGTAACTTATGTACATCATTATATTTGAAGTGAATTTTTTTAATAAGCAGGAGATAATCAGAGTTTTTTTGTTTTCTTTTTTTCCTAAATCCACTCTGGGGGCACCTGGGTGGCTCAGTCGGTTGAGCTGTCACCTCTTGGTTTTGGCTCAGGTCATGACTCAGGGTTGTGGGATTGAGCCCTGCCTTCTGGCTCCACACTCAGCACGTAATCTGCTTGAGATTTTCTCTCTCTCCCTCCCCCTCTGCCCCTCTCCCTGCTCAAACTCTCTTTCTAAAATAAATAAATCTTTTAAAAAAATCCACTCTGATAAACTGTCATTTACTTGGCATGTTTACATCATTTACATTTAATGTAAATTACCAATATGTTTGAATTCAGGTCTCTAATTTTATTGCTTTCTGTCTGTCCTGTTTTTCATTCCACTTTTTTTCTCCCTTCCTGCCCTCTTCTGGTTTATGTGAACAGTTCTTAGTATTTCATTTTAATCTACTGTGTTTTTTACTATAATTTGGGGGGTCAGGTTTTGTTTTTTTGTGGTTGCTCTAAGGATCACAATATACATGTGTAACTTTTCACAGACTACTTAAAATCGGTATTTTACTACTTCAAGTGAAAGTACAAACCTTATCATTATTACCATTTTAGATTCTTTTACCCTCTCTCTTCATATATATTATATATTTATATATATTGAAAACCCTATTATTGATGTTATAATTCTTTGCTTTCTACTACGGTTAATTGAAAAATTCAAGTATAAATATTACTGAGATATTAACCATTTCTGTTGCTCTTCCTTCATTCTTGAAGTTCCAAATTTCCTTCTTTTTTTCTTTAATGTTTTATTTATTTATTCATGAGAGTCAGAGACAGAGAGAGAGAGAGAGGCAGAGGGAGAAGCAGGCTCCCCGCCTAGCAGGGAGCCCGACGCAGGACTCGATCCCAGGACCCTGGGATCATGACCTGAGCTGAAGGCAGATGCTTAACCATCTGAGCCACCCAGGAACCCCCAAATTTCCTTCTGTCTTAAGAACTTTCTTTAGCAATTCTTTTACAGCAGGATCTAGTAGCTGCAAATTCTTTTAGTTTTCCTTCCTTTGAGAATGCCCTTATTTTTCCCTCATCCCTGAGGGATACTTTGCTAGACATAAAACCCTAAGTTGATAACCGTGCCACCAGCACTTTAAAATGTAAGTCTACTTCTTTCTGTCATCCAAGATTTCTGATGAGAAATATGTAGTTATCTGAATAGTTGTTTCCCTGTAAGTACTACATCATTTTTCTCTGCTTTCAAGATCTTCTCTTGTCTTTAGTTTTGGTACCATGATAGTTTTAGTTATTATGTGTTCGGGGGTGGGTTTGTCTTTATCCTTTTTAGGATTTCCTGAATCTATAGGTTTGAATCTTGAATCTAAGGGTTATGTCATTTGCCAAATTTGGGAAGTTTCTAAACATTATTTCTTCAAATAAATTTTCTGTACCACTCCTTCACCTCTCCTGTTGGAACTCTGATGACATGAACGTTAGACCTCTGTCATTGTCCCACAAGTCCCTAAGTTTCTCTTCACTTTTGTTCTCAATACTCCCCCAACCCACTGGATAATTTCTACTTACCTATTTTCATGTTTACTGACTCTTTTCTGTCATTTTGATTTTGCTATTGATCCCATCCAGGGATTTTTTTTTTCATTTACTGTATTTTTCAGTTCTAAAATGCCCATTTGATCCTTTACACCTCTCTTATTTCTTTGTTGAGACTTTCTATCTTTCTATTCATTTCAAGAATGTTTGCCCTTACTTGCTGGAACATTTTAAGAATTGCTGCTTTACAGTTTTTGTCAGGACTATGTCTGTCTTTTTGGCATTGGCCTCTTTTGACTTTTTCCATGTGAATTGATTTTCCTATTTTTTTCAAATGCCAAGCAATTTTTTATTGTATCCTAGACTGTTTGGACATTATTATAAGATTCTATCTAGGTCATCTTAAAATTCTATGGAGAATACTGATATTTTTCTTTTAGTAGGCAATCAACCCAGTTTTCATCAGGCCATAGTTTCTGACCAGCCTTCTGTGGATTGTGGTTTCAATTCAGTTAAGTTTTTAAAGTCTTTGCAGTGCTATTTGGATCTGTCCCATATGTGTACCACCACGTTGCCAATCTGGTACCTAAGCAGTGGTCTAACCCATACTTCATTTTTCAGAGAGCACATATGTTGTTTGGGGTTGAATTTCTACATGTACATGATTAAGCCCAGGAGTTCATAATAAAATTTTATTAAAGAGTTTATTTTTCTAGCTTCTCCCTTTCAAAATCTCCCCAGTATTTTCTGGTTCATGAGGGTTCCCCTTTCCTGTCACATATAGCCAGAAAGCTTGGGCTTTATTTACTTCACTGCCACACAACTTCTACAATGCCTGTGTCTGGAGCCAAGCAACTGAAGGAGAGAGAAAAAAAGAGGAAATGGGGACATTCTACCTTTTTGGCACTAAGGCTCCACTGATCAGAGAGAAAGGTTCCCTGCCCCCAGGGCTTTAGGCTCCTGTCAGACCCCAATCTGCTGCCACCACAGAATTTCTTGAGGTTCACGGCACAAGAGAAGAGAAAACAAAAAAAGGACAACAAAAGATTTCTGTACTTTCTCTGAGCATTAGAATATCACTTTCTTATCCCTTGCACCTGAACTGATGGTTTCTCTTGGAGTTCTCTCTATTAACATTGATGCCCACTTCTGTGTTTTAGGTTGTGCTGGATTCAGGCCTGAGGATACCAGAATGGGAGAAATCTGAGTTCAATCTTAGTTCTATAGTACTCCAAGATCTGCTTTTCTTTCCTAGTCTGCCTATTACAATTTACCTTTCAGAATTCTCAAATAGCTGCTCTATGCCACATTTTCAAAACTGCATTCAGTGGGAGAAACTGGGTGAAGTGTACCTGCTCCATCTTACTCAGAATCAGAATCTTAAGCTACTAAGTTTTGAGAGGGTTTGTTACATAGCAACTGATGATTGGTACACAATCCAACTCAAGAACCAATCATTTAAGTGCAATGCACATGAAATAACACATTCTTTACACATTTTTCAAGAAAGTCACCAGATAATTATCAGATAGCTGCTACCAATTCAGTAGTGGAATATTCTAGGCTTTCTTAATTTGGTTCCTAAGAAACAGATTCAGTTTCATTACTGGAGTAATCAAAATGATAGCAATGAAAAACTGTGAACACTTGTTACTTAGAAGTGGATTTATTCTGCTGTCAGATGTAATTTGTCAATAAAGGACCTGACATCTCATTCTTTCATGCCCTTGCTGATCATCAGTCAGAAGAACTAAGAGAATCATGGGAGGAAACTGGAATGACAAGGATAAATTTGGAAAGTGAAAACGCCTATGAGAAATTCTTTTCCTCAAAGTTATTCTTGTATAGAATTCCTAAAAGGTTCTTTAAACTCTTAAAAACAAACGTATTTTACCAGCAAGCAGCATTTCATTCAGAATAGCCTACTGAACTACATAATCAAGCAATGATATTTCCTGAGGGAAAAATCTGGGATGTCAATCAGCTCCACTGTCTTTTCATAAGCTTTGCCCAACATAAGCAAATTAACAGGAAGACACTAGCTAGCTGTATAGATACCATTTCATACCCACACACAGGCAAAAATTTCAAGAGTCTGTAAAGATGTGGGGTAATGGGAACTTTCAGACACTGTTGATGGGAGTTTAAATTGGTACAGTCATCTGGGTAGCAATTTGGCCATGTCTAGTTAAACATGAATATACTGCACAACCCAATAATTCCATTTCTAGGTATATATACTAGAGAAACCCTCTTGTACATGTGTGCAGAGAGACATTTTGAAGAATATTCACTGCAACACTTGTTCATGAAACAACGAAATAACGGAAACACCCTTTATATCTATTAACAGGAGAATCAATCTAAATTGTGGTATATTCACCCCCAAAAAATACTGTATAACAATTAAAACAGAACAAAACTGTATATATCAATGTGAGTAAATTTCAAAAGGATGACACTGAGTGAAAAAAGAAGTTATAGAATCCTGTGTATAAATACATGTATATGCAATAAAATTACATAAACATGTTCATGAATAATACTAAATTCAGAACAGTAGTTATGTTCAAAGAAGGGGGAATGGATTGAGGAGTGGTACACACAAATTAAACTTTATCTGAAGCAAATACAGCAAAATCAGAAGTTTGAAAAAGCCTGGTAATGGTCCTTGGGTATTTATTATGTTATTCTCTCTACTTCTGTTTGTTTGAAATATTTATGACATGCAAAAAAGAAAAAAATTATGAGAACATATATACCAGTTACATTACTGTGTAACCAGTTACATGAACACTCAAGTGTTTAGTGAAAAAGAGTATTTTTTTTAAAAAGATTTTATTTATTTGTCAGAGAGAGAGAGAGAGAGCAAGAGAGCAAGCACAAGCAGGGGGAACAGCGGGCAGAGGGAGAAGAAGGCTCCCCGCTAAGCAGGGAGCCCAATGTGGGCCTTGATCCCAGGACCCTGGGATCATGACCTGAGCCAAAGGCAGACACTTAACCAATTGAGCCACCCAGGCGTCCCGAAAAAATAATATTCTAACAATACATTAGCCAAATACACACACATACAATAAAAACTGTTTAAGAAGGCTAAGAGAGGGGCAACCTGTGTGGCTCAGGTGGTTAAGCATCTGACTCTTGATTTCAGCTCAGGTCATGGTCTCAGGGTTGTGAGATCAAGCCCCATGTCAGGCTCTGAGCTGGGCCTGGAGCCTGCTTAAGATTCTCTCTCCTTCCTCCCTCTTCCTCTGCAACCCTCCCAATACCTCCCACCTGCATGAGCATGCACACACACCTCTCTCTTTAAAACAAGTAACAGAAAAACGGCTAAGAACACCAGGGGCTGTGAAGGATTAGGTACATTTCAAAACTATACAAATGAGAGCAATCGGATGTGAACATGTGTAAGAAACCTAATGACCAGGCTAGCTTCTGTTACATCTTAAGTAAGGATCTCATCAATCAAGATTCTAAGGAGAGCTGAGCTGTCTATGATCTCTTTGCTTTCCCTAGCCATCATCTGCTACAATACAATACAGCAGGTTATTTGGCACATGTTGTAGTTTGGTAGTGATTCTACTCAAAGATGGGAACTGGTAGAAGCCTGTCTACTACCTGGGGGTGCTTTTGGAACCTCTGGCAATGGTAACATAGACTGAGTAGGGCCAAAGACTTGCTCTTGCGTGTAGAATTCAAAAGTGGTATACTACAGCCAGAGCAGCAACAGGAGTTTTACTCACTCTATACCCTCTTCTGCTAGCTCTAATATGACTCAGTAGGGAAGGGAGTAGGGAATGTGTCTTTCTAACCATATAAATGATCCAGAAATCTGCCAGGTCATCTAGGCTGAGGCTGCAGATGTCTTACAAGGAAGCGCGGGCAAGTAACATGCTTCAGAATCACTGTGTTCACCTGGTAGCTACTAGCACAAATGCCAAACTATCTATTCTAAGGACTCCTCTGCAGTTATAGATATAACTGGCAGGATATGTCTATAACCCCTACCAGAATGCTATGCTGTAGTCATTCAGGATAGAAAAGACTGCAGCAGTTATTTTAGCACACAGTTGTCACATTTTAGTTACATATCCCTTTATGCTAGTAGTATAATGTTGGGCAAAACTAAGTCTAGGCAGTTGAATCACTGTGATAAAAATTTTCCTCCTTTAAAAAACGAAGGTTGGCCCAAGTACTGATAACCATTCTTTTGGGTTTTTTGTTTTGTTTTGTTTTTGTTTTTTCCTAGGAGTGAAACACATGGCTTTTGTCATATGTTTTTTTTTTCCTTCCAAGTTTTTATTTAAATTCTAGCTAGTTAACATACAGTGCAATATTAGTTTCAGGTGTAGACTTTAGTGATTTATCACTTACATATAACACCCAGTGATCATCACAACAAATGCCCTCCTTAATGCCCATGACCTGCTTAACCCATCTCCTCACCCACCTCTCCTCCAGTAACCATCAGTTTATTCTCTACATGATAACCATTCTTTTGGAGTCTGAGCAGCCTTTCTTTTACTTTCAGTTACAAAAAATTTTAAATATACAGAAAAAAAGAATGTTATAATGAACAGCCATATATCCACCACCTAGATTCAACAGCTGTTAACTTTCTACCATATTTGCTTTGTCTTTACACACACACACACACTGCTAAACCACTTAAAATAAATTACATATGATACTCCACACCAAAATACTTCAGCATCTCTATACAAAATTTAAGGCCATTTGCCTAAATAACTACAATACCATTATCATGCCTACTAAATTTACCTCCATTTCCTAATATCATCCAATATCTAGTGATATTAAAAGATTAAAATATGTACAAACTTCCTAAGTGAAATAAGTCAGTCAGAGAAAGACAAATATGATTTCACTCATATATAAAATTTAAAAAACAAAACAAGGGGCGCCTGGGTGGCTCAGTCGTTAAGCAGCTGCCTTCGGCTCGGGTCATGATCCCAGGGTCCTGGGATCGAGTCCCACACTGAGCTCCTTGCTCAGTGGGAAGCCTGCTTCTCCCTCTCTCACTCTCCCTGCTTGTGTTCCTGCTCTCACTGTCTCTGTCTCTGTCAAATGAATAAATAAAAATCTTTAAGAAAAAATAAAAAAAAATAAAAAATAAAAATAAATAAAAAACAAAACAAATGAAGAAAAAAGAGACAACAAAAAAAACCAGACAAACTTTGAGAACAGACTGGTGGTTATCAGAGGGGAGGCTAGTTGGGGGGGATGGGTGAAAGAGATAAAGGGATTAAGAGTACACTTACTGTGATGAGCACTGAGTAATATATAGAACTGTTGACTCACTATATTGTATACCTGAAACTAATATAACACTATACATTAATTATACTGGAATTTTAAAAAATATCACTTCTAAGAATTAAAAAAAAATGTACATCTATCCAAATGACAGAAATTATAGTTTTTTTCTTTTAAAGATTTTATTTATTTATTTTTATTCTTTTAAAGATTTTATTTATTTGACAGAGACACAGTGAGAGAAGGAACACAAGCAGGGGGAGTGGGAGAGGGAGAAGCAGGCTTCCTGCCAAGCAGGGAGCCCAATGTGGGGCTCAATCCCAGGACCCTGGGACCATGACCTGAGCCGAAGGCAGACGCTTAACGACTGAGCCACGTAGGCGCCCCTATTTATTTATTTTAAAGAGAGAGAGAGAAAGTGCAGGGAGGGAGGGACAGAGGGAGAGAGAGTCTTAAGCAGACTCCACGCTGACTACAGGGCCCAACGCGGGGCTCGATCCATGACCCTGAGATCAAGACCTGAGCCGAAACCAAGAGTGTGACGCTTAACCAACCGCGCCACTCAGGCGCCTCAGAAATTATAGTTTTAATAACACTTTCTGAAAAATACACACCAGACATTTGGACTACTCACAACAGTTCCACAGTCATCAAGGTTCTAAGCCCATAGCCTGGAAACCATTGGTCAAGGATTCATGTCTTAGGGCAGGAAAACAGAAAAACCAATCCAACTCCACAACTGTACTTCTTTTTCAAAAGAAAGAATTTTTAATTTTCACATTTGGCTCCTTGGTTTTCAAAAGGTACATCCCTGCTCAGGTGCTCCATTAATTAAGAATACTGAGGCCTGGAGTAGATCTCCATATATTATTATACCATTCTGTTGCAATACCAACTAGTTCAAAATCTATCTTACTTCCAAAAAAAAATTTGAGATGACTTATAAAATTTATGTATTTTTTATAAGCTCAATAAAAATTATAATTAAAGAACAACAACTATATTAGGAGGACAGGGAGACAAATAAATGAATTAGAAACATAAACTAAGGCTAGTTACTACAATTGAATACTTCTGAATTTTCTGGCAACCACAGCAAAAATGAAAATACACTGTACTTTTTCATTAGCTATTGTAAAAGTGCTTAAGAAATGATCAGTGTACTTAATTGGAGGAGAAATAAAATTTCTTTTATATAAGAAAAACTAACAAAATCTTTAACAATGATTTCTACAAAAAATGGAAAAGCATTCTTTGTATATGATTCTGATATCCATCTGTAACAAAAATCAAGGGCTTATTATAAAATCATAGTTCATCGCTTCTCGACCTTTTGGCTAAGATCAAGTGTAAAATCACAGTTCAGTGAGTGAGTTTCTACAAGTTCAGGCCTGCAGCCTTCCTAGTAATCTAACCTGATATTGGAAGAAGGCTAGGATAGTCTAAGGGACATATGTGGCATCTCCCTTAGCATACTGTTGCCAAATATCGAGGATCTAATCTGAGTTTTTGACAGAAGTTGGTCATCATACACTACAAGGCTGAGCTCACCGGTGAGCGGTCTGGCAATAAGTTTATAACCTCCATGTATTAGCAACCTAAGAATTTATTTTTAAGATTTTATTTATTTATTTGAAAGAGAGAGAGAGCAGGAGTGGGGGGGGGGCAGAGGGAGAGGGAGAAGCAGGCTCCTCACTTAGCAGGGAGCCCAACGCGGGGCTTGATCCCAGGACCCCAGGATCCCAGGATCATGACTTGAGCCGAAGCCTGCCATGTTAGTGGACCGAGCCACCCAGGTGCCCCTAACAGCCTAAGAATTTTTTTCCCCCTGATTCTGTTTCCTTTCACAGCAAATAGGTTCATTGGCCTGTGTTCAGAAGGGGTGAGAAGTCTGGCATCACTTTACTGCATAAAGTAATGAAAGGAGGAAAGATGCTGGAAACCTAAGCAGTCTAATTTCAGATTCTCTGCTCTTAAACACTACATAAGAGAGAGGCAAACTAAATTTAACAATCCTATGTTTAGTTTCTTCTTTTCCTACTCTCCATCATTTATTAAATGCACATGTGGTGGCAAAATTAGCACACAGCATCAGCTTTTGCTAAAATCATGTTTCTCAACTCAACTGTCTTTTCTTCAGAATCCCAGCTCTGTCATTTCTGAGAAGCAAAGCAGTATAAATGAAAACAACTCAGGCCTTTGTAATCTCTGATACTTTTATTTCATCTTCAAGTGCTTCAGAATCCCTCACAGAGAGCATGGGCTCAATATGTATTAGTTGTCTTTCCTGTCCATACTTCCACCTCAGATATACTCTGAGACACCAATCACCATGGATTTCTATGCAGAAATCAAAAGTTTGCAAATCAGAATTAGAGTTCAAAGTCCTTTGCTCCCCCTATGCCAGCTGATGACATCTCCTACAGCTCAATTCCATCAAAGAGTAGCAGGTCTACTGCTTGATAATTGAGTAGCAGCAGGATAACAACTAAAGCTTGAACTTTGTACTTGGCATCAAGAGGATAATGGCACAGCATAAATCAAGGAACAAAAAATTGTTTTGTTCTTTTCTTGTACTCTTTTTTGGTCTGTCTTATATTCCCAAATAATGTTTCTCAACTCAACCACGGGGAAGATAAGAAGTGTGCAGGGGGCGGAGAGAGCTTAGAACTACGAGCACTTAAGAGTGCTTAGTTCCACAACATTTGGAGATTAACCAGAGGCATTTTATTGGTGGGTGAGAACAGTCTTCAAAGGGTATGAATAGAGAATTAATTCTATGAAGTAACCTCCTCATGGTTTAAAGCAAAGTCTACACAACTCTATAAGCTGTAGTATCATTCTGGCCTCTTGTACTTACCTCTTCTTTCCATCTTGACTTCATTACTTCACCGGTTGGTGTTCTGTCTTCCCTTTGTCTCTGGATAAACTATTATATGACTGTGCTTTATAACATCTAGCTCTTCTGGGATTTATAGATTAATCAAATGGGATAGACCTTTGACCTTATTAACATATGGCTCTGTTCCACCTCGCCTCTGAGATCACCCATCTCAAGATTCATCACCCTTTTAGAATTATATCTTAACCTTTCATATGTTTAATAATTTAAATCTCACTGGTGCTACCCTCCTCCCTTCCCTTCCTCCACCCACCAGGATCTACAATCTTTTAAGCAAAAGTCAAGGTGGTATAAAAAAATCATGGATTAGAGTCACAGTTCTACTTACTGATTACTAACTGTACAACTTTCATAACCACTAAACATCAGTTTCATCATCAAGAATACAGCACACCTTGCAGAACTGTTCTGAGTACAAACACACATACTATCAGCTGCTACTACTACCACACTGAATAATTTCCAAATTTCAAGCATAATCCCTTCTTTGCATATGGCCCTTTACAAAAGTTTTCAAAGTAATTAATTAGATATCATCTCCATGTTACAAAAAAGTCTGAGGCTTACACAAAATTCTGAATATGGTAGAGCCTCAGTAAATGTCGGCTACTATTCTGAAGGTTAAGTGACTTACTCAAGGTTACATATGTAATGTAGGTTAGGATTAGCACCAAGGGAATTCTGACTCTTCACTAACATTCTTTTCACTACTTTACCATTCAGTTAATTGCCTCTACTTCTGTGCTTCTGTGTTCATTCGGAGAAAATAAAATTATAAATTATATTTCTCATGCTCTGTTTTAACTACTTTTATTTTCTCCATATTGACTTTCTTTATTTTATAAATTTACAACAGTTTTTTCAACTTAAACTTCTTTCGAAGTTTCTCTATACATTCATCCATAACTGAAGATTTCATGACTTATTTCAACAGAAGAGGTTGAGAAAATGAGGTCATTTCTTCCCCGCCCCCTTTTTTTCTTTTTTAAGTAATCTCTACACCCAGTGTGGGGCTTGAACTCAGAACCCTGAGATCAAGAGTCACACACTCCACCGACTGAGCCAGCCAGGCGCCCCAAGACCATGAGGTCATTTCTTGATCTACCACTATAACTTCACTCTCTAACTCCATATTCAAACTTCTTGACAGAAGTCTCATCTATTACTTAAGGTTTCTGTCAGCTACTTTGTGACCTAAATACACTGACCTCACACTCTTCACATAATTTACGTAGAAGCCAAATTAGAATACTTTCATTTGTGCCATTTACATCTGTCCTTCAAAAGCGGTGCTTAAGAATCATTTCTTTGCCAAGACAACTCAATGGAGAAAAGAATAGTCTTTTTAACAAATGGTACTGGAATAAGTAACTATCAACATACAAAAGAATGAAGCTGGATCCTTCCTCACACCATATACAAAAACTAACTCAAAATGAATCAAAGATCTGAATGTAAAAGCTGAAACTATAAAACTCTTAGAAGAAAATATGGGTAAATCTTACTGATCTTGGATTTAGTCAATGATTTCTTAGATATGACACTGAAATCGTAAGGAACAAAAGAAAAATGTATCAAGTAGAGATAGTCAAAATTAGAAACTGTTGTGCTTCAAAAGGCACCACTAAGAAAGTGAAAAGACAACCCAGAGAATGAGAAAAAAAATTGTGAATCATATCAGAGACTTGTACACAGAATAAAGAACTATTACAACTTAATATTAAAAAGAAAACCGATTAAAAATAGACAAAGGACATGAATAGATATTTCTCAAAAGAAGACACATTTTACAAATGGCCAATAAGCATCAGGGAAATGCAAATCAAACCCAAAGTAAGGTACCTCGTCATACCCACTAGGATGGCTATAATAAAGGAGATAATAACAAGAGTTGGTGAGAATGTGGAGAAACTAGAACTCTCATAGACTGCTAACAGGAATGTAAAATGATGCAGTACCTTTGGTAAACAGTCTGGGAGTTCCTCAAATGATTAAACATAGAGTTATCATATGATATAGCAATTCCACTCCTAAGTATATATCCAAGAGAAATGAAGACATATGTCTACACAAAACTTGTACATAGATATTTATAACATTAGATATTCAGCATTATTCATAAAACCAAAAAAGTGGGCACAGTTCAAATTCCATCAACTAATGAATGGAACAAGTGTGATATATCCAAACAATGCACTATTATTTGGCAATAAGAAATGCTGATCTATACTACAACATAGATGAATCTTGAAAATAGTGTGCTAAATGAAAGAAGCTAGTCACAAAAGACCACATATTGAATGAATCCATTTAAAATAAAGTGTCTATAACAAATCTGTAGAGGTAGAAACTAGATTAGTGGTTGCTTAGGGCTGGGGTGAATGGAGAGATTACACAGTAACGGCTAAAATGTATAAGGTTTCTTTTTGGACTAATAAAAATGTTCTAACATTTATTGTGGTAATAGTTGCAAAACTTTGTAACTGTAGTAAAGGTCATGCAATTGTGCAATTTCAATGGGTGAACTGTATGGTATATGAATTATATTTCAAGAAGCTGTTAAGACTTAACTTATTTAAAAGCTGTTAAACCTTTAAAAATCATTACTCCACGAAATATTCTAACAGGACTTGGTTCTCTCATCAGCCACACCAACTCGTATGATCATACAGGTTTACTACACAGATGTACTTGATTAGAAACAGAATGATACATACTAAAGAAAGCTCTAGGCAAGGAGAGAAGAAAATATAGACTGAATCCTGGTTTTGGCACCAATTACCTGTGTAGAAAAGTCTCACTAGGGCCCAGTATCCTCATCTCTGTAGCTTCTTATGATAAAAATTCTTGGCTGAATCAACTGAGAAAGATCTTCTTGTACTCTGTACAAATTTAAACTTAATGAGCAGTTAAAAATTCTAGGGGGGCTACAATACGGGATGAGGAAGGAATTAAACATTCCAATAAAAGACTTACGTAGGAAAGTGTCACCTGCACTCCATGGTAACTGCTATAGTAAATCTGTGGATTAAGCAGCTACTCCCCTACATATTTATATAAAATATTCAGACAAAAAACTAAATCATAAAATCAGAAGACAAAATTGTAGTCACATTACACAAATGACACTGTGCAGTATGTGTGATTGATACCAGAATTAGGAATATTTATAAAGCTTGGTTATGCTGTAATGCACCATGGATTCTTTTGGATAAAGAAATCTCTCTTCACCATAAAACAATGTATTACTATTTTGATTACAACTACTACTATCAAAGCCACCAAGAGAATAGTGACCTTTTTATGTACTATGCTATTCGTATACATTATTTCATTTAATTTACAAAATAACCTCCATCCTAGTTATTTATTTGGCTTCATTTTTAAAGCTGAGAAAATTAAGGCTCAAACCACTTGCTTACCTTTACTAGTCAACTGATCTTTGATGTTCTCATAGCCTGACCTACCTCAAAGGACAAACCAAATCCCAAGGGAGATGCTTCATTTTATTCTGCTTATCCTAAAGGAAGGTAGCTACCTTGTTAGCTTCATCTTTGTTTCTATGTCTTTAGAGTCACATTGTGACAGGAGCTCAACAGGACTGGATGGCTTATAAACTACATATAATACTTACACAGTGCCATCTCTGGGTGCTGGCTCCGGCTCTCTCTCACCCTGGAATGCCCAGCTATGTCTCTTTATTCAAGATTACTGTGATTGTAAAGGCTCAAATGCCATTGCCTCCATGAAATTTTGCATTCCCTTTGTGGAGATTCTCTTCCTCTTCCCAACTCTCACAGTATTTCATGAATGAATAATGAAATACCTACTCTGAGCTAGATCCTCTGATGGGCACTGAGTTAGTTACAAAGATTTACTGTATTTTTCAGACCAAGGAAATTAATTATTTAATGTACGTTTCAGTGTATAAAAACTGGAAAACAGGTTAATCTGTCTGCAAAATGCCCTGTCCTGCTAAAGAAAAAACATCTTGACTCATAGCTTCAAAAATAAATATAACTTAAGGTGTGAGAGGCATTCTCAAGTTCAGTTTCTAAATTCTAAGAAAAACTTAAAACACACTATCTGGTTGCTATTTATTAACTTATTTTTCAATTCAAGCTTTAAAAAAATACCTTTACTGTTTCATAAAACCCAAATCAAAGCTTTTGTGTTTTGATAGGTTTCAACTGCCAAGTTTCATTTGTTTTAAAAAACAATTACACTACTACAAAGCTGTCATCATCAAGACAGTATGGTACTGGCACAAAAACAGACACATAGATCAATGGAACAGAATAGAGAGCCCAGAAATGGACCCTCAACTCTATGGTCAACTCATCTTTGACAAAGCAGGAAAGAATGTCCAATGGAAAAAAGACAGTCTCTTCAAGAAATGGTGTTGGGAAAATTGGACAGCCACATGCGGAAGAATGAAACTGGACCATTTCCTTACACCACACACAAAAATAGACTCCAAATGGTTGAAAGACCTCAATGTGAGACAGGAGTCCATCAAAATCCTAAAGGAGAACACAGGCAGCAACCTCTTCGACCTCAGCTGCAGCAACTTCTTCCTGGAAACATCGCCAAAGGCAAGGGAAGCAAGGGCAAAAATGAACTATTGGGACTTCATCAAGATAAAAAGCTTTTGCAAAGCAAAGGAAACAGTCAACAAAACCAAAAGACAACTGACAGAATGGGAGAAGATATTTGCAAATGACATAGCAGATAAAGGGCTAGTATCCAAAATCTATAAAGAACTCATCAAACTCAACACCCAAAGAACAAAGAATCCAATCAAGAAATGGGCAGAAGACATGAACAGACATTTTTCCAAAGAAGACATCCAAATGGCCAACAGACACATGAAAAAGTGTTCAATATCGCTCGGCATCAGGGAAATCCAAATCAAAACCTCAATGAGATACCACCTCACACCAGTCAGAATGGCTAAAATTAACAAGTCAGGAAATGACAGATGTTGGCGGGGATGCGGAGAAAGGGGAACCCTCCTACACTGTTGGTGGGAATGCAAGCTGGTGCAGCCACTCTGGAAAACAGTATGGAGGTTCCTCAAAAAGTTGAAAATAGAGCTACCATATGATCCAGCAATTGCACTACTGGGTATTTACCCAAAAGATACAAAAGTAGGGACCCGAAAGGGTACGTGCACCCCGATGTTTATAGCAGCAATGTCCACAGTGGCCAAACTGTGGAAAGAGCCAAGATGTCCATCAACAGATGAATGGATAAAGAAGATGTGGTATATATATACAATGGAATATTATGCAGCCATCAAAAGGAATGAGATCTTCCCATTTGCAACGACGTGGATAGAACTGGAGGGTATTATGCTGAGCGAAATAAGTCAAACAGAGAAAGACATGTATCATATGACCTCATTGATATGAGGAATTCTTTTTTTTTAAAGATTTTATTTATTTATTTGACACAGAGAGAGAGAGAGGAATCACAAGCAGGCAGAGTGGCAGGGAGCGGCAGAGGGAGAAGCAAGCTTCCCGCGGAGCAGGGAGCCCGATGTGGGACTCGATCCCAGGACTCTGGGATCGTGACCTGAGCCGAAGGCAGACGCTTAACGACTGAGCCACCCAGGCGCCCCGATATGAGGAATTCTTAATCTCAGGAAACAAACTGAGGGTTGCTGGAGTGGGGGGTGGGGTGGGAGGGATGGGGTGACTGGGTGATGGACACTGGGGAGGGTATGTGCTCTGGTAAGCGCTGTGAATTGTGCAAGACTGTTGAATCTCAGATCTGTACCTCTGAAACAAATAATGCAATATATGTTAAGAAAGAAAAAAAGAAGAAGAAGAATGTAGCAGGAGGGGAAGAATGAAGGGGGGGAAATCGGAGGGGGAGAAGAACCATGAGAGACGATGGACTCTGAAAAACAAACTGAGGGTTCTGGAGGGGAGGGGGGTGGGAGGATGGGTTAGCCTGGTGATGGGTATTGAGGAGGGCACGTTCTGCATGGAGCACTGGGTGTTATGCACAAACAATGAATCATGGAACACTATATCTAAAACTAATGATGTAATGTATGGGGATTAACATAACAATAAAAAAATTAAAAAAAAAACCCAATTACAATCGTAACAGCATCTAATGAAACTGTTCACAGTGAAAGCCTCTTTAATTCTAGTGACACCAAAGAGTATGACTTTAAGAGTTTCTTATAAATCACCCAAGTTTCTAGATGAGTTAATTTGACTAATATTGTTTCCATGTACCAAGTTAAATGCAAAATGGGTACTTACATTGCTGATGTTTAAATCTTACAATTTCACCTGGTAACTTTAACACCGGTAACAAGTAGGTGTCCAGGGGTAAGAAAGCTCTTATAGCAACTTCAGGGGAAGATGTAGGAGGATGCAAAGAGGCTGATTTGTTGTAGGGAGTTTTTAGAAAATATTTTTAAGTTGAGAGGCAACTCATTTATCTTTAATACTTTTTATTTCTTCTTTAATACTTTCTAAAGAAAATAAAAATATCTTCAATTTATCTCCTTCCTTATTATCGTTACCCATGTTTCCATTTATCAAATATTTAATATGTAATCAATATATCACCTCATATAGGATTTTACACATATTCAATATAATCCTCATAATAGCCCTAAGAGGAAGTTATTACTACTACTACAAAGATGAAACTGAGAGGATAAGAAACTTGCTCAAGGTAACAAACAGGTAATGAAGAAGGGATTTGAACCTAGGTTTTTTAGCATATAAAGCCTATCTGTGCTTTTAACTACTTTAAGATTTTTAAAATTTATTTGAGAGAGAGAGAGAGAAGCAAAGGGGGAGGGAGGAGGGTGGAAGAACCTCAAGCATACTCCGTGCTGAGCATGAAGCCTGGCATGGGGCTACATCCCACGACCCCAAGGTCATGACCCCAAATGAAACCAAGAGTCGGACACCCAAATGACTGAGCCACCCAGGTGCCCCACCTTTTAACTACTTTCATGATAATTTTTTTTTTTTAATTTATTTGACAAAGAGATAGCGAGAGAGGGAACACAAGCAGGGGGGAGTGGGAGAGGGAGAAGCAGGCTTCCCGCAGAGCAGGGAGCCCAATGTGGGGCTCGATCCACCTTAGGATCATGACCTGAGCCGAAGGCAGACGCTTAACGACTGAGCCACCCAGGCGTCCCATCATGGTAATTTTTTAAAATCATTTACAGTGCAGCAAGAATCAAGAGACTTCTCCATTAGCACAAAAAATGAATAAAATTTCTTAGAAAATATGCACTTCATGTCATGTGCTAAATCAAACTTTTCAAGGCACCAGCTACCACTGCTAGAAGCACTATGCAATCTACTAGTAACATTCTTTTATTGGGGAGTACCAAAAAACAAAGAGAAAAAAATTTCCCAACACTTTTAAATATGCATTTATATTTTTTGAACTCACTCTTCTCTTTGGCTTGTATGATGAGATTATAAAAAATTTTGTTGTCATGTCCTGCACAAACTCCACACCTTCTCTTGTGGGCTCATAATCAGAATAACACCAACAGCATCTCACCCACAGTGCTAAAGCAGAGTGCTTCACATTTCTCTAAGCCTAGTTGTTTCTACAAGAATCCTCCCCTTCAGAGCAAATGCCCTGATGGGAAACTCTGTATGTCTACAGCTGTGGTGTGTAGCCCCTAGGGCAGCGTTGCCAGACATTCTGGACCCTAAGGGTTTTAGTCTCTTTCTCTTTCTCCATTTCAGCAGCACAAAGCATGTCCTTGCTACCAAAGGAGAGAGATACTGCTGAATCTCTCTTCTTTTTGTCTATTTTTAAAATCCCTGAAAGGGAGAAGAAATTAAGTACTCTTAGAGAAGATTTAATACAGACACATGTAGTTTTAAAAACTTTTAATTTTTTGTAATATGCAGACTGATGATTACTGTGTAATATCAAGTATTAGTAAACCAGATACTAAACTGATCCCACTAACTGACTCAATGATAAGACGATCATATTTATACATATCCTCATTTGTGAATTTGTATAATACGTGTTTTTCCATAAGGATATTGGGAGGCTAAGGAAACTCAATAAAGTACTGCTAGCAATCTTACAAGAGAAAATGGATGACTATAGGGAATATCTGAAATAATTACATTCTCATTAGTTTTAAAATTAGAGGAAGGCACACCAGTTTTATTATTCTGTACACTTGTTTCCTTCACCTTTTTTTTTTGAGAGAGAGGGAAACAGAAGCCAGAGTCTCTTGTGTTCAACATTACATCACCAGCACCCTGTGCAATAACCAGTACACAGCAGGCACTTGGTTGGAGATAATGGTAACGGAAGAGTAGCAACACCTGCTTCTTTCCTTCTGGGCCTCTTACTTTGTAACCCTGGGCAAGCTTTTAATCTGAGTCTCAGTTTCCTCACCTAAATACAGGAGTAATCTTTACTATAAATGTTGTGAGAATGAAATGGATTAATGTACCAGAGCTTTTTCTTCTAGGCACAAAAGGCACTCAATAAAATATTAATGTAAAGCCACACATGTAAAGCCTAATCTAAAACCCAAGTTTAGTTCCATAATACATGCTCCATTAATGTTCGCTGCAAAAAGATTCCTAAAATCGAATTTATAGAGGACACTGCGGTGCCCATCCTCTTTTAAAAAATATGATACAATGGTTCAACCTTTTTTTGGATCAAATACCCCCTTTGAGAATTTGATGAAAACTATGCATTCTTTCTCCAGAAAAAAAAGGTACACACACAGATTTACATATAATCCTAAGAAATTCATGGACCCAAGATTAAAATCCCCACATACTAACTTTTTGCTTTGGATACCAGGGAGCTCAGGGCCTGAACTATAATTCAACGTTATCAGGTAGACCTTCTATGTTCTCCTTGTCCTTTAACTTCTATTAAATGCTCAAGGGAGTTTTTGTGTATATAATAGATATATTTAAAATATTTTAGATTTTATAATATTCAATTTATAAAGCTGCAAATTCAAAAACCAAAGCTTTTCCTTAAGTTTTTAGGATTGGCTTATAAATCACACGGTTCTTTCCAAAGCTTACAAAATTTTGGCAATCACATTTAAGAGGTACATAAATAATATCTGGTCCCATTTATAAACTGAAATACCTTTGTTTTTAAGTTACATTTTAAGTTATAATTTTTATTTCATTATTTTTAAATTTTTAAAATTTGAAATAACCGTAATATTCTAATCCAATACCCCAAGGTTCAGAGTTTTCTAACTTTCCAAATGTGGAACTATTCTCTTATACTGAAAAACCTGGCTTCCATTATCCTCAGTATATTTACGTATTTTATCAAGCCCCTACTCTTCTGTATGTAACCCATCTCGTATCTCTGTAGCCACCTTCTCCCTGGTGTGGGCGCCATCCTCAACCCACTTGGGTACATCACCCCATCATGGATGCACTGTCTGACACATTTTATCTGGATAGACCACCACCCCTTCCCCACATACATCTCCTAGGCTCTGATGAAGTGCAGTATCATCCCCACCCCCACCCAACCCTTGCAGTGGCTGGATCATTCTTTTCTCTTATAAAAATTATGAAGCAACCTTTAGACTAAAAAGTCTGGAATGTCCTTGGAAGTATCTGGGAAGAGGATCTGAAGAAAAATGAACTTTAAACAATTCTCACACGGGATGAGATTTGGAATTGTATTGTTTTGAATACTTAGGGGAACAGTCTTATTTGGCACTCCAAGCCAATGAACAGGTCATATTAGATAAACCTAAAGAAATTTTGCCCAGTGGCAAAGAGCCTGTGGCAAATCCAAAGCCAGATTTGTCTCAAACTGTATTAAAATAAATGGCCATGCTATTGTGCCATCCCTCTGGTATTGTCATTCAGTTCTTGCCTCCTACACACAGATAAATGAATGAGATTTGTTTAAAAAAACAGAAGTGTCAACTAGGAAGTAAATTAACTTTTACGTATAATTTCATATAATGTTTCATAAATCACTACAACAGCTACTGCTTACTAAATACCTACTATGTACCAAGACCTGAACTAGGTGCTTTGTATGCCTAGCAAATTTGCATTTCTACAACCCAATGAGTGAGTTCCTTGCCAAAAAAGAAACTGATGTTTAGAGAAATACTTATCCAAAGTTGCCTTAAAGGGGGCGGGGGGCGCCTGGGTGGCTCAGATGGTTAAGTGTCTGCCTTTGGCTCAGGTCATGATCTCTAGATCCTGGGATTGAGTCCCAAGTCGGGCTTTCGGCTCGGCGGGGAGTCTGCTTCTCCCTCACCCTCTGTCTCTGCCTCTCCCCCTGCTCATGCTCTCTCTCTTTTTCTGTCTCAAATGAATAAATAAAATCTTTTTTTTTTTTTAAAGGTTACTCTACTTATTCAAAATATACTAGTAAGGAATTTGAGTAAAAATCAAGCAAATCTCCCAAGCCTAGCAAAACTGTTCAAGAATAAAAGATCTCTGGGAAGAGGTTCTCAAATACCAAATATGAATGATTTAAGCACTGATGCTATACAAAAAAACTCCCAAAGAAGAGCCAGTCTACTACTGATAGTTAATGGTATTAGTAAGATGAGAATGAACTACATAGGCATTAAATACAAAATCCTTCTGGCCAACTAAGAATACAGAAAGAAGAATAGGAAAAAAAAAAAAAAAAGGTTTGGGACTCTGGCACCTTAAGACAGGTGTAAGATGTACAGTTTTGTTTTGATCTCTTAAAAGGAAAAAAAAAATAAGGTATCTTCAGTGTTTGAGAGAAGGAAAACCATAAAGTGTTTCAATATGAAAAGTAAGCTAATTTGGTGTTTTTGATCTCAGCTCATAAGGCATTTAGAGTAACCCTGAATTTGGTTTGCCAAGGCTGTTTTAACTCTCATTATAAAAGTTTTATTCTGGAGTAATAAAATAAGGTAATAGGGAGAAAGGAATACTTAATATGTAGCTACATGATGAACTACATGATGTTTTTCTAGTGTGTTTCTATGTGCACAGAAAAAATACTTTATCTCAATGAGGCAAATGAATGTTCCAGAAACACACACACACACACACACATACAAAGACAGGCTGAATCCTGCTCAGACTTAGACCATTTCAGCTTTCTAATGTGATGATTCTATGATTCAAATATTCTGAATACCTACTGGTTGCCTGTTTTGAATCTTGCAGCAAACCTCTAAATGTTAACTGGCTCTTCGTCAAATTACTTATTCACCAGGATACAAGTACTACATTCTGATGAACCTTTTTAGAAATAAACAACCTGTTCCAACTGACAGTTTCATTGACCTGTAATAGGTATAGTTTCTTGGACAGGTCATCATTGACCTAGAGGACTGTTTTCTCTTGGATACAAGAAGGACATTTCTTATGTCTCAAAGTCTTTAAAAATATACATAGCCTTTGAACCAGAGTGTCCATGTTTTTAAAAGCGAGTCCATGGAAACAGATCTAAGTACTTTAAATTTTTATAGAAGATGTAGGAAAAAAACCCAAAACGTTGTAATATATTCTCCATCTTCAACATTTGAGTTGAATTCTCTGTAAAACTCAAGCTGCCTGTCTTCTTCTATTTACCCGTAGGGGGGTGAGGCCTTAGTACCCCTTGTTCTGAAACCTAATTGCCTTTGCATGTATGGGAGGGGGCAGTAGAGGGTATTTATTTAACATGCATAATTTAAAAAGTTTGCACAAATTTAGACAGAAGTGACTGCTTACACTATAAAAGGACTACCTGAATTTTGACCCCTCAACACAGCAATCCTCTATTACTCAGCTGTCAGCAGTAAAACTATGCCAGTTCTCTAGGTAGCATTCTGGAAGGAGGAATGATCCTATCAAGCAAGAATGCTTTCCCCCATGCTCCTCTGAGTTTTGTGACTCTATCTCTTTCCTTCATGCTTGGAGTTGGGTTGTTATTAATATCCCCATATTCACTGGCACAGAATTGTCAGGGATTCATTACACATATCCCTGCAAAGGATTTAATAAAACAAGAAACAAAAACAACCTGAAACAGTCATTCACCACCAGAATCAATACCCAAACTATGTTCTCCTTGGGAGGTTATACTTTAAAGCTTCCATTCTGGATTGAATATATCCCAATTCTTCAGCCATTGGAAATCATCAGTGAATGCTGACAAGGTATGCTAATAAAGCTAATTTAATCCATTAAAACAATAAGCTCCAAATGTCTGTATCAGAAAAAAGTCAATTTAAAAGAAAAAAGGCACCCAAAAATAAAAATTTTTAAAACAGAAAAGAAAAAAGGCACCTAAAACACACTATGAATTAGTAGCCAAATATCATCTCTTAAAAGGGGGGATAGTTTGACATTTTTTGTCAAATGATTACCCAAAAATGTACGATTTTCCAAATAACTCAGATTTTTTTTTTTTTTTAAGATTTTATTTATTTATTTGACAGAGAGAGAGAGATAGTGAGAGCAGGAACACAAGCAGGGGGAGTGGGAGAGGGAGAAGCAGGCCTCCCGCCAAGCAAGGAGCCCGATGCGGGGCTCAATCCCAGGACCTTGGGATCATGACCTGAGCCGAAGGCAGACGCTTAACGACTGAGCCACCCAGGCGCCCCATAACTCAGATTTTTATCTAAAATCCTAAATACATATAGCCAATCTTTCAAATTATGACATGAAGAAAAAGAATAATTTTAGGAAGGCAGTAACAAAGAAATCATGATCTCTATGGCAGTTGTTTTTTATAATCCACATCAAAATGAATATTCTGGAAGTCAATTTTACTTTTAAAAAGCAACACATATATGCAAAAGTGTTTAGCAAATTAAATCTAGCAATATATAAAAAAGATAATTAATACATTACAACTAAGTGGGATTCATTCCAGGAATGCTAGGCTGAATCAACACATGAAAATCAATTGATGTAATTCACCATACTAATAGGCTGCTAAGAAAAACCAGAGGTCATACCAAGAGATGCAGAAAAAGCTTTCATTAAAATTCAACATCTATTCATGATAAACCTCTCAGCAAACTAAGAACAGGAAGAAACTTCTTAAACTAAAGGGGGGTATTTATGAAAACCCTACAGGTGGCATCAT
The DNA here is from genome assembly GCF_964656455.1 of Halichoerus grypus. NCBI lineage: Eukaryota > Metazoa > Chordata > Mammalia > Carnivora > Phocidae > Halichoerus > Halichoerus grypus. The sequence goes on along the minus strand of NC_135712.1, from coordinate 163,496,346 downwards.
ACTTAATGGTGAGAGAATGAATGCTTTCCCCTAAGACCTGGAACAAAATAAGGATGAATACTTTTCTCACAATTCTTATTCAACACTGTACTAGAAGTCTTAGCTAATACAATAAAGAAAAGAAAAAGAAAGAAAAGGCATACAGATTGGAGGGAAAGAAATACTTTATTCATAAGTGACATATCTATTTAGAAAACCCCAAAGAATCTACCAAAAACAAAAACAAAAACAAAAGCAATGCACAAACCAACAAAAATATACCACCTCCTTGAACTAAATAAAAAGTAAGTTTAATTTTAGCAAGGTCACAGGATACAAGGTCAATATAGAAACGTCAACTGTATTACTATGTGCCAGCAAAGAACAACTGGAATCTCAAATTTAAAAAATACCATTTACAATAACATTAAAAAAAAAAAAAAACACCCAAAACCCAACAAATGGTGCTGGGAAAAAGTCTTTTTAAAGATTTTATTGATTTGGGACACCTGGGTTGGCTCAGTCAGCTAAGCAGCTGCTTTCGGCTCAGGTCATGACCCCAAGGTCCTGGCATCAAGTCCTACAACGGGGCCCTGCTCAGTGGGGAGCCTGCTTCTCCCTCTGCCTGCTGCTCCCCTTGCTTGTGCACTCTCTCTGACAAATAAATAAATAAAATATTTTAAAAAAGAAAAAGATTTTATTGATTTATTTATTTGAGAGTGGGGGGAGAAGCAGAAAGAGAGGGACAAACAGATTCTGCACTGAGCACAGAGCCCAGCACGGAGCTTGATCCCACGACCCTGAGATCACGACCTAAGCGAAAATCTAGAGTCAGACATTCAACGGACTGAGCCACCCAAGAGCCCCTGGGGAAAAAAAAAATTTTAAGAACCTTGATACATACTTTATATCTTACACAAAAATTAAATCAAATGGCTCATAGGCCTAAATATTAAATTCAATATTAAAAACTTTAAAAAAATACATAGGAAAAAATCTACAGGACCTTGGGTTTGACAATAAGGTTTTACGTGTAGCATGAAAAGCACAAACCATTAAAGAAAAAAACTGATAGGGGCGCCTGAGTGGCTCGGTCGTTAAGCGTCTGCCTTCGGCTCAGGTCATGATCCCAGGGTCCTGGGATCGAGTCCTGCATCGGGCGCCCTGCTCCGCGGGAAGCCTGCTTCTCCCTCTCCCACTCCCCCGCTTGTGTTCCCTCTCTCGCTGTCTCTCTCTCTCTCTCTCTCTGTCAAATAAAAAGCTGAAAAAAAATAAATAAATAAAGTCTTTAAAAAAAGGGTGAGTAAATCTTAATGCATTTTATTATGTGAAAGAAGCCAGACTCAAAGGCCTATTTTTGTATGATTCCATTCCTATGATCTCTGGAAATGGCAAAACTACAGGGATGGAAAGCAGATCAGATTGCCAAAGACTGGTGGAGAGGGAAATGGTTGATTAAAAGGGGAAGTGCAGGGGGGAACTTTTGGGGTGAAGAAACTGTTGTGTAGAGCACTGACAGATACATGACTCCATACAATTGTCAAAATCCATAGGACTGTACATCAGAAAGAGTAAACTTTAATGTATATAAACTTAAAAAAAGAAAACAAGAATGAAAAAAACCCAACCATGCTATGGGGATCTCAGAATGGAATGAAGATTGTGAAAAATGAAATCTAACTGCATTACAAATACACGACACTCCACTGAAATGAAGGTGGTAGGAGGAAGACCTAAGTAACACTGGAAAATGGTGTTTGGGCTAGAAACTATAAAACTGAGACAAAAGGAACTATATAAACACTATACTTTACTTGGTAAATTTGTTTCTCCCACAGGTAGGGAGATTCATAATTCTGAAAGTGCTTTACAGGCATACTTTGGATGAACAGTAAGTAAAATGGATGATGGATGGTTACATTCAGATGTCTCACTGTCAGGTAGGGGAAGTTACAAATAAGCAAACAGGAAAGGCTAGAATGAACCCCATCACACTGGATTAGAGGTGAAGACCTCAGAATGAACTCATGTTCTCATGTTTAGCTTAGTACCCTACAGATGGAATAGATACAGAAACAATTACAGATATGTGTATACCTGGGTTAGTATACCTCATGTTATTTTCTAGGTCTGTTAGCTGAGAGGGCCTAGATGCAATGACACGCCAGTAGCACTGAGCGTACAGAACCAGCACTCAAATCTTGCTTGCTAAATCCAATGAAAGAAACCAAGACTCCTTGGAGAAATGGCTGATTCTAGGACTGGGACAGGGGAAAACAAGATGAGTCTGGAGTGTCTTATAGTATCAGAAAGTAAAAAGTACTCAAAAGTCAAAAGGATAAGGTATGTCAAAGGGACACAAAAGACAAACTGAAAGAGCTCCCAGGGGCCAAAGCTGAAATAATTAAGCAACAAAATAAATAATGGTAGTATTGGACTAAAATCCTAAGTATAAAATGCACATACATGAGTTCATACTGATATAAACAAATGACTGAATGAAATTAGGGAGAAGAGTCAAATCTTTTGTACTGAAGAATCCCAAATATACACAGATAGTACCCCCCCCTCCAGGAGGTAGAGGCCTCATGTGGGTATGTTGGCCTTAGCAACTCAGTCTTGGAGAATAAATGGGAAAAGAGTAATTTTACAACAGAGAAGCTGACATACACTATCTTAACTAAGTAACCAAAATTTAACATAACCATTGACACCATGTACTCTTCAACATTCTCTTTAACCTTTGAGAAGCTTAACCACAGTCTAATTGTCAGAAAAACAGACAAACTCAAACTGAGGTACAGTTTATAAAATACCACACACACACACACACACACACACACACACACACACACCCCAAAAACAAAAAAACAAGTAAAGATTAAGAAACTGTCATAGACAAGAGGAGACTAAGGAAACAGGACAACTGAGTGCAATGTCGTATCTTGGGCAGAGGTGGGGGCGCAGGGGAAGGCCATTAATGGAAAAACTGGTGAAATTTGAATAAAATCTGGGCTTTAGTTAATAATAATGTAGCAACGTTGATTTCTTAATTTTGAAAAAATGTACCACAGAAATGTAAGAAAATAATGTTAGAGGAAACTGAAACTGGGTGAGGAGTATATGGAAACACTTTGTACTATATTTTTTTATTTTTCTGTATTTTTTAATCTATCCCAAAATAAAAAGTTTACTTTCTAAAAAACAGGAACTCTTAGGTCTGACATAAAGCCTTTCTGTGACATAAATCAGAGACCTAAATTGCAGGCAACAGTAAAAGTTAATGCTTTTTAGTAGCCATGACATCAACTTATTCATTCATTCATTCATTCACTCACTCAACACTTACTCACTGCTACATGACATGCTGTGTTAGGTACTTGGGAAAGAAAATTGAGTAATACTCATGTCTGGATATAGAAGTGGTGGGTTAATAAGGCACTTTTTGCTGGTGTCTTACAATGGGAAGGATCCTCTCAGGTTAGCAAGGCTTTAACATATCAGAAGAGGAAGTACAGATATTAGAAGTTATGACAAATACAAGGATGAAGACATTAGTACTTTAGCCAGTTCACTTACCTCTGCCCTTCAGTTGTCCCATATAGAAAATAAAATTAACAAGAGTGTACCCAGCCTAAGGTTAGGGACTTGTATCAAAAGACCTTGAAGGCCCCTTAAAGTGTACAATATCTATGGTTCTATTAAATATTCAAATCTAATATTTTGTTTCTTTTTTTAAAAAAAAGATTTTATTTTTTTAAGTAATCTCTACACCCAACATGGGTGCTTGAATTCACAATCCTGAGATCAAGAGTCGCAAAAAAAAAAAAAAGAGTCGCATGCTGTACCAACTGAGCCAGCCAGGTGCCCCTTTTGTTTCTGCTCCTACAGCCACCACTCTGGATCTATCTAGACAACTCTAACAGCATCCTAACTGGTCTCCCTGCCTCCAGCCCTGCTCTTCCTACAATCCATCCTACATACAGCCACTAAAAATGAACTTTCTACAGTACACACTATTCTACTGCTCCAAAGTCTGCATGAGAATATGATCTGGTGTCTAGGACTGGGTCCTCAGGCCTACTTAACTAGCTATTAGCAAGTCATTTAACATCTGGGAGCTTCAGGTCTCTTACCTATGAAGTAGGGGTGCTTTCCTCACTTGGTTCTGGGGCTCACATAGGATAATGAACATAACAGTATTCTGTAAATGTTCATGATGATGATTATTTTGAATCTCTCAGGACTACAAAATCAATTTAAACCATTTATCTTGGCATTTTAAACCTTCCCTTACTTAGCTATATCTTGCTTACCTGTATCTCTCGGTCACTCCTCATCAACCACCTATACAATCTTCTCTCCATCTAAATCCTACTCACTTTTAAGAATCATTGCAAATGCCTCTTCACTGACTCTTCACTGACCATTCCAGCTCAAGGCACTCTCTCTCCTATGAACTCTAAATTCTTACTGATTCCTAGTAAATGTCTTCAAAAATAATTTTCATAATTTCCCTTCCCTTAAAAACCTACAAGGTTTCCCAATACCTTTAGCATAAAATCATGCCTATAAATTAGATCGACTGAAAAGACAATGGCTTGTTTTGTTGATCTTAGTGAGCCTCTCTGAAATGTAATTCAAGAGAGAGTAGTTTTACAGTTTATTCCACTACTTTTTTTTAATTTAGTTGAGTTTATCCATTAGTTTCCAAATGATTTCATGTTGTGTCCTTCCAATCGAACAAGTTTGTACGGTTTATTTTCAGTTTCTGAAAATTGTGATAAGAAACTCCTAACATAAAATTACCACCTTAATCATTTCTAAGTGTACAGATCAGTAGTGTTAAGTATATTCACACTGTTGTATAACAGATCTTCAGAACTTTCCCATTCTGCAAAACTGAAATTCTGTCCCTATTAAACAATACCTCCCCATTCCCCCTTGTCCCAGCTCCTGGCAACCACCATTCTACTTTCTGTCCCCAGGAATTTGACTCCTTTAGGGACTGCACATAAGTGGAATCATACAGTATTTGTCCTATTGTGACTGGCTATTTCAATTAGCATAATGTCCTCAAGGTTCATCCATGTTGTTACATGTGTGGGAATTTCCTTCCCTTTCAAGGCTAAATATTACATGTTTCCTTGAATGTATATACTTGAGTCCCCCCGTATCTGCAGTTTCACTTTTCTCACTTTCAGTTACCCACAGTCAACCAAGGTCCCATATTAGATGATCCTCTTTCTGATGTATCCTCAGAAGGTCATAGTAGCCTACTGCTACATCACAGTGCCTAAGTTATTCCCCTCACTTCGTCTCACCAAGTAGGCATTTCATCATCTCACATCATCATAGGAAGAACAAGGGTGAGTACAATACAATAAGACATTCTGAGAGACAGACCATATTCACACAATTTTTACTGCAGTGTACTGTCATAATTATTCTATCATTAGTCATTATTGTTAATCTCTTATTGTGCCTAATTTATAAATTAAATTTTATCATATTTATACTATACTATGCAAATATACTATATAAAGGGTTCAGTCTTATCTGCAGTTTCAGGCATCCACTGGGGGTCTTGGAATGTATCCCCTGTGGATAACAGGGGACTACTGTACTCACATTTTGTTTACCCATTTATCCATCAATGGATATTTGGTTTGCTTCTACCTCTTGGCCACTGTAAATAGTGCTGCTGTGAGCATGGGAAGTTTGAAGTTTTAAGTGGTTTAAAAAAAAAAAAGAAAGAAAAATCACTTAAATTTACTTCTCCAAAATACTAGCTATCTCAATTCCTACCCCATTATTATTCCATAATAGCCTCTAAGTTCCAAGTGACTTGACATATCAATCAGTAAAATCGCTACTTTAATACTTACACTTGTCTAATTTATGACCATTTTTGAGATTTGATTTTTAAATTATTATATTTTACATACAATTCCAGCAGATGTCATCATTTTTCACACTGGGGCTGTGTCTTCAAGATTTCAGAGACAATATTCCTGTACCTCCTACTTAATTTTATAATTTAAGCCTTAGAAGAAGAAAAGAGTCTAGAGATTCTTCGCAGATGAAAACAGCCAAGATTACTGGTAGAATAAGGTTAGATTCTTAAACTTCCTCAAAAAGTATTTGGTTTGCTCTTCTCTCCTAACTTTTCGTATTAAAAAATATCATCGGTGCTCAAAACACTAAGTGAAAAAGAGAAAAAACACATTATTGTAGCAATTCGATTCTTATAATACTTTGAGTAACTATGCCAAAGGAAAAGATCAGAGGAGAGAAGAAAAGAGAGTAAGTTTCCCTTTTTCGTCACCACTACTACAGCAGCTAACCTTTAGTGATGGCTTGCTGTTTGCTTGGGCTTTATTTTTTACATGCCTGTGTGATTCGTACAACAACCCAATGAAGAAAGTTGTTATTAACCCCATTTTACAGATAAGGAAACTAAGATTTAAAGATACTAAAGAATTTCCCCAAATCACACACCAAAGCACCAAAATTTTAACTCAGACCCTGATTCTAGACCCTTCCATCTAATTCCACAGAACCTCTCCATTTGTCTATTTTCTTCTCTCATGTTCTCCTCTTGTGTCTTTTATATTCTTCAGATGGATGTTGGTACAATAGTTTATCCAAAAGGGTACATTAAAGTCTTTAAGATAATGAGGGTGTTTTTGGTGGGGTGGTGATGGGAGCTGCCACAGTCTAAGAAAAAGGATGAGTTTGGATTGGTTTTTTGTTTTTGTTTTTGAAGGCTCCAAGGAACTTCAGCAGGTTAAGGCCATGAGATGCCCTTCATTTTAGGGATCTCTGAATTCCCAAATTAATCTGAATTAAAATACTTTGTATTTTAGCCAAAAAATACCCAAGATATTTATTCAGCTATCTTTTTAATACAAATTCTGTATTCTTCTATGGATAAGTATTTTTATGCCATTATCCCAACCCCATCAAATAATGCCTTCAGCAGTTTAATTATATTGCTTGATCACATGAACTCTGCTTTCTTTTTGTTACTCTCTCCCCTCTTCTCACTTCTTTTCTGACATAAAATATCTAGAGTTTCTAAATACCCAGAAATGTGTTATGTTATTTATTTTTAATACCCAGAAATATTTTTAAAATCTGTTAAACAGCGTATCTTACATTCTGAGTGGTTTCAAGTGCTCAAGCAAACACTGAGAAACACTTATAAAAATGTCATTATACTGGGGCGCCTGGGTGGCTCAGTTGGTTAAGCATCTGCCTTCAGCTCAGGTCATGATCTCAGGGTCCTGGGATCGAGCCCCACATCGGGCTCCCTGCTCAGTGGGAAACCTGCTTCTCCCTCTCTCTCTGCCCCTCCCCCTGCTTGTGCTCTCTCTCTCTCAAATAAATAAAATCTTTTTTTTTTTAAAGATTTTATTTATTTATTTGACAGAGAGAGAGACAGCGAGAAAGGGAACACAAGCAGGGGGAGTGGGAGAGGGAGAAGCAGGCTTCCCGCCGAGCAGGGAGCCCGATGCAGGGCTCGATCCCAGGACCCTGGGATCATGATTTGAGCTGAAGGCAGACGCTTAACGACTGAGCCACCCAGGCGCCTCAAATAAATAAAATCTTTTTTAAAATGTCATTATACTTATCTTATTTGATAATATTTAATAAATTATATTCGGAACATAGTAAGCCAGACACTGTGGTAGGTAGTACTCACACATTTAATTTACTCTTTATAACCATTCCTGGAGTTATCCCATTTTAGAGATGCTATCTCTAGATAATGTCCTATTCCCTCATTCATCCATAACAAAGGATGACAAAGTTTTCCTGTAAAGATACAGAAAGTAAATATTTCAGGTTTGTTTTTGCGAGCCATATAGGCTCTGTCCCAACTACCCAACCCTGCCAATGCAACATTACGTAAAGGAGCCATAGCCAATATTTGCAGGAATAAGCATGAAAGCAGCCCTACAGACAAAAGGTAAATGAATGGGCATGGCTGTGTTCCAATAAAACTTTGTTTACAAAAACAAGCAGTAAGGCCTGCTACAGTTCACTGACACCTTATCTTAAAATCTTGAGTTCTCTAGTTCAGAGATAGAATCATACTGACTCATTAAAATTTAGTTGTCCTGTTCCCCTTGGTCATCATCATCAAGCAGCTTCAGAATTTGCAAGGTTCAGGGTACCATGTATCATCTTGAAATATTCTAATATTCATTCATCAAAACAGTTACTGTGGACCTCAATATGATAGGCACTATGCCAAGAACAAAGCACAATTCTTGGCCTCACAGAGCTTATGGTTTAATGGCAGAGAGGCAAGTAAACAGACCGTTATTATAAACAGTTATAGATAAATACAATGTGGTATGGGACTACAGAGAAGTACTACACAATTGAGAAAAGAAAGGAGACTTAAGTAGAAGGCAGTCAAAGCAAAGCAAACAGAGAAATTAAAACTCACTTAAGTTTTGGACTCATAATCCATCAATGAGTTAAACAACTAAGCCAGACAGCCACAGGTATTTTAAACTGACTGAAATGTACAGAGATTTGTTTTTTTGGAATCAACTTCTACCTTATAAGGATTTTAATAAAGTACCAGTCTTAGTTATTACTCTTTTTTTTACTGAAGTACAATTGACACACAATGTTACATTAGCTTCAGTTATTACTTAATTTTACCCAACCTATTGTTAAACATTTTTAATAGACGGTTTACAATAAAAAACAGAAACAAGATAATTAAGGATAAGAAAATATATACCATATAAGAAAGTAGAGAAATAATTCATAAACTTAGACTACAGAGTATTACAGTACCTACTTAAATTGGACCTAAAGTTCAAGTCAAAATCTTCCTGGTAGATAAAACTAAAAGCAAAATATGATGAGCTACTTATTTGGTAAGTAAAAACTCCTAGGGATTCTTTTTAAAACTGGCATGCTTTTTTTCTTCCATAACGTTTACCATCTCCACTGTTTTTGCCATACCTATAAAGGTAGCATTGTTACTCAGCCTCTGTTGCTGATTAGTGGAAAGCAAGAAGCCCTGATGATCTGCTAGGCCTCAAGATAAAAATTTCAAAATATTTTCTCTTCAGACATTAAACATAACCAGCTATCCTGGTAAATAAAATGGAGCCAGAGTTTCCCTGTCTCTATTCATTGATATTCCATACAAGGCTGGGACCACTTCCCCACTGCTGTCACATGATTAAGTGCTTCCCTTCAGTTTGGTTGTGGTAGCAACAGTAGAACTTCTCACTCCCCAGTAATAACAATACATCAGATGCTATAGGGAAAGGAGGCTGATACAGTTCTTGTCAGTAGAACTGTAATCAACAGGTAGTGGAGAAAACTTTATTTTAAATGGAATTATAAATTATTTAGCAATCCACATACAAAGAAAATCATCCTTTTCAGATATTCCCAAATGAATTTTTAAATGATGTCTGGCTGGCATGGTCGGTCCATTTTAGGTGAAAGGCAGAAAAAAGTTGCAACGTGCAACACTATTACTGACTCTATTCCAAAATTTCAAATACTCAAAAAACAAAACAAAAACCTGGGCCTGTATTTAAAAATGGGGGAATTTTAAGAGGCAAAATAACTACTATATATGATACTGAACAAGAGTTTTATTAATGATACCATTAAAATAGCACCTTAAGAAATCAGGCACAATCTTGTAAGTGAGGAAATGGTTGGGAGTCTATTATGAAAAACAGTTATGTCTTTAAAACTCTAAAAAATGGACGAAAGGAAAAGAGTAGGAAAAAATACTTTTAATATTGATAATTTTCAGCATAAGATCCAGTATTTATTGGCAAATATCATAAAAATAATAATTGGGGGTAGGGGAGGTCCTCTAGTCTGAATACATATGTCCCCCACCAGAATTCATGTGTTGAATCCTAAGCCCCAAGGTGCTGGTGTTAGGAGGCAGGGTGTTTGGGAGGTGATTAGGTCATGAGGGTGGAGCCCTCCTGAATGGGGTTAGTGCTTCCCTGCCCCTTCTACTATGTAAGGTAACAAGTGAGAAGATGGCCCGTCTATGGGGAAGCAGGTCCTCCCCAGAAACTGCTCTGCCAACACCCTCATCTTAGACTTACTTCCTCGACTTCAGAACCAGGAGAAATAAATTTCTGTTGTTTATAAGACACTCCGTCTGTTTTAACAGCCTGAATGGATTAAGACGGAGGGCTTTATGGTCCTCATTGCAGTTTTCAAGATTTTTAGAATTATAGAAAAAGAAAAGTTTATTTGACTCAACGCCTTTTTATAAATGATGTCTGAAACACTGTCTGGCAAGTCTGGATTAACTGCAGATGATGAATAAAACTGTAATTTCTTGTAATTACCAGCACAGGCTATGAGAGGGGCATCTTCTAGTTGACCCAGAATTCCAAGGAAAGTAGTGTTACAGTGTTAGAGAACCTCTACCACAGGCCATGAGGCCATGAGGATTCCAGGGGGTTCTGGGTTGCAGAGCTGAACTAGATTATTTGTGAATTTAGTCAGCATCCAACGAATTATTCTAATTCATCTGTCTGAAAATAAGAAGAAACTGGGCCTTTACTGAAAAAGTTTGGGGATCTCTTATTTCTATTACTCTGAAACTGAAAAAAATACAGGAATTATCACCTATGTAGAAGATTTTGTGAGGAATTTTCTTGAACTCTGAGTCAGGAATACCCTAAGCCAAATTTATTTGGGGTAGTGTTCTCCTTAGAAGATCTGCAGAAAGCTTCAACCTCTCCCACACAGTAAATATAAAGACTGAAAGGTAAAGATGGGTTACTGACTACTTGAAACAAGGAGCAAAAGGAAGGAGGGCAATGCAATAAATGTCCTCCTCTTCCTCACTTCTGTGGAAATGGCAAAACCAAGTCAAAATGAATCTTCTACTTGATATAACCACTAATCCCTATGTGAGCTGGAATTGCTTGGTAGGTCTGAGAGTAGACAGAAAGATAATGAGAAACCAATGCTCTGATGTGTTTGGATGCCATGCCAGAGTGCTAACTAAATTCATTCATTCATTTAAATATTCATATACAAAATCATCCACACATATTTTTGAGTTTTGGCATTTGTAAGGTTCTGTGCTAGCATGTGTGGAAAATACAAAGATGACTGTGTTGCTGAAAAGCACCCCACTTCTTAATTTTAAAAATGAATAAATAATTCAATTTGCCTGAGGTATGTTATAATAGATGCCAGGACACAACTATCCTTCATAATCTAGTTCAAAGATCCTTCATAACAAAATAAAATTTTAAAAGTCCAAAATCCAAACAACTTCAGAAAATCATTTTTAAATGCCTACACATTTAGGAGTATCCAAACAACTTCAGAAAATCATTTTTAAATGCCTACACATTTAGGAGTACCTGGGTGACTCAGTGGTTTAAGCGTCCGACTCCTGATTTCAGCTCAGGTCATGATCTCAGGGTTGTGAGATTGAGTCCCGCATTGGTCTCTTTGCTGGGCATGGAGCCTGCTTAAGATTCTCTCTCTCCCTCTCCCTCTCCCCCTCCCTACCTCACATAAAAAATGCCGGTTGCCTGGGTGGCTCAGTTGGTTAAGTGTCTAGCTTCGGCTCAGGTCATGATCCTGCAGTCGCAGGATTGAGTCCTGCATCGGGCTCCCTGCTCAGTGGGGAGTCTGCTTCTCCCTCTGCCTGCTGCTCCCACTGCTCATTCTCTCACTCTCTCTCTCTAATAAATAAAATCTTCAAAAAAAAAAAAAAAAAAGCCTACATGTTTAGACATATGGACCTTAATGTGTCTGTGAGTTTATCAAAAAAAACAACAACAACAAAAAACAAGCTTAGTGAGAAGTGCCTAGAGAAATGATTTAAGGAATATATGTAGGTGTTTTGTTTTCATTTGTCATAAATCCTACTGAAAAAATGTTTCTTCCCCCCTCTTACTGACCCCTACCCTGAGAAACTTGACCACCCATTCTTTTTCTAACTCAGAATAAGATGTGAGGGCTAAATTGCAAAGAAAAACATGGATCTGTTCCTAAATGAAATTAATCTATCCCACATGAGAAGATGAGGATAAAATACAACAGTGATATTTATTTAGTTCAAAGTATTTCTACTCTCACATTTAGAAGAGCCAGGCAGGGAGGGTTTCTTCATCCATAAAATAAGGGGTTGGATTATGTAATATTTAAGGTCTCTCCCATCTCTAAGAGACTATGATTTTCTCTTTTATCCTTTTGAAAGTAGGCATAAAGAGCTGTACTATGACATGCCTGAGGCTAAACAGAAGCTTGTCAGCATGGCTAGGGTTAGACCCCTGATTCATCCCTGCATTCACTAGTGATACACAGAAAAGTCAGACTCAGCTCTGATGTAATGGAGTTCACAGTCTAGTAGGGGAGGAAAGGCAATGAACAGTAATGGACGTGACAGAGTTTTAGGTACCAAGCCAGGAGAAGGTAAAGGGTAAGACCTGGGAATTTTGTCTTTTCTTCTTTCAAGGCCTTTGAATCTCTCTGCCAAATCTGATTATCTTATGAAGCAATACAGGTTAGACCTCATACACTTATGTTCTTAAGCTAACATCTGGAAATGATACTAAGTTTCACATTTTTACTCTTCACCAGAGGTAAAAATGAACCAAGAATAATTAAACCACATTTCTCTTCTTATAGCATACACTATTCTGATTTAAAGGGGGGGGGGGTTGCAAATTTTACTTTTAAAATGCTCTTCATTATTAGTAACAAATTTTCCCTAGATCAAAGCAATGAAGAATATCTGACCTACTTTTTCCCTTATCAATTAAAGATATTTCTATAAGGGGATGATTATCTAAGGATTATTTTAGACAATATACTCTTTCTCATTTTATTATGTTTGTCATGAATTCAAATGAGCCTATATCCTACACTGCATTTTTGGTGCAAAATGGAACTTTAATTTCCCTTATATTATTAAAGGGGAACATGCTGTCTTTGGCAAGCAAACAATTTTCTCTGAGATTTATAACTATTCGGGGCTCCAAAGGATTCTGTGATTATCTCAGGTCCAACTAAATGAAAGAGCTAAAAGTTAAAACTGTAGACATATTTTTTGAGGCATTAAGGACATCAGCTTGATAAAATACTTTAAACACTATCAAAACACTCCTTAGCTACAGATTTTAATTCTAAAGCCTCATCAATTTAGAGAATCTGGAGAGTGTGAAAATTTCCCCACACCTACAGGAAACACACTCTGAATTTGGGTTCAGGGAGACTACACAGTAAAAACTGAATTTGCAAACGCAATCTGTACACTTGAAGAAAAAGATGGAGTATGATCAGATTAAAACTAAAATTAAGTTTCTGGTCCCCTAAGCAGTCATAATTATCACTCTAATAAAAATGAGGAGACGTAGACAACAGAAATATCACTGGCACCGCCTTTAGGAGATGAGATGAATCAATTAAGAAAACATGTACTATTCGTTTTCTGTCAATGTGATACTACCAGAATATAATTTATCAAAATCTCTGGATATCTGATGTTCTTCTCTTTAATACCTCCTTAATTCTAATGGTTCCCAACTAGAATACTCTCAGAAATCAGCTTGATCACAGTGAGAATCATGGGAAGGGCAAAGGAGAGGAATTGTAAGATAGTATCTGATCTTGGCTTAAAGAATGGGTAAGATTTGGATAACATGATTGGTTGGGGTGGGCTGGGAAGGGAAAGGGAGGATAAAGTGATCCAGGCTGTAAGAAATACTTAAGTGAAAAACAGAGTGAACAAATATAGAGCCTACATAGTAAACAAAGAAAAATTCAATTTGGCTGAACATTAGACTCCCTGGCTAATGAAGTTAAGCTAACTGGTGCTAACTCACGGAGAGGCTTAAGCAGTAAGTTGAGGAATATGAATTTCACTCTGAGTACAAAGGGAGCAGCTGAAGGCTGTATGGCAAGAGAAAGACGATAAGAGAGTTTAGAAAGATTTATGTGATGTATGGGCAAAACAGATTAGGGAAAGGCAAAATTGGAGATGGAGGCAGGGAAGAGTTAAAAGGTTATTGTAATTGTCTTAAAAGAAGTGATGCTGGCTTGGGTGCCCGGGTGGCTCAGTTGGTTAAGCGACTGCCTTTGGCTCAGGTCATGATCCTGGAGTCCCAGGATCAAGTCCCTCATCTGGCTCCATGCTCAATAGGGAGTCTGCTTCTCCCTCTGACCCTGCCACCTCTCATGCTCTCTCTCATTCTCTCTCAAATAAATAAATAAAATCTTTAAAAAAGACTGTGAATTGTGTAAGACTGATGAATCACAGACTTGTGAAACAAAGTCTGAAACAAATAATACATTATATGTTAATTTAAAAAAAAAAAAGAAGAAGTCATGCTGGCCTGAACTAGATTACTGGGCAATGTGAACAGGTAAGAAAGTACAGATATACAGGACATTTTAATTATAGAAGTACAATAACTCAAGTGTGTAGACAAAGAAGACAATATTAAGAACGTAAAAAATATGTGCAATTCATTTAAAAGAAAAAAGGTTATTTTCCTTTCTATATAAAGAGATCCACAACCATATAGAGATTCAGTCATAGAAAAAAATATACAAATGGCCTAAAAACATATGAAAAGATGCTCAACAATGCTCACAATAAAATAAATTAAAATTGCACCAAGAAACCATTTTCACCAGATTAATACAAATTAGAAAGTTGCAACCTACTAAGTTGTTAAGATAATAAGGAAACAGGCACTCAGATATTGTTGGTGGGAATGCAAAATAGCACAATCTCTTTGGTAGGAATACAGAATCTAGCAAAGTTATTCTCATTTCTAGCAACTAAACCCAAAGACATACTGGTGAAGAATATGAAAAGATACATAAACAAGCCTATTCACTGCAGCAGTATTTATAATATTAAAAGCCCATAAATAACTCAAGTGTCCAAAAAGACAAAGCTAGATGAAAAAACTATAGTCTAATTCTGTAAGAGAATACCATGCAGTTTTACAAAGGAATAAGGATTATCTACGTATCTTGTTATAGTGAGATCAAGTTTAAAAGAAAAAAAAACAGTATAGGGACACCTGGGTGGCTCAGTCGGTTGAGCGTCTGCCTTCGGCTCAGGTCATGATCCCGGGGTCCTGGGATCGAGTCCCGCACTGCGCTCCTTGCTCAGCAGGGAGCCTGCTTCTCCCCTGCCTGCTGTTACTCCTGCTTGTGCTTGCTGGCTCCCCCCCACCCCCATGTCAAATAAATAAATAAAATCTTAAAAAAAAAAAAAAAAAAATACACCAGGGGTGCCTGGGTGGCTCAGTCATTAAGCGTCTCCCTTCGGTTCAGGTCATGATCCCAAGGTCCTGGAATCGAGACCCGCAGGGAGCCTGTTTCTCCCTCTCCCACTCTGCCTGCTTGTGTTTCCTCTCTCGCTGTGTCTCCCTCTGTCAAATAAATAAATAAAATCTTAAATAAATAAATAAATAAAATAAAATACACCAGAGTATATCAGAATAGTATACTGACATTTTTCTAAGAAGCATGTATGTAGGAGCACTTGGGAGGCTCAGTTGGTTGGGTGTCCAACTCTTGGTTTCAGCTTGGGTTGTGGTCTCAGGCAGTGGGTTTGAGCGCAGCAACTACTTGGGATTCTCTCCCTCTCCCCCTACTCGCCCTCACTCTCTCTCCAAAATAAATAAATAAAATCTTTAAAAAAAAAAAAAAACATATGAGTATGTGTGTATATCTGAATATGGAGGTAAATATATTTACACATTTGTTTAGCGCCTGAGTTGCTCAGTCGGTTAAGCATCCGACTCTTAATTTCAGCTCAGGTCATGATCTCATGGATGTGGGATCAAGCCCCACATTGAGCTCTATGCTCAGCGTGAAGTCAGCTTGGAATTCTCTCTCTCCCTCTGCCCCTCCCCCACCAATACACACACACACAAACACACACACACACACACACACACACACACACTCACTCTCTCTCTCTCTCTCTCAAAATGAATAAATAAAATCTTTTAAAAAATAAATAAAAATGGAAAGCAAAGCTTCCCCAACCCCCCTAAGTTACTTGTTGAGCGAAAAAATAAGATAGGTGGAAGGGACAAAGAAAGAAACCAGACTTCTCTGAATGTATCTTGTTTTGCAGATTTGACTTTGGAACCCTGTATATGCTTTATGTTAAGTATAAAATCAAATTAAACCAAAATGGAAAAAAACCTTCCAAACATGCCTATGTCAAGTTGGTAAATTAACAACACAGAGAATTATTTCAAATGACTTTAAAACATATTTTTACCTTAAAGATAAAAAGAACTACAAAGAAATATTGTACCATTTTCTGTTGTCATACTGGCGTAACACAGAAGCAATGAGCATACTTAGTGTTCAAAATGGTACTATTTCCCACCAAAAGGAACCAGGGATCCTTGGAAGGGCATAGCTGATTCTGGGTCCGGAGAAGAAAATTTCTTGGCTTTTCTGATTACGTAAGGACTACTGGGGTCATGTCAAAAAGTTTATGGGCCACTTCCAAGAATAACATTATTTAGGGCACTGATCAGTTTATTATTTAGCCAGAGGTACTGATTTATTATGAACTATATATATTGAATATTCTTTTTATAAAAATGTCAGTAGGCTGAATAAATCTTCATACTAAAAATGCCATGAATATTCTATTAATACACTTTCTTAACCACAGATCACCTTCAACAAATGTATATTAAGAATCTAGAAGCTGTTAAGTGAAGTAAGTCAGAAAAAGACAAATACCATATGATTTCACTCATATGTGGAATTTAAGAAACAAAACAAATGAGCAAAGTAGGGGGAAAGAGGGGCAAACCAAGAAACAGACTCTTAACTATAGAGAACAAACTGATGGTTACTTAAGGGAGGTGGGTGGGGGGATGGATGAAATAGGTGATGGGGAGTTAGGGGGGCACTTGTGATGAGCACCAGGTGATGTATGTACGTGTTGAATCACTCAATTGTACACCTGAAACTAATATTACAACTATATGTTAACTAACTGGAATTTAAATAAAAACTTGGAAAAAAAAAAAAAAGAATCTAGAAGCTGAAAATATAATGGTGAACATGGAAGACAGTGCCCCTACCTTTATGAAGCTTACAGTCCAGCAGGAAACGATGGCAATTCGAAACATTGAGATAGTACCTTGGTGAGAGGTAGTAGAGGGTGCTAAGAGAACATAAAACAGGGGCAACTAACTTAGAGTTGGTGGATCAGAAGTCTCTCTGAAGACATGACATCTAAGGTGATACCCAAAGGACATTCAAGAGTTTTTGTATGCTGCTTGTTTGCTGGGGGTGAATTTTGTTGGGGAGTGGGCAACAAGAGGGTTAGGAAAAGAGACAAGTGCAATGAGAACTAGAGTATGACTCACTGAGGAACAAATGGTAATTTAGTATGGCTGGTGGATAGCAAGGATGAAGGGTGAACGATGAGGCTAAAGAGGCAAGCAGAGGCCAAGTCATAAAGAATCTCTACAGATTATGTTAGGGGAGTTTCAACCTTATCCTGAGGGAGCCAATGAAGAATATTCAGGAGAGAAATGCCTTCATTACATCTGTCTACAGCATCTAGAATGGATTAGATAGGGGTAATAACATAAGAAGCAAGGAGACCAGTCAGAAGACTGACAGGGAAATCCAGGTGTGACACTGGGGATAGAGACATGTGCATTCAAATACAAGAATCAATGGCCTTTACTGGTTGGGGTGGGGGAGGTATGCAGGGAAAAAGAATTAAAAATGGAAGATAATGCCTAGGCTTCTGTCTTAAGCAAATGAGTTCATAGGGAGTGACATTTGATAAGAAACACTGGAAAAGGGGCACCTGGGTGGCTCAATTAGTTAAGCGGCTTTGGCTCGGGTCATGATCTCGGGGTCCTCGGATTGAGCCCCGCATCGAGTCAGGCTCCCTGCTCAGCAGAGAGTCTGCTTTCCCCACTCCCTCTGCACACCCCCCTCCCCCGCTTGCGCTCTCTCTTTCAAATAAACAAATAAAATCCTAAAAAGAAACACTGGAAAGGAAGTTAAGTTTGGGAAAAGAAAGGGGACAGGAAAGCAGGTTCAGTTTGACCATGTTAAATATTGGGTGACTCTGAAACAACCCAAAAAGATGTCAAGTAGGCAAATGACTCTTTTTCTCATTTTCCGCATTACCAAATCCTGTCAGGTTCACCTTCAAAATACAGCACAAATCTGTCCACCACTCTTCATTACCACAGTTAATCACCCTATTGCAAAGCATCATTATCTCCCCCTATCATCTCCATGTATCCACTGCTATTTTCTAGTCTTCATATGGTAGCCAGAGTGGTTTTTTAAAAATAAAAATCAGATCATGTTAATCTCTATTTTAACCCCTGAAGGTCTTCCTATGAATTTTGGAATAAAAACAAACATCATAGCCAAAAAATCCCTCCATGATATGTACCCTTTTACATCTTTTATTAATTGCTCTCACCTAGCCATACCTGCACTGACCAAGTTCCCCCCTTTTAGGGAATTTCTTTTTTTTCATCAGGGAACTGCCTCATTTTCCTTCATTCCCCTTTCCTCCTTCAACATACAAATCTTGCTCTTTGTCTTTAGATCTCAAACATCACCTCTTCAGAGAGTTCTTCCCTAACCACGCTCTATCACATTACCTTGATTTACCGTCTTTGTAGCACTTACAAGAATCTTATTTATTCCCTACAACATAAGCTCCACGAGAATTGAAACCTGTTTAATCTTTTTCATTGCTATACTTTATGCAGATGGTATACACTCGATAAATGTTTGCTGAATGAATTAACAAATAAATACATGAATAAAATAAATGGAACTGAAGCTCAGCTCACAAGAAATATCTTAGCTGGAGATATTGATTTGGGCATCTTCCACATGTGAATAACAAATAATGTCAGTAAAATAGACATTCCCCATAGGAAGTGTAGAGAGAGACTAAAAGAGGGCTTAAAACAGAGCACGGAGGAACAGCAACATTTAAAGGATGAGCAGAAGAAAAGGGGCACCCCAAAAGAAGCAAGAAACAAGGGCCAGAGAAAAAGGAGAAAAGCCAGCTAATATTCCCAAAGTGCCGGATGCTGTAGAAGAGCATTCTTTATTAGAAAGGGAGCCTGGCTTTAAGGTAAAGTATGTATTCAATGGAGTCAGATATATAATCAACAAACATTTCTTAAGTGCCTACCAAGTGCCATGAACTATGCTAAGGAGTTGGGATATAGGAATATAAAATTAAACAAGAAAATAGATGAAACATTATTTAAGCACTATTCAAAGATTGATACAATCTTCTCTAAGTATGCTATGAGGAGCAAGTCTCAATCTGAATCCTAATTACCACAACTGTTGAGGATTAAATGAGATCTTGTTCATAAAGTGCTGAATATAATATTTTCAACACAAAAGGCACCCAATAGGTCACACCTACTGCTATAAGATGATCTTCCCTTCACTGATGTAAAAAAAAGTACAAAAAAAATACCAGCATACTATAGCAATTTACAGTAATCTTCCCAGGGGAATTATCTGACTTAAAAATCCAGATCTATTCTGAGAATACTAAAATAAGCAAAGAGATGGGATTTTTTATGGGGAAACTACTGAGAGGTACCATCTCAAGGTTTTTTCCAACATTCCAGTTTGGTTTCAGCACAGACACAGAGGTATTTAAGTGACTTAAAAGTAGGTCAACAGACTCATAGACTTCAGTGCACAGCTGTTTATTTAGCTTCCCACCCCCCCAGATGTGACTCAGAGAAATACCACATACCTGCCTTCCCCCTCAAAAGACAGGCTCCTTGGGTTTATCTTATTCTAGAACAAGACTTCTTGACTTTTCTAAAAGTAGACAGGTTAGAAGCACAGTATCACGGCCCAATTATATCTCATTTTTTGTGCTTTTATTTTATTAGATTATATTCTTTAATTATCCCTGTGAGAGTCAAGAGATTTGCCTGTTTTTAAATAAAGAACAAAAGTACACTAAGCTGAAAAAACACAAATTCCTCTGAAACACTAAACAAGAAAATGCCAGAATACTTCTCACTTAAATTCCAATTGGGAACATGAGGCTGAAATACCACTGATCAATAGGAACCTTTATTTTGCATGCTATGCAATCCAACCCCCAACCCAAATGCCTCCTTCCTACCAGCACACACTACTTTCCATTGAGTTCCCTCTACTTTGGTTGTTGCCTCAACTCTAGCAATCAAGGCTCCAGTGATTATCTTCTGGCCAAAGGAAAATTATTTTCCTTGTTTCTCTTTTGTTCTTCTCTAACAGACTACTAGTTATTTAGTCCAGACCATGTGGGCAGCAGGGCTACAGGCCTTCTGCCAGTCATACATGCTTAGCAAGCAAAAAGTAAACAAGACATTCTTCTAGGCTGAAATGTTCTAAAAGCAAACCGCAACATTTAAGTTTCTGAATATTCTCAGGTAAATAGTCTATTTACTAGACAGAGTACATTAATAGACCAAGGTCTGGAATAAAAACTAACCAATTCAAAATTTAAATACAGATCTAAGTTTTCCCTTTAATATTAAGGCCAAAAGAACATGAAATTGGAAAGCAAGTGATATCCTAATTGTGACTGTATAACTACGCATTTGTGCTTGTGCCTCTGTAAGGCTTTGATACTCTTCCCTTTTCGGCCTTCAGTCTAAGTGGAATTTCATAATATTTGATCTCTTTGCAGTACAGCACAATTGCTACTTTCTCAAGATAATATGGTCCCTTTTAAAAAATTATTAAAACAGCCTAACTCCATCCTAACAGGTTTTGTTTTGTTGTTTGTGGGTGTTTTTTTCTTCTGAGACTCTAGCATCAAAAAACTGTTTTTTGATTTGGCAATTTATTCAGAATTCAATGACTTACAATAGAAGTACATCTTCCATCGTAATATATAGAGACTACCTAGCAGCAATAAAATCAACTAAGTGGTTGGTCATGTGCTTGGTCAGGAATGAGCTGGTAGTAGAAATTAAATACTAAGATGTAATTTCCAGCTTTAAACCCCTTGTCAGATTTTACTTCTAAGACATCACTGCAAAATTTAAAAATCTCTTATATTTTAACTTCATTTTCCACATAGGGCTAAAGCCAAGGAAGTCTCTTGAGATAATTTTTTCTGTAAAACAACCATAACGTAAAACAATCTTCGGGTCCTTAACAATCTTTTTTTTAAAGAGATAGAGACAGAGCATGCACATGCGAGTGGTGGGGGTGGAAGAGCAGGGGAAGAGGAGAGAGTGAAGCTCAAGCGTGGAGCCCAACGTGGGGCTCGATCTCAAGACCCTGAGATCATTACCTGAGCTGAAATCAAGGGTCAGATGCTTAACCAACTGAGCCACCCAGGTGCCCCTAGGGTCAGTCCTTAACAATCTTAAATTCTTTCTCATTCTCCAGGATGTATTCTCATCATTTCACTAAAAATTCTCTTTCTAATATGATATCCTATTTTAAAGATATAAAAAGGTATCATTTGTGGTACATTTTTGGTGGTGGTGGGGAGAATCAGGGAAACCTCTCCCCTTGAAACCACCCCAGCTTTGAGATAATTAACATATTATGGCACATATAACTTTCCATAGTTGGTTCTTTAATATCATGGCAAATATCCTCAAACAATGGTGGCTGGGTAATTAAATTACAAAAAGAACATACTCAAAGTCTTCATGCTGAAGATTTGCCTCTCTGAATTCCTTTTAGGTCTTAGGAGATCAAACGGCCTGAAGAACAGGAAATATGATGAAGTCCTATCTTTCCAAGTAAAATGCCAACCACACCAACAATCTACATCTTGAACCAAAACAGAACAATGTGTGGTAAGGTAGGATTCTTTTTGGAAAAAGGAGGTTTGATCACTTAATAGTTTCGGTAGATCTAAGGACTATTTCTGGCACCAAAGATGATATATCCTACAAGTCAATTACTTCATCTCCCTAAGCAGCAGTAAGAGGAAGATAATACTACTTTGGCACTTTTATCCCTTGCTTGTCATGCCAGAATTTATTCAACAATACTTCTGGAACCAAAAGAAAACTTTGGTCTGAGTTCACTGCCTCTTTCAATTGCGTATCATTTCAATCCCTTTTTCACTGCCAGGTTTCTCAAAGAAGCTGCCCACACTTACTAATTCCATTTCTCCATCCATATTCTACTTTCTTATTACTGTTATCTAACTTCCATCACACTCTACTGAAATTTCTCAGTAGGATTTTGTTTTGCCAACATAATGAGAAAAGCAGTAAACTGAAAGGGTCAGCAGAGAACTTAGGTTCAAGCCCTCAACTTTGACATTTACAAGCTCTGTATATTTAAACATTTCATTTCACATCACTGAACATCACTTTCCTCACTTGTAAAATGAATGGATTAGATGACAATCTCTTGGATGTCTTCCTCTACTAAATCTATAGTTGTATGACTAAATTCAGTCAATCTTCACTTTAATTTCTCTTCGGCATTTGACTCTCATCACCACCTTCACTCCTTTATTATCTGCTCAAAACTCAGACTCAGATTCCACTCATGACTTTACCTCTAAACTTTAACATCATGACCATTATCCAACCCAAAATTCTCTATTTCTAAATGCAAAATCTCTCCACTTAGCCATTCAATCTTCACCAAAGACATAATATACACACTCGAACTTGCACCCAAACCAACAAACCACCAATCAGCTTGACCCAAATCTCCTATTTTCTTTTTTTTTTTAATAAAGATTTTATTTCTTTGACAGAGAGAGACACAGCAAGAGAGGGAACACAAGCAGGGGGAGTGGGAGAGGGAGAAGCAGGCTCCCCGCTGAGCAGGGAGCCCAAAGCAGGGCTTGATCCCAGGACCCTGGGATCATGACCTGAGCCGAAGGCAGATGCTTAACGACTGAGCCACCCAGGTGCCCCGAAATCTCCTATTTTCTTAACAATTAAATTCCTCATTACCCAGAGTCTTGGCTTAAAATCTGGGTCTTCCTTCTTTCATCTCAGTTTCATTAAATTCTGTTGATCTTTCTTCTAAACAATGCATATTCTCCCTTTTTGAATTTCATCATTCATGCCCGGATTACTCTAAAAGCCTACTACTTGTTCTCTCAATCCTAGTCTGTTCACTCTCCAAACTATTCAGTATTCTCTTGCACTGTTCAATATGGTAACCACTAACTACAGGTGGCTATTTAAATTAAAAAATTAGTTAAATTTAAAATTCAGTTCCTAATTCACAATAGATGCAGTTCAAGTACGTAACATACACAAGCGGCTAGTGACTATTATACTGGACAGCACAGATATAATCCCATTCCCACAGAAAGTTCTATTGTTAAGGAGCTGTTACCTTAGACAAAATTTCTTAGCATACTATTTACATCATGGGTTTCCTTCTACTTAAGAACGTGGTCTAGATTATTAACACTTAACCAAACCAGTCTCAAATCTGTATCCTGGCATCTAAACCCTCCAGACTTGGCTTCATAAAACGTCTTCATACATTTTCTTTGCTAAATCTGTTGGCCAAGCAGTTTTCACTAATTATGTAGAGCACTATGCTCTCATTATCACATTCATTCCTTCAATAAACAAACAAACTATGGGAGAGACTTCCAGGTTTGAGGGATACTGCAGAGAAGAAAACAGACAATAATCCTTGGACTGATTTGTTGTTCCCTCTCCTCTCACTGGTTCACTGCCCAACTGTCTTTCTTTCTTTTTCTTTTTTAAGATTTTATTTATTTATTTGACAGAGAGAGAGACACAGCAAGAGAGGGAACACAAGCAGGGGAAGTGGGAGACGGAGAAGCAGGCTTCCCGCCTAGCAGGGAGCCCAATGTGGGGCTCGATCCCAGGACCCTGGGATCATGACCTGAGCTGACGCTTAGGCAGACGCTTAACGACTGAGCCACTCAGGTGCCCCTACCCAAATGTCTTTCAAAGCCCATCTCCTTTGAGCTCTCCTAGCTTACCTTTCCCTTGTTAAGCTTTCAGAGCACTAGTATATAGGAAACACTTGGACACAATAAATAGATTTTCTCTTCTTTCAAGCTTTGTCTTCCCAACTAGAATTTAAGCTACTTAGGAATTTGGCATTTACTACCAAAACAAGAAATACTTCTTTGTTAATGTCCACAGAAGAGTTTTAAGAAACACTGAAATCTTACATATCTACAAAGTAGGACAATAATATCTGACTGATCTATTTCGTAGGATCAAACTGAATAAGAGGTGTGAATAACTTGGATTTTTTAGATTTTATTTTTAAGAAATCTCTACACTTCACGTGGGGCTCAAACTCAAAACTCTTGAGATCAAGAGTTGCACACTCCACCGACAGAGCCAGCCAGGCACCCCTAACTTGAATTTTTCTTGTTGGCAGAAGAAATCTCTAGGGTTTTATTACAAAAAAGCTAAAAATAAAGACTTTGTTTTGTTTTTGGTTGCATACAGGGAAATGACAAAATCACTTCAAAAAAGTTAAACACTAAGATTTCTGTTTGATAATAAAATACAACATTCCATGGAATATTGTTTTTAATTCAGGATGGCTCTTTTCTTTTCTCCCATTTTTTTTTCCCAAAAAAGTGTTTCATTCATGTATTCAATAAATAGAAACTAGCCATCTACTATATTCTAGGTGCAAAGGATACATTAATAAACAAAACAGACAAATCCCTCCAAGGTTTACATTCTTGAGGGGGCAGGAAAGAAAAAGACAGACAAAATAAATTAGTAAATGATATAGTATATTAGAAGGTAATAAATGCTAGGGGAAAAAATAAAACAAGGGGATATAGTAATTTTAGAGTGCTCAGGGAAGGTCTCACTGAGATGATCTGAGAAGATAACTTTTAAGGAAAGATGTGAAAGCAATAAGCAAATGAGTGATGTAGCTATCTGGAGGAAGAGCATCCCAAGCAGAGGATAAAGTACATTGCAAAGGTTCTGAAGGAGGAGTATGCTTGGTATGTTTCAGCAACAGCAAGAGGACCAGTATGTCTAGAGTGGAATGAGCAAAGGGGAGAATAGAATATGATGTCAGAGTTAATGGACAGACAGACTGTGTAGACGACACAGGGTGAATGAGAAAGGAAGACATTGAAGTTTTGATCTTAGGAATGCCATCATCTGGCTTAAGTTTTATTAGTATCACTCTGTCTCTTGTGATAAACTCTAATGGGGCAAGCGTAGATGCTGGAGTACTAGTTAGGAGGTTAATGCAATAATACAGACGAAAGATGATGGTAGGAGAGACCAGAATAGGCAATTCATCAAAAAGATGAATTTAAAAATATGAATACCTATAATTCAAGAACAGAGCAGGTTGCCAATTTATCACCATTTCTGATTTTTAGATTTGTCTGATATCTGGGGAAGATAGTATTAGCATATATTCAACAAATATTTATTTGGTGTCTATTACATGGCAAGTCTTATCAGACCTGAGATTATTCTGCAGCAGAAGGGAGGCTGGAGTAGAAGTACCCTGAGGTGGGCATGGTGGTAGCAGAATGGGAAGAGATGGAAGAAAATAGACAAGGAGACTTGCCATTCTTTTTTTTTTTTTTTAACACTGTTCTTTATACTTAACTTCATTCATGAAATGAATACTTATTTAGCACTTATCAGATACCAGATACGATTCTATGTTCCTGCACGTAGAAGGGAACAAAAGAGACAACCATCCTTATCATAAGGTTTACACTGGGCGGGGGGCACACAAAAGTAAGAAAAATATATAATGTATCAGATGATACTAAGTACACTGGAGGGGAAAAAAGAAAAGAAACTGAAGAGGAAGATAAGGAGAGTTGGGGGAAAGGTGTGTGTGTTAAGTAGTTTTGCTATTTTAAAGAAAGCAGTCAAAACCTTGCTGAAAAGGTGACCTCTGAGCTGTGACCTCAAAGATTACAAGAGCAAACCATACAGATACAGATCTTCCTTGACTTATGACTGAGTTACATCCCAATAAATGCATTGTAAGTTGAAGATACTTTAAGTCAAAAATGCATTTAATACACCTGACCTACCAAACATAGCTTAGCTTAGCCTACCTTAACTGTGCTCTGAATGCTTACATTAGCCTAGAGTTGGGCAAAATCATCTAACACAAAGCCCATTTGATAATAAAGTACTGCAGAGCTCATGTAATTTACTGGATACTGTACTGGAAGTGAAAAACAGAATGGTTGTATGGGTACAGAATAGTTGTATGAGTTGTTTACTCTTGTGATTGTGTGACTGAGTGGGAGGTACGGCTGCTGCCACTACTCAGCATCACAAAAGTGTCATACTGCGTATGGCTAGCCATGGAAAAGACCTAACTTCAAAATTCCAAGTGCAATTTGTACTGCATGCATATGGCTTTCACACCATCATAAAACTGAAAAATCAGGGCGCCTGGGTGGCTCAGATGGTTAAGCGTCTGCCTTCGGCTCAGGTCATGATCCCAGGGTCCTGGGATCGAGTCCCGCATCGGGCTCCCTGCTCAGCGGGGAGCCTGCTTCTCCCTCTGCCTCTCTCTCTCTCTCTCTGTCTCTCATGAATAAATAAATAAAATCTTAAAAAAAAAAAATGAAAAATCATAAGCTGAACCACCTGTATTTGGATGGACAGCTTTATAGGCAGAAGGAAGAATAAATGCACAGGAACAGAGGCAGAACTGTAGTACATTTGAAAAATAGCAAAGAAGGGGTGCAGCTAGAGTAATATGTGTAAAGGAAATGAGTAGTAAGAAATGAAGTAGATGTTCATCTTTTTCTTTTTTTTTTAAGATTTTATTTATTTGTTAGACAGAGCCCACAAGCAGGGGGAGCGGCAGGCAGAGGGAAAGGGAGAAGCAGATTCCCCGCTGTGCAGGGAGCCCGATGCGGGACTCGATCCTAGGACCCTGGAATCATGACCTGAGCTGAAGACAGACGCTTAACCAACCGAGTCACCCAGGCGCCCCGATGTTCATCTTTATATACAACTTACTATCTCTGCTTACTGTGTTCCAAGTTCTTTTCAAGTTAGAATATATATAGAATGTGTATTATATGCTCTAAAATTTTCTTTGAAGTCCTAATGGTTGGGTGTTATCGAATACAATGATAAATAACATCATTTCATAAGACTCAAAACAATCATTCACCACTAGCTACTGAGTAGAATGGGTCAGATTTCCAATTCTGTCCAAAGGGAATCTGTTGAGACCAACATCTGTGGCTAGTTTCCTAAGTCTCAACACAAACATACTCTATACCAAAAAGAGAATGGGTGTTGTTTGTATGATTTCATTGTATATCTTCAAATAATTCAAAGGCAGGGAAAGAATATTAGACAAGTATAATAAGAGTCTGCAGTTAAAATTCCACATACTAAGCGATAATATTCAATGATCCACATATATTATCTCAAAGATAGTTTTCTAGATTTACCTCTCTGTTCACTCCACAGAAATTAAGCCATTTAGGCTGGAACCCCATTACCTTGGTTAAATTTCCCCATAAAAATATAAACTAACTCTCAGATTAGATTTTGAAAGGATGTTTATATTAGAACTCCCTAAAAATAACAGATATTAAAATTTTCAGTAAAGACAAAGTGATCTTCTTATAAAAACGCTTGATAGAACAAACTGAAATTTAATGGAAATTTCCTGTGTTAGCACAGGCCAAGTCCGTTTGCCTTGTCTTCTTTTTAATCAACGTGTTTTGCAATAGGATTCTGTTACAGGTCCATGTATAAAGCAGAGGCTAAGTTCTAACTAACCCCAGGGTGTTCAAAAGAGCCAATTTTTCTTTTCATTTTCTCATGTAAGCCAAAATGATTAAGAACAAATCAGAATATTTCATAATATTAAGTATCACATGCATCTTCTATATACAGATAAAACAAGTAAAATGTGTTCCTGACTTTATACAACATTCCTAAAACAGGCTTTCAGAATACTATGATTAACTTAGCCTAAACAGGTTCATTTAAAGAATGCTTAGCCTAAACAGGTTCATTTAAAGAATTCTTAAAAGGAGGGCGCCTGGGTGGCTCAGTCGTTAAGTGTCTGCCTTTGGCTCAGGTCATGATCCTGGCGTCCTGGGATCGAGCCCCATGTCGGGCTCAGTGGGAAGCCTGCTTCTCCCTCTCCCACTCCCTCTGCTTGTGTTCCCTCTCTCGCTGTGTCTCTCTGTCAAATAAATAAATAAAATCTTAAAAGAAAAATTCTTAAAAGGTTAGTGATTCTATACTGCAAACTTATGTTTTACACACAAAGGTTATCTTCAATCTGTGAATAATAGCTGGATAGTTGGGAGAAAGTACCAAGCCCAGAAGAATACCATCTTTCAACCATTAATCTTTAAGTAAACTATTAGCAATGGTTTTCACTGAAAAATAATGAGCCTGAAATTCACTTCTACATTTTGAACTTTTTTGTTGTGGTTGTTCATTTGGTGTTTGTTTATTTTTTAGTTTTCCATTTGTTTACTTTGGCATGTGAGGTACCTCATGATATAGGAAGCAAAACAGAGTGGTGCTTCTTGTTTCCATACTCCCTCCTTGTGGTCAAGTTCCTCCTATTAAAGACAGTTTTCTTTTTTTAAATGATTATATTTTATTTTAAATTCTTTTTAAAAATTAACATATAATGTATAATTGGTTTCAGAGGTACAGATCTATAATTTATCAGTCTTATATAATACCCAGTGCTCATTATATCACATGCCCTCCTTAATGTCCATCACCCAGTTACCCCATCCCTCTACCCCCTCCTCCCTTCCAGCAGCCCTATGTTGTTTCCTATGAACTTTTAACACATTTGACTAGAGCTATTATTTTAGAAAGTTATGTATGTGGTAAATAGTTTTTAAAAGCAAGTCTACCTCCCACCCTCAACCCCAGTGTCCCAGGTCTTCTTTCCAGATGCAATCATTGCTACCAACCAAAGATGGCCTCCATACATATAAAAGGTGGGGGAGGGAGGGAGGTGGGTATATGTGTGTATTTTAAATTACAGTTTAAAAGAACAATCACTTCTTTTCAAAAATACTTATGGAATAGGGCATCTGGCTGGCTCAGTCGGAGAAACATGCGACTCCTGATCTCGGGGTCATGAATTCAAGCCCCATGCTGGGTGTAGAGATTACTCAAAAATAAATAAAACTTAAAAAAATACTTATGGGGCACCTGGGTGGCTCAGTCGGTTAAGCATCTGACTCTTGGTCTCAGCTCAGGTCTTGATCTCAGGGTCGTGAGTTCAAGCCCTGTGTAGGGCTCCACACCCAGCATGGAGCCTACTTTAAAAAACAAAAAAACAAAAAACTTATGGAATAACAGAATAATGAAAATACCATCACCTTAAATTCTTAAATTAATACAGTACTTTACAGTTTTCAAAGCACTTTCAAGTGTATCAGCTCACTGATCTTCAAAACAGCCTTTGGTAAACATATTTCTACCTCAAAGAACCCTCTGAGTCATTTACTATATCCATCTCTCTCAGGAAGATAACATTCAAATCAACACCAAATGAGAGTAGTTGCGTACTTATGAAACAAAAAAAGCAACACACTTCCAAGGAGGTTAACTATCTTCTGTTGGTAGCATATACCACTTTCTCAGATCTACAGTCTATAACTTACTGTAATTTTTAAAATTTAAACTGGCATCAGTATCACAAAAATATTTCAGTTACCATACACATATTTCTAAATTAGTTTCTCTATTTTAGACTATTATTGCCAATATATCTGAGAAAGAAAGCCATTCTCTATTCCTTACCTATTCCCACCACATCCATAATATACAGAATTAGTCCTACTAAGGATCTCATTTCATTAACAGAAGAGCAGTTATCAGTCTTCCTATTCTGGTTATGTAATACATCAGAACAATCCTTCAATGCTGATGACACCACTCCCTGATTTAAGCCTCCTAAAAGTGGATTAATGATTCACAGGAAGATGTAGCACTTAAATTCTGGCTAAATACAAACACCAAACATTGTATTTCCAAGTATGAAACCAGTTGATCTCTGAAGTAATGGAGATAAAATAAAAACAGCATAAAAAGATGTTGCACACTGGGGCACCTGGGTGGCTCAGTTGGTTAAGCGACTGCCTTCAGCTCAGGTCATGATCTCAGGGTCCTGGGATTGAGCCCCGCATCAGGCTCCCTGCTCATCGGGAAGCCTGCTTCTCCCTCTCCCACTCCCCCTGCTTGTGTTCCCTCTCTCGCTGTGTCTGTCACATAAATAAATAAAATTAAAAAAAAAAAAAAGATGTTGCACACATTTCCATGACTTGAAAGTATTCATCCAGCAGAGACTCCCTTGCCTATATGTATTTGAGGTTTTTTTTTTTTTTTTTTAAGATTTTTATTTATTTGACAGAGAGAGAGACACAGCGAGAGAGGGAACACAAGCAAGGGGAGTGGGAGAGGGAGAAGCAGGCTTCTGGCAGAGCAGGGAGCCCGATGCGGGGCTCGATCCCAGGACCCTGGGATCATGTCCTGAGCCGAAGGCAGACGCTTAACGACTGAGCCACCCAGGCGCCCCCTTTGAGGTTTTAAATTACATATAATACTTCACTGTACCCATATAGTACTTAACATTAAAAGGGTTCAAAATACTTTTTTAAAAATTGCGGTATAATCTAAATAAAATTTTCCACTTTAGCCTTCCAAATACCTTTAAAAGACCCTAATTAAGATGGAAGTGAAAGATCCCTCTTCCTTTTATTGATAAGAATACATTCACAGAAAAATTAAGTAAGTCATATATGTTATCCCAAGTCATAAACCCAGTGCTCACTTCAGCAGCACATATACCAAGTCATAAACCCAAAAGAAATCAGACAGAAATTCAAAAGAAGGGGTATCTGGCTGGCTTAGTCAGTTAAGCATCCAACTCTTGATTTCGGCTCAAGTCATGATCTCAGAATCGTGAGATCAATCCCAGTGTCAGGTGCATGGAGTCTACCTGGGACTCTCTCTCCCTCTCCCTCTGCCCCTCCCTCACCCCTCCCACATGCCCACTCTCTCAAAGAAATTTTTTTTCAAAAGAAACTACTTTTGAAAAAAAGTTTTTATTACAAAGAGAGCTACCCTATGACCCAGCAATTGCACTACTGGGTATTTACCCCAAAGGTACAGATGTAGTGAAAAAAAGGGCCATATGCACCCCAATGCTCATAGCGGCAATGTCCGCAATAGCCAAACTGTGGAAAGAGCCGAGATGCCCTTCAACAGATGAATGGATAAAGAAGATGTGGTCCATATATACAATGGAATATTACTCAGCCATCAGAAAGGATGAATACCCAACTTTTACATCAGCATGGATGGGACTGGAGGAGATTATGCTAAGTGAAATAAGTCAAGCAGAGAAAGTCAATTATCATATGGTTTCACTTATTTGTGGAACATAAGGAATAGCATGGAGGACATTAGGAGAAGGAAGGGAAAAATGAAGGGGGGCAAATCAGAGGGGGAGACGAACCATGAGAGACCATGGACTGTGGATTTTAGAGGGGAGGGAAGTGGGGGGATGGGTTAGCCCAGTGATGGGTATTAAGGAGGGCACGTATTGCATGGAGCACTGGGTGTTATACGCAAACAATGAATCATGGAACACTACATCAAAAACTAATGATGTACTGTATGGTGACTAACATAATAAAAGAAAAAGAAAAAAAGTTTTTATTATGAACTCAAATTATGATCAATCCCTCCCTAAATCTTGTTTCTTATGCTAATACAAAACTGATAACAAATAATAGGACACTACCAAATGTAGGAAGAGAAAGAATAACATTTTTAGATAATCATATTTTCAAGTGCTCTACAAGTCTGGATCAAGTGATTTCAACAAATCAGTGGGAGGACTGGGGGGAAAAACCCACAAGTACTATTTCTTAGCCATTAATCTCTTCACAGGCCAACCCAAGATACACTAGTATGATTTTTTTTTTTTAAGATTTTATTTATTTATTTGACAAGAGAGAGACACAGCAAGAGAGGGAACACAAGCAGGTGGAGTGGGAGAAGGAGAAGCAGGCTTCCCACTGAGCAGGGTGCCCAGTGCGGGGTACTCAATCCCAGGACTCTGGGATCATGACCTGAGCCGAAGGCAGACGCGTAACGACTGAGCCACCCCAAGCACCCCTACTGGTATGATTCTTATATTCTATGTTTTTTACCAAATGAAAAGAAAAATTTTTTTTAAGATTTTACTTATTTGAGAGAGAGAGCACACACATGAGCGAGAGAGGACAAGCAGGGGAATCAGCAGAGAGAGAAGCAGGCTCCCCGCTGAGCAAGGAACCTGATGGGGAACTCGATCCCAGGACCCTGGGATCATGACCTGAGCCAAAGGCAGATGCTTAACCGACTGAGCCACCCAGGCACCCCTGAAAAATTTTAATATAGCAAGAGAGAGCATTCAAACCAAGTAGGAAAGAAATGTGGTATGAACTGAAAAAGAATCAAGTCATCATTAATTTGCTGTTATTTTAATTATCTTTGATATGGAGAGTACATTCTGTGTTGCTATACCTGTCCTAAAGAACTTAAGCCTCCCATGAAAATGTTAAAAATAAATGTGAACCCCAAACTGAAATAACTATTTAGATCCGTATCTGGAAAATTAAAGTCCAAGTTATCTTAGAACAAACTGTACA
This sequence comes from Halichoerus grypus, assembly GCF_964656455.1. Lineage (NCBI taxonomy): Eukaryota > Metazoa > Chordata > Mammalia > Carnivora > Phocidae > Halichoerus > Halichoerus grypus. Next base: position 163,463,684 of record NC_135712.1, on the reverse strand, counting down.
GCATTTATCTTTCATTTTAGAAGGGCCAGGAAACATATGTTCACATTTTCTTACATATGCATAAACAAACAGTGGAAGGATAAATAAGAAACTGGTTACCTAAGGTGGCAGGGATATAAACCAGTCGAAAAGACACATTTGGAAGCAAGATTTCACAGTTAGGTAATTTTAAAAAAGGGGGAGTGTGTTTTTTGGGGTTTTTTTGAGAGAGAGAGAGAGAGGACAAGTGGGAGGGGCAAGGGGGAGGGGCTTGATCTCAGGACCCGGAGATCACAACCTGAGACAAAACCAAGAGTGAGACACTTAACGAACTGTGCCACCCAGGCACCTCCACAGTTAGGTAAATTTTTAATTTTTGAACTTATGAGAATCATTACCATTCAAAAGTAAAATAAGAGGGTATAATATTTTACTGGAATAATCTATCTTAAAATCATTTCTCAAAGCCTCCTCAGCTTTTATCATACCTCCTAAAACACTGAAGTTTCTGGAAAAAAATCTGATTTTCTATTACCCAGTTAAAAGATGGGGGAGGGAAGGTTAGAGCCAAAGTGACTTAAGAACTTCTGAATGTGTAACTCATGATATTTCATCCCTTAAACATTATTATAGGAGCGCCTGGGTGGCTCGGTTGGTTAAGCAGCTGCCTTCAGCTCAGGTCATGATCCCAGAGTCCTAGGATCAAGCCCCACGTCGGGCTCCCTGCTCAGCAGAGAGCCTGCTTCTCCCTCTCCCTCTGCCTGCCGCTCTGCCTACTTGCGCTGTCAAATAAATAAAATCTTTAAAAAAAAAATTATTATAGAAACTTAAGAGTAACTCTCCCCTTAATAGAAGTTTTTTAAAAGGCAATATAGTCTAAAGGTTCATACAAACGCATGCAGTAAACTTCAAACTGCATTTAATATGACCTTATTAAATCAGCTATCTTATTGAAATCAATGTTTCTCTGGCCAAAGAGAAAAATTTCAATTGCAAGAAACACTTACCAAGTTTGACTGATAAATTTAAACCCTATCAGATACTAATTTCAACTGCAGGAGAAAGAGCTGCTCTAAGGAAGTTACCCAAGTTATTTACTATATTGTTGTCTATAACCATGTATAAACATATGGAGAAACATGAGAGATTACAATAGAATGACTAATACACCAGAAGCTTAGGAAGACAGTGTGGGGAAACAGAATGGGTATGGAATTAGACCTAAGTTTGAACCTGACTCTACCTCCAGATTTGGACAAATGACTTAACTTCTCCAAACCTGTTTCTTTAATGACAAAATGAAGCTGATACCACCTAATTTGAACATCTGTTAAGAGAATTACATGATAAGTCCTCATTGGCAGGTTCCAGACTCTTCGGACTAGCTCATGCAGAGGACGTAGGGCAGAAAGAAAAAGCTTTCCTTAGTGAATATTTTTGAAGTCATATGTGAGAAAACTATGTAGAAAGAAAATAATCTAAAGTGGCAAAGAAAGAGAAATTCTCTGGGAGTCAGGTAACTAGGATCTAATAAAAAAGATTACTGAGCACTCTTTTTAAAAATGAAGATTTTTATTTCACCTATTTCTTAATTTCCTTCCTCCTTTTACAAGTTCAGATGTGAACATTCATTAGCCTAGAGGAATCATTTGAATACTCTAGGGAAAATATCCAGTGTAAGTAAACATGGCTATCAAACTTAAGATAAAAAGAATCTAAATTAGAAACTAGGTTTAAAATCACTGCAAACATGGGGCACCTGGGTGGCTCAGTTGTTAAGCATCTGCCTAGGCTCAGGTCATGATCCCGGGGTCCTGGAATCGAGCCCTGTGTCGGGCTCAGCCGGAAGCCTGTTTCTCCCTCTCCTACTCCCCCTGCTTATACTCCCTCCCTCGCTGTCTATCTCTCTGTGTCAAAATAAATAAATAAAATCTTAAAAAAAAATAAAATAAAATCACTGCAAACATTTACGTTTTCTTTCAAAAAATTTCCAACAGAATTTATAGATGATCACTTGAGTATTCTTTTTGTTAAAATAGGAAATTGCTTTTTAAAATATGAGATCATCTTAAGACAATTCTATACTTGTGGAGTATTATTTCTTATTGGCAAAAATACTTGTTACTGAAGTTGGAATCATATGAAATTGCATGCAGTTTCTAGCCAACTGTTTTTGACCTACAAAAACCTAATTTCACTTTTAGTGTTCAACGTGTGCCAGAAATACCACGTACTGGGTTAAGACAGGTCCTGTGATCTCAGGTAACATACGGGTTTAGCTGAAAAAACAGAACAGAGGTACAGGGCATTCACTAAAATTAAAAAGAGGTTATTGATAAAACTTCATTTCTCTTTCTTATTTCAGCACCCACACAGATTGAAACAATTAATAATATTATTTTTTCAATTCATTACTGAATGTATACTATATTAAGGACATTTGATAGAAAACAAATTTCCTTAGATTTGGTCCTCACCATTCAGTACAGGACCTAGAAACCACGTTAACATGGAGGGGAGGGGTGATAAAAAAAAGGGAATTCAAAGAGGTTACCTCTTTGAATGTTTTTATATAATGTACCTTTTATTTCTTCATGTTATAGAGAAGATGTGCTCCTAATTCCCCCGAAGTGTCTTTTCTATAAATCACAGCAGGGCATATAGTATAAAATGAAAAGCGTAAAAGTTCAAAAAATAATTGGGAGAGAAACATTGGGAGCAAAGTACCTAGAATGAAGTTATTTACTAATCAGAAAATTATCACCTGGCTCTGAACTATTTCAGGCATTCTTGTGCAAAAAAATTACTGCCCTGAGAATCTACATATCTCCTTTTTAAATGTACTACATATTTGGAAATATATAAACCAGAGGTTGTTCAAAGATTAACAAAAATTATTCTTTTTAAATTGCTTAGAAGAATTTGGGGACTTCTTGGCCCACTACCCCCAACACATGTAGCTAGAATTGGGGGAAGAGAAGCAAGGGAAATTTATTTTACTACTTCTAAAAAGTCCCTGTTAGGCTTGGCGATCCAAGAGATGAAATTTGACATGTGGATGGACGCAAGAGCTTTCTTTGCTCATTTTTGCCTGAGTGCACATATTCTATACTGAGGTCGCCTGTGAGAAACTAAAAGGTTTTCCCTTAAGATAATAACACATTTCAGGATTTAACAATTCTGACTAACAACCAAAAAGTAAAGAATGCCTACTGATTTACTATTTGTTTAAGTTTCTGCCTGCAGGGAATGAACTGTGACACAATTCAGCCACCAACTACTACCTTTTTAGAATAGGCTTTTTAAAGAACAGAATGATTTTGAAATAAAGCTCAACTCTCAGCATACCTCTTTCCAAACTAGTTCCTGCACCAGCTAAACAGAGAGCTCGACGACTGGGTCAAAAGAGGGCTAGCCACGGCGGGGCTGATTCAGAAAATCGTCAGCCCCTCTTCTAGGAGAGCTTTGCCTTTTTTTTTTTTTCCTAAAGTTTGAATTTCTTAGGTTAAAAGAACTTTTCCCTCAAAACTGCACAAACAGAACCTGCTTTTCAAACAGAACTCTGTAAAAAATTGATTGGTAAGCCTTCTGGTTACTGCTTTTCACACACTCTTTCATTAACTATGCGAATTTCTTAACACGACCACTCATTTTAACATTTTTATGCAGGTCTTGCTTATTGGACTATTTTACGGAAGTTTTCCCCAGTTTAATACTAAATTTTGTACAAAAGCACTGATTCCATAGACCAATAAGGCTTTCTCATCTTGGTCAATAAGCTGCTACTAACTGCTAATTAAAAATGCACTTTTTACCCACTATTCTCTTTCACGCACACCCCCTTGGAAACTGTATTTCAGAAGCAAACTCTAACTTTCTCCAAATTCACAGATGACAGCTTTGGTTTTAGGGGAACAAAATCTGGAGTTGCCAGTGCAGTCAGCCTGAAACCTTTGTGTCTGTCAGAGGAAAGAACAAAAGGCAGCGCTTCCTCCCCCAGCCCCTCCTTAGCTCTGGAGGAAGGCAGGCTTGACAGAACAGTTCTAGAGAAAAAGGAAACCATGCCGAATCTAGTGAGAGTTTCCCCTAAACAAACACACAAAGCTACCCAAGCTACCCACCTTGGATAGCTGCCTCCTGAGGCTAAAGCGTTGAACCATGGTCACCCTGAGTAATCTTCAGACAAAGCAATCCACGAAGGGAAGGGTTTGGTTTTTTTTTGTTTGTTTTTTTAAAAAACAGCTTCTTGGAAAAGTCGATGGCAAAACATTTTGAAGACTATCACAGAAGTCCAAAGAATTTCCCTGGGAGTCTTAGCAAACTTGGAACCACCTCATTGTTCCATCGGGAGATACTGCAAAGCCTACGTCGGAGAGGGCGGGCGGACCCGCGGCAGGGAGGGGCAGAATCCTGGAGCTGCTTCGCCCAGTGCCAAGCTCGGTTAGCACTTCCTGTGAGTCAGCCGAGAGGGGTCCAGACAGAAGGACCACCCCTTCTCTTTCCACCAAATCCTCAGCCCAGGATGCCGCTCTGGTGCCACCTGAGACTCCGGGGGGCCGAACCTGATGTTCTGGTCTGTGTGGGGCGAGGAGTGGCGCACTGGGGTTAGAAAGCATCAGCCTCAAGCAGAAACCTGGCAACTGCAATTCTTCCCACCCTAAAGCCCTCCCAGTGGAGGAGGTCCCCTGCAAAGAGCGACACCCCCTTCTCAACCTCCACCTCAGGTAATCTGCTGGGTAAAATGGTGTGAATAAAAGGAGGTGGCAAAAAGCCCCCGACTGTGACTGTACCAGCTCTGCTCCGAGGAGACTCCTCCCAGCTGGGCTCGGCAGCTGTCCGGCTTTGTCTAAGGTAATTGGCCAAGTCTTTCCTCTTATTCACAGGGAGGAGTCCCGCCTCGGGAAGGAATGTCAGGTGCAGAGAGGCATACTTTGTGGGTGACTTCAACTTCGTTACAGGGTGACTTCAACTTCCTTACCAAGTTAAACAAACTAAGGCCACCTCCTGAGCTAATTGACTTCTCTCATTAGAACGATGTAATTAAAAAAAAATCTACACACATAACAAAAGAAACAGCTCAGAGTGAATTAATGTAGGTAAAGAGGTATGAAAATGACAATCCTGAGGGCAGTTGCAAAGATAAAAAATATTTTGCTATCGTTTGCCAGTCTCTTCCTATTTATTTGATTCTGCTGCCAGACAACCAATGTAAGGACAAAACTTCATTCTCGTGAAATTTCCACTCTACATGCTCCTGTCTGAATTGTTCATTACTCCTAAATGATTTTAAAAACTGACCAGGGCAGAACTTGTTGGCACATATTAATTTTCCTTGCTCTAGTGATCCTCAATTCCCTGTAAGCATGATTATGCTTATGTCACATATAGTCTTTGTTAGAATGAACCTACTATGTGCAGCCCCTGTGTTAGGCATTTCACATATTTTATCCTATTGATTTCTTAAACACCCTTGTGAAATACATATTAATATCCCAATTCTTCAGATAAGTGAAGCAGGAGTATTCTCTCTAAAACATCAGCATTATCATGAGGAAACCATATAGTGTTACTAATTTTTTTTTCCTTTGGGCAAGAAAAGTGAAAAATGAATTTGAAAAGACAGATATTTTATACAATGGTTATTCTCAACTATGCCCTTGTCACACACTCCAGTTTCCAATTATCACCAAATATGATGCACAATTTTAAAAACTTCACCTAAAATATCACACACATATTTCACAATACCTTAGAAGAGTACAAAGATGTACCAGATTCAAACAAGTAACAGGATGCCACAGTTCCAAAAAAAATTCACTCTAACTAAAATATATATATAAAAATTTTATTCCAAAAACCTTAAATGGAAAAGGGTTGAACATATTTAAATTATTTGTGAAATTCCAAAGCTAAGAAAACTTTAATCAACAACTATGACTGAAAGTAAAGGCTCCCTCATATCTAAGGTTCAGAATATGCAATGTAACCTAATATTTAAACTGATTGAAATTTAAGTCCAAGTAGAAGACAGGCTGAGAGAGAACCTGAGTTCTGTGTGTTTTCTGTTTTGTTTTGTTTTTAAAGGGTAAGAGTACCAGTACTTCCATCTTTTTCCTACACAATGAAACTGAATACTCAGAAAATTTCTCCTGGGAATGAAGGAAGACCTAATGAGATGCTGGTGTGGAAATAATAAAGTTCCTTACAGAAAGACATACTGTTTTAAATATAAACATGAAGTGTTTCTGATATAATGAACTGGAATCCCAGATAACTGCTAGACTGCAAAGAGTTGCAAGATTCTTTCTAACCCGCACCTCCCAAAGAAAGGAAAGAGGAAAAGGAATTAGAAAAAACTGTCAAAAGTCTACACACCTAGGTACACAAAAAATATCAATGATGACTTGAACAGGATATAAATCCTCAAAGTCCCAGATAAACATAAAAAGACTTATGGATTGGGGCGCCTGGGTGGCTCAATCGTTAAGTGTCTGCCTTTGGCTCAGGTCATGATCCCAGGGTCCTGGGATCGAGCCCCACATTGGGCTCTCTGCTCAACAGGAAGCCTGCTTCTCCCTCTCCCACTCCCCCTGCTTGTGTTCCCTCTCTTACTGTCTCTCTCTCTGTCAAATAAATACATAAAATCTTTAAAAAAAAAAAAAAAAAGACTTATGGATTAAAAGAATGGTGTCTTCATTCTAGGAGGAACTTACTAATTTTTTACCTATTAAAATAAACACAAACCTCTAATTGTTCAAAGGCAACAAGACCTGTTAAAAATCATCCGAGTGTAATATTGCAATCCAATCCTTGATAAGACAACAAAAAAATGAAAATATCTTCAATAAACATAGCCGTTAGGGGAAAAATTAAAATCTCTGAATATGATCTATTTTGAGGTGTCTGACAGCAAAGGATGAAAATAGTAGACCAAGATCAAAGGTTACAAAAGAATAGTTAGAAGGCAGAAATGTATAACCTAGAGAAAAATCAATCTCTGCAATCATTCTTTTATTACTCCAAGACCTGAATAAACACTGTCCTTCCAGTAATCTGTGATTGAAAATCCACAACCCCCTTACTCTATGCAGAAACAGACAGGAACTGTCCATGGGGTTTTTAATCTTTTTTTTTTTTTTAGAAGATTTTATTTATTTGAGAGAGAGAGAGAGAGAGAGATCACAAGTAAGCAGACAGGCAGGTAAAGGGAGAGGGAGGAGCAGGCTTCCCACCAAGCAGGGAGCCCATTGCAGGGCGCTCAATCCCAGGACTCTGGGATCATGACCTGAGCCAAAGGCAGACGCTTAACTGACTGAGCCACCCAGGCGCCCCGAGATTCTTAATCTTTTTTGGATCACAAACTCTTCAGAGATCTGTTAAAAGCTATGAACTCAGTCACTGGAGTAACAGACATAAAATTCATGAATAGACATACACAGTGTTTTTGACACAATTCCAAATGGTCAATGGATTCCCCTAAAGCTTGTCCACACACCCCATTTTAAGAACTTAGTTAAGTTCCCTTGGGGTGCCTGGGTGGCTCAATGGTTAAGCAGCCGACTCTTGATTTTGGCTCAAGTCATGATCTCAGGGTTGTGAGATCGAGCCCGGGGTTGGGCTCTTGAGTATGGAGCCTGCTTGAGATTCTCTCTATCCCTCTCTCTGCCCCTCCCCCTGCTCACACACTCTCTCTTAATTTAAAAAAAAAAAAAAAACTCTTGTCCCCATCATAACTAAAAAAGAGATGAACATCAATCACTAAGCAATCCTGTCTTCTGCTTTCCACCATAGGTAAGAGTTTTAAGTAGATTTAGGAACCAGAAAAAAGTCTGCCTTTGACATGTTGGCTGCAGCTCCCCATACATTTTCCTTACTTGTTTGTCAAATAATAATCTACTTCCAAAGCCATAATCTTTAGGAAATGGCATTTTATTTTAGTTTTTATTATCTTTGTAGAAAAATATTTTATTCTCTTTATTTTATCCATCATATATAACCCCACACTAGGGATAACATTAGTACTTACCTTATTATTCATTGTCTTGCATATGTATAAACATATGTACGTATGTTTTACCTAGGACTATACTGCTTTCTGATTCACATTACCACTTAAAAAGTCCAAAACTGGGGCGCCTGGGTGGCTCAGTTGTTAAGCGTCTGCCTTTGGCTCCGGTCATGATCCCGGGGGTCCTGAGATCGAGCTCCGCATCAGGTTCCCTGCTCTGCCGGAAGCCTGCTTCTCGCTCTCCCACTCCCCCTGCTTGTGTTCCCTCTCTCGCTGTGTCTCTCTCTGTCAAATAAGTAAATAAAATCTTAAAAAAAAAAAAAAAAGTCCAAAACAGGGAAGTGTGGGTGGCACTGTCAGTTAAGCAGGTGATTCTTGGTTTCATCTCAGGTCGTGATCTCAGCGTCATGAGATCGAGCCCTGTGTCAGGCTCAGCACTCAACATGGAGTCGGCTTGGATTCTCTCTCCCTCTCCCTTTGCCCCTCCCCCTACCTCTCTAAAATAAATAAATAAATCTTTAAAAAATGAGGGTTGCTGGAGGGGAAGTGGGTGGGGGGAATAGGATAATTGGGTAATGGGCATTAAGGAGGGCATGTGATGTGATGAGCAGTGGATGTTATAAGCAACGTATAAATTACTGAACACTACATCTGAAACTAATGATGTACTATAAACTGGCTAACTGAATTTTAAAAAATCTTAAAAAAAAAAAAAGTCCAAAATAACAACAGAAACATACAAATACCTTGGGTAAATATTATAAAACTTAAACAAATCAACCCAATTTAGCTGGTTTCTTTATTTGAAACACTTGTCCCTCCCCCACAAACTTCATTCTTAAAATTCTATATAAACACATTTTAAAAATAGATATTAAAGTTGTATACACAAGGGGCGCCTGGGTGGCTCAGTCGTTAAGCGTCTGCCTTCAGCTCAGGTCATGATCCCAGGGTCCTGGGATTGAGCCCCGCATCGGGCTCCCTGCTCGGCAGGAAGCCTGCTTCTCCTTCTCCCACTTCCCCTGCTTGTGTTCCCTCTCTCGCTGTGTCTCTCTCTGTCAAATAAATAAATAAAATCTTTAAAAAAAAAAAAAAAGTTGTATACACAAACTTCATTCTTAAAATTCTATATAAACACATTTTAAAAATAGATATTAAAGTTGTATACTACTTAATATCATGTAATACAAACTACACTTTTACAGAGAAGTAAACTAAAGTTCAAAAAGGTTTTCAAACTTGCCCCTAAATCACAGAGTTGGTATTAGAGTCAGAACTGGAACCCTAAATACAAATTTCACTATATTGCTGCTTCCATTACATCATGCTTCCTCCTATTTTTAATAATTTAAAACGCACTAAAACCAAACACTAAAGATATTCATGCAGTCAAGTTTTTCTGAAACTGAATAATTACTCTATTTTTAAAAATGTGAACCTTTACACTTTAAGTTGAGTGAGTCTCCTCGAAGCTTGGCATAACTGAAGAACTCCTATAACAGAGTTATATTAAATAAATCATGTTCAAACATCACTATGGGTTTTAACCAGTCCTGTGATAACCCAGAAGTAATAGGAGCCAGAAGAGATAGTGCCAGCTAGCTACCAGTCAATAAAACTAAGCCTAAAAATTTAGTAGGCTTTCATTAAGCAATGCCACGTCATTTCAGAAAGCCCCCTTTCATTCACACACTAAACAAGTATTTATGACACCCTTTACTTTTAAGCAGGTCACAATCTAGTAAAGAAACAGAAAACTTAAACAATTGTCATTAATGTGGCATCTCCCCAACAGCAGGGACAGTAATGACAAAAGGAGTGATGAGCTTTTATGGGACAAAAAAGGTCTTAAACCCAGAGTCTTTAAGGTGGGAGAGGTATTTTGCAAATGGACAAAAAAGAGGAAGGGCATTCCATGCAGCAGAAAAAATACAAGTTAAGGACGCAGAGGTGTAATTCAAGTGGTAAGTAAAACTTTGTTTCTCATAGTAACAAGGCAGTATGTTGTCAGCCTGTAGTGTTCAGAGTATTTTTTGTTTGTGGAATGGGAATGTGGACTGTAACAAAATTCAGTTATTCCTCCTTTCTAAATTGCACATTGGCTTACCATTTTTCTATAAACTGCCCAAATGGGAATAGCCCAACATTAACAAATAATGTGACAGGTTCTTTCTTTACAGAAGTTATGACTCTTTTAGTTACTGTCTGCCTTTAAAACAAGGAAGAAGGAAATCTAGTTTCAAAAAATTTAGTAAATAATGCTGTCAGCTTCGGACTTCTTCTGGCAATTCAGGCCTCTTAAATGATACGAGATTTCTATCTCACAAAAACAAATTTCACTTGGCAATCCCACAACAGGTAACAACACAGATACCACGTTTTATCTACATAGAACAGATTAAGTTACTTGTGTAGTTATTTATAAAGGTCCAAGCCACTGTCAATATAATTAACCCTGAAGGTAGTACATTTTACCAAGTAGTAAAAAGTTAAAAGATGGGGCGCCTGGGTGGCTCAGTTGGTTAAGCGACTGCCTTCGGCTCAGGTCATGATCCTGGAGTCCCTGGATCGAGTCCCGCATCGGGCTCCCTGCTCGGCGGGGAGCCTGCTTCTCCCTCTGACCCTCCCCCCTCTCATGTGCTCTCTCTCTCTCTCTCATTCTGTCTCAAATAAATAAAATCTTTAAAAAAAAAAAAAAAAAAAAAAAAAAAGTTAAAAGATGTTCATGATCAAAAAATGTGAATACCTCTTGTATTCAATTCCATAACTAACTCATTGTGATAGCTGATTTAAAGAGCAGTCAACCACATCAAATTGCATTTTTATTTTAGTGAACTGGGCATGGCTCTTTCAAATATGCTAAATTAAGGCTGCCCCCTTTTTATATCAGCAATATTTTAGGATTTGCATTTATTTCCCCCAAAAAACGCATGCCATGCATCACCTGCAGTAAATGCATACAAGGAAGAGGGAGAGAAGAAAAGATAGAGGAGGGAGAGGAAAAAAGAGTTTATTATGTGCTTACCAAGTGCCAAACAACTAAGGAGACTATTATTTACTATGTTGCAAAGAACACTCAGTAAGATTATAAATATGGAATAATTCAACACCACAAAAACAAGTCCTTAAAACAGGTTCCAGGTGTTCCAGGTGCTGGTCCCTGCTTTCTCTCTCTAGACATCTCACACTATTTTAACTTAACTCCAAATTTCAGCTTAGACATCTGTACCTTTAGGAAAGCCTTCTCTATCAACCCTCACCAACCCCTTTCTCCACCTTACCAATTGATTCTTCCTTACTACACTGTAAGTAGACACCCCCTTATCTGTGGAGGATACTTCCAAGACCCCCAGTGGATGCCTAAAACTGTTGATAGTGCTGAACCCTATATATGCAATGTGTTTTCCTAGACATACATACTTATGATAAAATTAATTAGGCAGTTAGAAATTAATAATAACCAGGAATAAAACAGAACATTATAACCATATATATAATTAAAAGTTATGTGAATGTGTTCTCTTTCAAAATACCTTATTGTACTGTACTCACCCTTCCTCTTGTGGTGATTTGAGATGGTAAATGTCTACATGAGATGCGGTGAGGTGAATGATGTAGGCACTGTGACATATCATTAAGCTACTACTGACCTAGGGGCGCCTGGGTGGCTCCGTCGGTTAAGTGTCCGACTCTTGATTTCGGCTCAGGTCATGATCTCAGGGTCATGAGATCAAGCCCCTTGTTGGGCTCCACGCTCAGCAGGGAGTCGGTTTGAGAGTCCCTCTCCCTCTGCCCCTCCCCCCGCTTGTGTGCTCTCTCTAAAATAAATAAATCTTAAAAAAAAAAAAAAAAGCTACTACTGACCTCTGATCATACATCAGGAGGATTATCTCCTTCTGGGCTGCAGTAAAAAAGCAAAACCATAGATAAGGGGGACTGCTGTATTGTAATCTGTTCTTCTTCATCCCCCTCATCAAAACATAAGTTTCTTAGGGGCAGGGACCCTAATATGCTCATAGGGGTATTCTGACACCTACTAGGTCATTAAATACGTATTGAATAAATGCCTTAAAAATATAAGGCAGTGTTCAATGGCTCTATACAACTTCAAAAGTTTCTAAGACATTCTGGGTTCCTTCTCTCTCCCTCAACCATCTCCCATACCCCCAAACTCCCTGATCTTTCCACCTAATTAAATTCTACTTACTCTTCTATTCCACTTTTATAAGAATTAATTTTATTAACCATATGTCAATTATTTATTTCCCACTTATGAAATACTCTTTGTAATTTAGTATTTTCCAATAAAAAATTTCTTATGAAAATTCAGAAAATACAGTAAAATATAAAGAATAAGAAACTTCATTCAAAATATCACCATACAGAAGTAACTACTACCAGTGTTCTGATGGATTTTCATCTGGGATTCTTCTTGTTCTTTAATTATGTAAGTAAAGTATGAATGCTTAATTGTTGTAACCACTGTTATCAGTTTATCCTTCTTTTACAATGAACTTTTATACTATTTACCTATAAAAGTATGCAGTATCATCTTCAGGTTAGCTTGGTTTCTTTCTTAACCCAACTAATATCATAATATACATATTAATTAAAACTCTTTGCTATGGTCTGAATGTTTGTGTCCTCCCAAAATTCGTATGTTGAAATGCTAAAGCCCAATATGATATTAAGAGGTGGGAACTCTGGGAGGTACTACACTCATCAGGTTGGATTAGTGCTCTTGTAAACGAGATCCCACAGAGCTCCCTAGCCCCTTCCAACATGTGAGGACACAACAAAAAGTCTACAACTGGAAGAGGGCCCTCATGCCATGCTGGCACCCTGATCTCAGACTTCCAGCCTCCAGAACTGTGAGAAATAAAATTCTATTGTTTATAAACTATCCAGTCTGGTATTTTGTCATAGTGGCCTAAACAAACTAAGATACTGGCTTTTAAAAATTCAAGAATTTACTTAGAAAATTTTGTCAGAATATACGGATCTCTACTATTGCTACATAATATTCCATAGTACAGAGGAAACAGTTTATTTAGTTTATTATTTTGTTTCTTTTTCTTTTTTTTAAAGATTTTATTTATTTATTTGACAGAGAGAGGCACAGCGAGAGAGGGAACACAAGCAGGGGGAGTGGGAGAGGGAGAAGCAGGCTTCCCGACGAGCAGGGAGCCTGATGTAGGGCTCAATCCCAGAACCCTGAGATCATGACCTGAGCCGAAGGCAGACGCTCAACGACTGAGCCACCCAGGCGCCCCTTAGTTTCTTTATCTTTTCTTTTTTTTTTTTTTTTTTAAGATTTTATTTATGGGACGCCTGGGTGGCTCAGTCAGTTAAGCGGCTGCCTTCGGCCCGGGTCATGATCCCAGGGTCTTGGGATCAAGTCCCACATCAGGCTCCTGGCTCAGCAGGGAGCCTGCTTCTCCCTCTCTCCCTCTGCTTGTGTTCTCTCTGTCAAATAAATCAAATTTTTAAAAATAAAGATTTTATTTATTTATTTGACAGAGAGAGACACAGCGAGAGAGGGAACACAAGCGAGGGAGAGGGAGAAGCAGGCTTCCCACTGAGCAGGGAACCCAACGTGGGGCTCGATCCCAAGACCCCGGGATCATGACCTGAGTCGAAGGCAGATGCCCAATGACTGAGCTACCCAGGGGCCCCTATTTAGTTTACTTTTCTTGATCACAATTTAAATTATTTTTTTCTGCTAGTAGAAACAATACTGCCCTGTACATGCCTACTTTTGGACATATGGTATTTTTTCTCCAGGATATATACTGTTATGATTCTACCCATTCAAGGTCCAGCCCAAATTCATGTTCTTCAGAAGCCAACCCTGTCCACTCCAGTTCACTGTTATTTCTGCTTCTGTATAACTCACAGTGACAGTTCTCATATTTTGTATTTGCTACTCAGGTCCTGTACTGTTACTTCATTTTTAAGCATTGGGTTCTGTACTGTTATTTAGTTTTTTAAGCATTAAGCATAGGATTACATCTTATACTTTCTGTATGCCAACTGTATCGTATCTTAAACAGAGTAGACACTTAATAAATATTTATGGAATGCCCTGAAAACCTCAAAAGAAACCATAATCTTGCCTGACAGGATAGATATGTAACTGTTCTATTACCTTATTTCTTTATTCCAATATAAAACTCTAACGTTAAACTATTACTGCTTTAGATTTCATTTTCTCCATTTGTAGACCTCACAAAGGAGAAAACCAAATGCCTTACTCAAGTCCAAAATATTCTAACTCCCTTTTAATTTCCTGTCTTATGAAGAGAAACATTATCTGGCAGAATTTATACTTCAAAAATTGATACTAGGGAGAATTATATCAACAAATTGGCAGACTAGGTAGATAATAGGCTTTCCTTCTCCCATAGAGGCACTAAATTAACAATATATGGACCAAAACACCACTACAAAAACTCCAGAGAATAGGTAAGAAGCTATAGTACCCACACATGATAACATAATGAACAAGACATGGTAACAGTGAAACGTGTAGAAAAACTTATGGTGCACCCATTCATGCTACTTCCCCTGCACAGCATAATACGGAACAACCAGAAAGAAACCCCCATGCCAAGGTTTTTCCCTCAGGAACACGAACAGAACAGACTAAATATCCTACATTCTGGCTTGTCTGAGGGCTGCCTGAGGGACTGGTTTCTGTCTTGGCTGACTCAAAGAACTGGGATGACTGGAACCAGAGTTGGAAGATGCTGTATATAATAGGTAAGCAGCACCTTAGAGCTGCATTTCCGTAGACAAATGTCAGGGGGAGCTAAGATGAGAAATGGTTTGAGAGGCTCTAGAACCTCCAGTCAGGCTGATTAGTGAAGATATTCCCATGCAGAAATTCAGTATGCAAAGACTGGTTATTTTTTCAAATGTCCAAATCCCAGCCTGGCCAGAAGGTGAGGGGAAGGCGAGGGGAGGGGAGGGGAGGGAAGGAGAGGAAGGAAGGAAGGGCAAGGAAGCAAACAAACAAACAGGGAAACTTGGCCCAATTAAAGGAACAAAATAAAACTCCAGAAACAGACCTTAAAGATCAACCTAAAGAAACACACACCTATAAGGTGCCAAACAAAAAATTTAAAATAAGTCATAAAAGTGCTCAATCAGCTAAAAGAGAACACAAGTAAAAGAAAACAGGAAAATGATGCATGAACAAAATGAGAATATCAACAAAAGACAGAAACTATACAAAGAAGAATTCTAGAATTGAAAAGTATAATAACTGAATGGAAAATTTCACTGGAAGGGCTCAAGATCAGAGCTAAACAGGCAGAAGAATCAGTGAACTTGAAGGCAGATCATTTGAAATCAGAATCAGAGGAGCAAAAAGAATGAAGAAGAGTAAATAGAGTTAAGGGACTAATGGGAGGGAAACTATCACGCTGAAAAAAAAAAATTATATATATATATATATATATATATATATATATAAACGGTCTCTAGTAAAGGTAAATACATGGACAAATATAGTAACCTGTACTGCTATAAACTTGGTGCATAGAATTTTAATGACAAAAACATAAAAAATGTGTAAGTCTATGTTAATGGGTATACAATATATAAATATGTAATTTGTGACATTAATAACATAAAGAGGAGGGTGGAGCTGTAAAGCAGTAGTTTCTGTATGTGATTTAAATTAATGGTTTAAAAAACAATGCTATAACTTTAAGATGTTTTATGTAATTTCAATGATAACCAGAAAGTATCTACAGAATATACACTAAAGGAAATAAGAAGGATATCAAAGCACATCACTACAGTAGTCCCTCTTTATAAGTTCCACTTTCCATGGTTTCAATTACCTGTGGTCAAGTGCAGTCTGGAAGCAGATGATCCTCCTTCTGATGTATCCTCAGAAGATCAACAGTGGCTTAATGCTACATCACAATGCCTTTGTCATTCACCTCACTTCATCTCATCACCCAGACATTTTATTATCTCACATCAGCACGAGAACAAGAATGAGTACAATATAGTAAGACACTTAGAGAGACCACAGTCACACAAGTTTTATTATAGTACATTGTTATAACTGTTCTATTTTATTATTGTTTTGTTAATCTCTTATTGTGCCTAATTTACAAATTAATTTTAATCATAGGTATGTATGTATAGGAAAAAACAGTATATGTTGGGTTCAGTACTATGCACAGTGTCAGGCATCCTCCAAACAATGGAATATTATTCAGTGATGTAAAGAAATAAGTTACCAAGCCACGAAGACACATAGAGAAACCTTAAATGCATATTACTAAGTAAAAGAAGACAATCTGAAAAATTGCTTATTGTACAATTCCAACTATAGGACATTCTGGAAAAGGCAAAACTATGAAGACAGAAAAAAAGTGGTCGCCAGGGGCTGGAGGTGGGGGTAAGGGAAGGGATAAATAGGCAGAACACAGGATTTTTAGGGCAGTGAAAATACTGATACTTTAATAGTGGATACGTGTCATTATGCATTTGTCCAGACCCAAAAAGTATACAACACCAAGAATGAACCCTAATGCAAAAAATGGGCTTTGGGTGATTATGATGTGTCAATATAAGTTCATTAATTGTAACAGATGTAGTGGGGGATGTTAATAATGGAGGAGGCCATGCATGTGTGGGAGTATGGGAACTCTCTGAAATTTGCTATAAACCTGAAAGTGCTCTAAAAAAAATAAATCTTGGAGCGACTGGGTGGCTCAGTCGTTAAGCGTCTGACTTCAGCTCAGGTCATGATCCCAGGGTCCTGGGATCAAGCCCTGCATCGGGCTCTCTGCTCAGCGGGAAGCCTGCTTCTCCCTCTCCCACTCCCCCTTCTTGTGTTCCCTCTCTCGCTGTGTCTCTTTCTGTCAAATAAACAAATAAATAATCTTAAATAAATAAATAAATAAATAAATCTTTTGGGGCACCTGGGTGGCTCAGTCTGTTAAGCGTCTGCCTTCAGCTCAGGGCATGACTCCCTGCTCAGTGGGGAGCCTGCTTCTCCCTCTTCCTCTGCACTCCCCCTGCTGTGCGCTCTCCCCCACTTCTCTGTCAAATAAATAAAATCTTTAAAACTAAATAAAAATAAATAAATCTTTTAAAAAGATGCAAATGGGATTAAGCAACCCAGTCGAAAGATCTGAATGGATTAAAACCACAGGATCTAACTATACGCTGTCTACAAAGCGACTCACTTTAGAGCTAAGAATATACATAGGCTGCAAGTGAAAGGATGGAAAAAGATAGTCCATAAGAATGGTAACCAAAAGACAGTAGAAATGGCTATATGAAAACCAGACAAAATAGACTTCAAATCCAAATCTGTAACGAGACAAAGGAGGACATAATGACAAGTAGGTCAGATCACCAAGAGAAATCTAACAATTAAAAATATTTATGCATCAAACCTCAGAGCTCCTAAATATATAAAGCAAACTGAAATACTACTCTAATCAATCTACAGACTGAATAGCCAAAACAATTTTGAAAAAGAACATAGAGGACTCGTATTTCCTGATTTCAAAGCATTTTACAGGGGTACCTGGCTGGCTCAGTCAGGATAGCGTGTGACTCTTGATCTCAGGGTTGTGAGTTCAAGCCCCACGTTTGGTGTAGAGATTGCTTAAAAATAAATCTTAAAAACAACAACAACAACAACAACACTTTACAAAGCTACAGTAATCCGAACAGCATGGGACTGGAATAAAGACAAAGAGTAGGGGCGCCTGGGTGACTCAGTGAGTTAAGCACCTGCCTTTGGCTCAGGTCATGATCCCAGGGTCCTGAGATCGAGACCCCCATCAGGCTCCTTGCTCAGTGGGTAGCCTGCTTCTCCCTCTGCCTGCCGCTCCCCCTGCTTGTGTGCACGCACAGGCTCTCTTGCTCTCTCTCTCTGACAAATAAATAAATAATCTAAAAAAAAAAAAAGACCAAGATCAACAGGACAAAATAGAGAATACAGAAATAAACCTTCACATATATGGTCAAATGATTTTTAACACAGGTGCTAAACCCACTCAATGGTTTTTGAAGACAGTCTCTTCAACAAATGGTGCTGGGAAAACTAGATGGTCACATTCAAGAGGATGAAATTAGACCTTCATCTTATACCATATATAAAATGTAACTCAAAGGACACAAAAAGCAAAAAAAGAGACTAATGGAACTTTATTAAACTTAAAAACTTTTATGTAAGGGAAACAAAAGAGCAAAAAGGGAATCTCCAGAATGGGAGAAAATGTTTGCAAATCATGTATTCACTTTTTTTTTTTTTTTTAAGATTTTTATTTATTTGACAGAGAGACAGCCAGAGAGGGAACACAAGCAGGGGGGATGGGAGAGGGAGAAGCAGGCTTCCCGCAGAGCAGGGAGCCCAATGCGGGACTCGATGCCAGGACCCTGGAATCATGACCTTAGTCAAAGGCAGATGCTTAAGGACTGAGCCACCCAGGCACCCCACAAATCATGTATTTAATAAGGAGTTAATATGCAGCATATGTAAGAACTGCTACAACTCAACAAAAAGCAACTCTTTAAAAAATGGGCAAAGGACTTAAATATTTCTCCAAAGATAATATATAAATGGTCAATGAGCATATGAAAAGATGCTCAAAATAACTAATCATCAGAGAAATGCAAATAAAAACCACAATGAGGTTAGAAGAGTTACTATCAAAACAACAGAATGTAAGTGTTACTAAGTATGTGGAGAAATTGGAACCTTTGTGCATTGTTGATTGGATCATAAAACAGAACTGCACTATTAGTAAAATAATAGTAGAATACGGTATAGCAACTCCTCAAAAAATTAAAAACAGAAGTACCATGTAATTCAGTAATCCTACTTCTGAGTATATACCCAAGCAGGGTCTCAAAGAGGTATCTGCACACCTGTGTTTATAGTGGCACAATTTACAATAGCTAAGAGGTGGAAGCAAACCAAATACCCATCAAAAGATGAATGAAAAATTAAAAATGTGGGCGCCTGGGTGGCTCAGTCGTTGGGCGTCTGCCTTCAGCTCAGGTCATGATCCCAGGGTCCTGGGATTGAGCCCCACATCAGGCTCCCTGCTCGGCAGGAAGCCTGCTTCTCCCTCTCCCACTGCTTGTATTTCCTCTCTCGCTGTCTCTCTCTGTGTCAAATAAATAAATAAAATTTTTAAAAAATTAAAAATTTTAAAATATGTGGTTATAAATCAAAGGAATATTATTCAGTCTTTAAAAAGAAGGATATCCTGTCACATGCTACAAGATAGAGGAATCTTGAGGACTTTATGTTCAGTGAAATAAGCCAGTCAGAAAAACAGTAAAAATGCATGATTCTACTTATATGAGGTATCTAATCAAATTCAAAGAAACAAAGTAAAACAGTGGTTACCAGTGGCTGGAGAGAGGGGGATAAAGGGAGAGTTGTTTAATGGATATAGAGTTTCAGATCTGCAAGGTGAAAAAGTTCTGGAGATCTGTTTGCCAACAATGTGAATATACTTAATACTTCTAAATTGTACACTTAAAGAGAGTTAAATTGTAAATTTTATGTTATGTCTTATTTACCACAAATTTTTTTAAAGTTATACTAATTATATTTCTATTTGCAAGTATGCCCCTTGATTCAGCACTTTTGTTTCCTTAAATTCCTCTCCTTTTCTTGCATTTAGGCATGTAAATCAACCAACAGATGTCTTTTTCCAGAAAAATGGGATCTTCTCTAAATAATAGGACATTCTCTCCAGATAGAAATGAAGAGTTTTGACAATAACACATCATTGCAGAGCTTTAAATACCCAGTACCAAAAAAAAAAAAAAAGGCTTATTGTCAAGAATCCTTATAAATGAACAGACAACTACTCCTTTCTGGTTTGTTCTTTATAATACCTCGATATAATCACACAATGTTTAAAAAAAATTCTTTAAAAAAGAATCAGTTTCTTTAGTCTTCATTTATATTTTACAGCTCATAGTTGGCATTTTTTAAAGAACAATTACATTAGAAATAACTGCAACACTAAATGAAATAATTATAATTCTGAGGTTTTGTTCTCTCAAGTGGTACCCCTTCCAATTGTTTACAATGCCCAGAGCATGTCGAATATGACAGTACCACAGTCAGAGAGACAAAGGAACAACTCTTCCCTCACAGACTAAAGAAACATCTCTAGCAGTAAAAAATGAGAACACTAGTCAAAAGAAAAGACCCAAAGACCACACATATGAATGGTTGGCAAACCAAGGAACAAGAGAAGGTTGTTTAGGATTATTATTTCTATTGAGAGAACCACTTTAGCAATATGAAATGTCATTCTTTATCTTTAGTAATACTTCTTGCCTTAATAACTAAGTTATCTGATATTAACATAGCTTAATCACCTTTCTTTTGGCTAGCATTTGCATGGTATTATCTTTTCCTGTCTAGTTCCATCTTGCTATTTATTTTAAATTTATCTCATGAGTTCTTTATTCTTCTTTTCCTGCTTTTCTATTCATCAACTAGTTTTAATATTCCATTTTATTTCTTCTATTAGTTACACATTTTTGTGTTATTCTTTTAGTGGTTACCCAGAAAATAATAACACACATTCCTAACTTGCTATAGTCTACTTTAACCACATTCCAAACAATACAAGACCTTAATAACAATTTGACTCCATTAACTCTCCTCCATCCTTTTTGCAATTGTTGTTGTCTATTTTATTTCTACAATGCTTTAAACCTCAACAGTCATATTATAATTTTAAAGCTCAACTATTAACTTAAGGAAATATAGATGCAAATTATATACAAAGTAAATAAAATTAAGCAATACTACTCCAGCTATATTGATATTTACTGATATCCTATACAGATATATAGCATGGCAGCCAGGTCTTTAGGTAGTGCGTGTTAGTGTTCATATCCACAGGTGTTGTATATCAAACTGGTACTCCACAGAACTTATAGCCTCTAGCCTCAATAGTGTGGAATTTCTAGAACATAAAAGGGACTCTGATACAGCTCTAGAACCTAGAAGTTACACTAAACGAGGACTTCAACTCTCCCTCTTACATAGCATTAGGCTGTCATTTTATTTCATCCTTTCCTCCTACAGGAATGTTTCCAAGAATGCTACAGAACAAATTTCTAGGGGCACCTAAGTGGCTCAGTTGGTTAAGTGTCTGCCTTTGGTTCAGGTCATGATCCCAGGGTCCTGGGAACAAGTCTTGCATCGGGCTCCTTGCTCAGCAGGGAGCCAGCTTCTCCCTCGGCCTGTGGCTCCCCCTGCTTGTGCTCTCTCTCTCTGACAGACAAATAAAATCTTAAATAAACAAAATCTTAAAAAAAAAAAAAAAAAAGAATTTCTACATTGGACAGAAGGGTCTGTTAACTAAACTGCTGAGGTCCTTTAACTCTGTTATGCTGAATTACACAAAATCACCATTTTTGTAAGCTCAAACTGCTCAAATATTGGCAATGTTGTATGGTCCAAAGTAATACTTAAGTGTAAGACCTAATAAAATCTAGGGTTCAGTTAAACTTAATCAAGATTTCCTTCACCCAAATCAAGATTTGGAAGTAAGTTTTAATTTCTAAAATCAAATTTAATTTTTTTTAAGATTTTTTATTTGTTTATTTGAGAGAGAGAGAGAGAGAACACAAGCAGGAGGAGGGAGAGAGGGAGAGGGATAAGCAGACTCCCCGCTGAGCAGGGAGCCCGACACGGGGCTTGATCCCAGGACCCTGAGATCATGACCTGAGCTAAAGGCAAACGCTTAACTGACTGAGCCACCCACGTGCCCCTAAAATCAAATTTTAAAAAAGATTATTCTGTCTACAACACTCTAGGCCAATGAAGTTCACATTTAGCTATTCAATAAAGAGAATTTGAGACAGAAGATAACTACAAAGGTGATTTTGCTATAGAAATGCTGTCCAGAGGCACCTGGGTGGCTTATCAACTCCTGATTTCAGCTCAGGTCATGATCTCGGGGTCGTGAGATCGAGCCCCCCATCAGGCTCTGTGCTTAACATGAAGTCTGTTTGAGATTCTCTCTCTCCCTCTCCCTCTGCCCCTCCACTCTACGTGTGCTCTCTCTCTCTAAAATAAACAAATAAATCTTTAAAGAAAAGAAATGCTGTCCTTTTAGGGGCTAATAGGAAGAAACAAATGGATTGAAGTCTGTCTTTTCTATTTCACAATAGTGGCTCTATTTTTCTTTTTATAGTTTAAATGTGTGCAAACATGTCGAGGAGTTCCTAGAAGTGGATTTATTAGACAAAAGGAATTATGCATTTTTTTTAAATTGAGGTATAACGGACACATATATTAGTTTCAGGTGTACACCATAATGATCCGATATTTGCATATATTACAAAATCATCACAACAGTAAGTCTTAACATCTGCTATCATAAATATTTTTTTCTTATAAGAACTTTTAAGATCTACTCTTACCAACTTTCAGATATGCAATACAGTATTATTAACTACAGTCACCATGTTGTACAATATATCCCCATAATTTATTTATTTTATAAATGGAAGTTTGTACTTCGGTCCCCTTCACCTACTCTCACACCCTACCTCAAAGAACCATCCTCTGTATCCACGAGCTTGAGCTTTTTTGGTGGGGTTTTCTTTGCTGTTTTTTGTTCTTTAAGATTCTACATACAAGTGAGATCATACAGTATTTGTCTTTCTCTCATCTATTTCACTTAGTATAATGCCCTCAAGGTCCATCCATGTTGGTACAAATGCCAAGATTTCATTATTTTTTTATGGCTAATATTCTATATATCATATATATGAAATACACAAACACACACCACATTTTCTTTATCCATTCAGTCACTGGTGGACTGTTTCCATACCTTGACTTTTGTTTATTTCAGAAATGAATGTTTTTGTGATTTCTACTTTGGGGACAAAGAAGACTTTAGAGGGCGTATCTATATCAAAATCCCTCTAATTTCTATTCTAATAAAAGCCTCTTTAAAGGGGAATTAATGGGGCATCTGGGCGGCTCAGTCATTAAGCGCCTGCCTTCGGCTCAGGTCATGATCCCAGGGTCCTGGGATCGAGTCCCACATCGGGCTCCCTCCTCAGGGGGAAGCCTGCTCTCCCTCTCCTGCTGCTTGCGTTCTTGCTCTCGCTATCTCTGTCTCTGTCAAATAAATAAAATCTTTAAAAAAAAGGGGGGGATTAACGGAGTAAACATGAAAGATTGAACACATTCACTTTGGCTTTCTACTAAAATTAAATAATAAAATGCACACACACACCAAGGCAGGGAGAACTAGAGAGGATACAGCAGTAGATAAGAGATGTCAATAAAATTTTGGAAGGTGAAAAACAGATGGTCCAGTAATAAATGACTTAGATTTCAGCTTTTCTCCGGTCAGTAAGTGTTTGGCAGAGTAGTAGGTGGTGTGAGGAAATCAACAAGAAGCAAGCCAACTTATGCTAAAACTACAGAAAGGTCAGGACTTACACAGTATTAGGGGCTCCTTTAAAACCAAGGGCATAGAGTTGGGCCTGAAAATAGAAGAATTGGTTAAAACTATTTATAATAAGCAGTCAGATCAGCAGATCATTCTCCTACCACACAGGTGATCAGTCCAGAGGTGCACTGAAACAAGGGACCAGAAAGATTCCAGACTGAGAGACTCTAGATGCAGATGAGTGCTGGGGTGAGGTACCATTCTGAGGACAGAAGGATTAAACTGAGAGATGAGAATTTCAGTCCTCTTCCCAGTCTTCCAGAACACATGCAGCCAGGCTTATTACCACTGCCATCATCCACCCACTCCCAAAGGCAAGAGTTTGAACAATTCCTCTGGAAAAACTGACTGAAGAGGGGCGCCTGGGTGGCTCAGTCGTTAAGTGTCTGCCTTTGGCTCAGTTCATGATCTCAGGGTCCTGGGATCGAGCCCCGCATCAGGCTCCCTGCTCGGCTGGGAGCCTCCTTCTCCCTCTCCCACTCCCCCCTGCTTGTGTTCCCTCTCTCGCTGTGTCTCTATCAAATAAATAAAAAATCTTTAAAAAAAAAAAAAAAACTGACAAAAAGACCTATACACACTGACAACTGGAGGGGCCTCCAATAAAATGGATCTCTGCCTAATTACTCTATGGTAAAAACCATCAACCTACAAAAGCCTTCACAAAGGATAGCTTCCCAGAGCATTTTAATGCCTCTCTCAAGTAAGAAGAGAAAGCCATGGATGACTAGACTTTTGAGAAAAGCCTCTAACAAAGAAATATTTAATAGAAGGATTGGGAAATAACTTTTAAGGAAATTTCCCAGAAATTAGAATAAAAGAAAGACACAAAAGAGTACATCAGAAGACTCAATCTTTGACTAACAAAAAGAACACAAACTAAGTACAGAAAAAAATTAAATAATATAAGTGAACTATGGCTATATGCAATAACATGGATCAACCTCAGGCATGTTATTTTTGCATAAAAAGCAAGTCATACAAGACTACATAAACTATAATACCATTTAATAAAGTCCCCCAAACAAGTACAACAAAGAACAGTTCGCTTAGTGTCACATACATACATAATTAACTACCTTTTAAAAACTAAAGTGATGGGGCGCCTGGGTGGCTCAGTCGTTAAGCGTCTGCCTTCGGCTCAGGTCATGATCTCAGGGTCCTGAGATCAAGCCCCCCATCGGGCTCCTGCTCAGCGGGAAGCCTGTTTCTCCCTCTCCCTCTCCCCCTGCTTGTGTTCCCTCTCTCACTGTGTCTCTCTCTGTCAAATAAATAAAATCTTTAAAAAATAAAAAAAAATAAAAAATAAAGTGAATGAAATACAAAATTTTGGACAGTAGGAGAATCACATATGGCTCCAAGAGCATGGTGATGGTAATGTTCCCATTCTTAAGTTGTGTGGTCAGTTGATAGGTCATTTGTTTATTATTGTGTATCATCACAGCTTACATAAAGTTTTTTTAGTATGAATAAAATATTACATAATAAAATTTTTAAACAAAATCAGCTTTTCTCCAGTCAGGTAAGTGCTTGGCAGGTTAGTGAGAGGTGTGGGGAAAATAAATTTTTGGTTTTGATGGAATAAAAATTAATATATCAATAGTTCTGTAAAACAAATGTTTCAAGATCCAATCTTTGAGTTTTCCAGATTAAAAGGACCCCTAAGTATCCAGCCCAACAAATGCCAATAAGACTCACACCAAGGAACAACTTGTAAAACCTCAGGACAATAAAGAGAAGACTTTTGAAAATTCTAGAGAAAAAAAACAGATGCTATCCAAAGGATCAAGAATCAGTATGGCATCAGATTTTTCAATAGCAATACTAGCGATGAGTAAATAAAGACACAATGCTTAAAAATTGTATGAGGAAATTCTATCCAACATAAAATTCCACACCAAGTCAATGAAGTATTACAGTAAATGAAGTATTAGAGTAAAATAAAGGAATTTTGAAAAGGGGCATAATTTTTTTTTTCTTTGTGGAGGGAGAGGGTGTGCATGGATGTGCCCAAGTGGGAGGGGGCAGAGGAAGAGGGAAAGAATCTTAAGCAGGCTCCACACTCAGTGCAGGCCCCAACATGGGGCTTGATCTCATGACCCTGAGATCATGACTTGAGCCAAAATCAAGTGTCAGACACTTAAACAACTGAGCCACCGAGGAGCCCCGAAATGGGCACAATTTCTAAAAAATTATCTCCTATGCATCCTTTTTTATAAGGCTCTTGGAGAATGTGCTTCATGAAAAGAAAGGAATAAAGCAATAAAGAAGACAACATTAAATCAAAGAAACAGGGAATCTGTTATTTATTAACAGATGAAGGGAGTCCCAGAACAAAAGGTGTGCAACAGTCTTTTAACGTAATCCATTCAGGGGCGCCTGGGTGGCTCAGTCGTTGAGCGTCTGCCTTCGGCTCAGGTCATGATCCCAGGGTCCTGGGATGGAGCCCCACATCGGGCTCCCTGCTCAGCGGGAAGCCTGCTTCTCCCTCTCCCACTGCCCCTGCTTGTGTTCCTGCTCTCGCTCTGTCTCTCTCTGTCAAATAAATAAATAAAATCTTTAAAAAAATAAAGTAATCCATTCAAATTGGAGAAGCGGGGGCAACAAGATGAAACTGAGAAGAACACACGATGTTTTTAAAAGTATTCAGAAGATCTGCAGCTCTTTCAGAACTTGGAAATGACCCAATTACAGCTAGAAAGAACAATCAAAATTGAAGCAATTAACTCCAGAGACAACAAAAACTGTATAAAAAGGAAAATGTAATCATATTGTACTTATAAGGTTCAAGCTGTTGGAACAGAGCAAAATTCGCCACCCCATAATGTGTATCTTTGGCATGTGGATGATTCTAGGCTAATTATTTTTAAGAATCAGAGGCTCACAAAGAAACTTTAACCTTCCCCCCAAATGCCTAAAAAAACTTAGAAGACCTGCTCCAGGAAGGGAGCTATCACCACAGGTAACTACAGTAAAACCTGAACTTCTGTTTACCAAACATTTACTCTTTTTCATCTTCCTGTGAATTGTCTTCCTTTTCTTTGAAGTCCCAGGCCCCTACCCACTTCTCCTTAGTTCTGGATGGCATATAAGCCTCAACTGCCTGACTTCCTGTGGGCCTCATATTCTTATGGAGCCACCTTATTTAAATAATCAAATATGATTTCTCCTCTTAATCTGTCTTATGTCACTTTAATTCTTGTACCAGCCAAAAGAACCTCAAAGGACAGAGGAAAATTTTCCATTCCCCAACAATGTAAAAATATTGACATTGGCATATGTAAACAGTTTATCAAAATTTAAAATTTTAATAAGATGTGGGCAGGAAAGATAAGAGAGCTTAATCATCATCTTCATATAGGAAATCAACAGATAATATCTACAACAGAAACAAATGGCATAAGCATATTATTTAGAAAATACTTAAATAAATTCCAGTATAAAAAGTTAAAAGTTTAAAAACTGTTGCCTGAGAAAGGAAACAATATAGAGAGTCCTGATTAGTGGCTTTTTTTAAATAGATGTTTTAATGATAAACATAAAGGTTAAAATAAATTTTCCTTGGGTTAGATATGGTGAAAAAAAACATTTGTGAGAGCTCTAAGAATCTGAAGAATGGTAGTATATGAGTCTACAGAAACTCCTTCACAAAAAATTTAAGCAAATTTATAAGCAAGTAGAATGTTTTATACTTCTAATTGTGTTGAAAAGCAAAGAGACGGCTTTTAAATTTTTGGTTTCACACTTCTCTGAAAGACTAAAGACAAAAATATATATCTGAAACAATATTAATTTCTTTTTTTTTTTTAAGATTTTATTTATTTATTTGACAGAGAGAGAGAGAGAGAGAGAGAGAGAGAACAGCAGAGGGAGAAGCAGGCTCCCGGCTCAGCAGGGAGCCTGATGCGGGACTTGATCCCAGGACTCTGGGATCATGACGAGCCAAGACAGTCGCTTAACCAACTGAGCCACCCAGGTGCCCCTGAAATAATATTAATTTCTTAGCTTAATTTGTTCCTGTAGCTTATTGTTGGTCTAAGGTCATGATTCAGTCTTCCTTTGTCAAAATGCTTTTCAGATTTTCCAGCTGTGATTTCAAAAAAACAGTACTAGGACAATACAGAATTGTGAAGCTACAAACAACGAATGGTAAGAGCTAAGGGGAAGAAAAATCCCAAGGGCTCTAATCTTTAAGGAGAGAGAAAGTCTCTACAGAAAAATATAGACTTAAACATTCAATCATACAAAAAAGGATGGCTTTGACATTTTCAGCATATGATATGTAATAAATATGTGATTTGTAATAAATATTCTTTGGTCTTCTATCCAGTTATTGGCTCATAGCTCCCCAAACTCTTGGAACTTCCTAAGCATTAAGAGCAAAGGGAGCATCTTTTGTTACAGTATTTGGTCTTTTGTCCTTAGATCCTAAAATAGCTTTGGAGCATAAAGGGGACATATTATTCAAAACAAGCCCCCATTCAACCACACCTGATTTTATGTTAATGCGGTGACTTAAAGAAAGACCCTAGTTAACCATAGGATGGGAGATGGTTGCCAGGGGAACCAACCATGTAATTAGAGTTGGAATTTTCAGCCCCACCCACCTCACCTCCAAGGAGTTAAGGAGGGACTGGAGATTGTGATCAATTACCACAGGCCAGTGATCTAATCAATCATGTCTATGTAATGAAGCTCCCACAAAAATGCCTTAACTATGGGGTTCTGAGAACTTCCAGGTTGGTGAATACATGGAGGTTCTGGGAAGGAGACATACCTAGAGGGCATGGAAGCTCTGCACCTCTTCCTATATACCTTGCCCTTTGCATCTCTTGGCCATTCTAGAGTTATATCCTTTTATAATAAATCTAATAAGTAAAATATTTTCCTGAGTTCTGTAAGCCACTCTAGCAAATTAATGGAACCCAAGGGGTGAGTGGTGGGATCATTTCATCTATAGCCAGCTGGTCAAAGCACAGGTGAAAACCTGGATTTGCCAATGGCAGCTGAAGGGGGAGGGGAGGCAGTCCTGTGGGTCTGTGCCCTTAATCTGTGGGATCTGAACCTATCCTCAGGTAAGGTCAGAATTGCATCAAATTGTGGAACACCCAGCTGGTATTGCAGAGAAGTGCTTGGTGTCAGGGGGGAGGAACCCACACATCTCGTGACCAGAAGTAAAGTGTAGTTGTGTGCTGTAGTAAAGGAGAGACACAGAGGAATGTTTTTTCCTTATATAAACATCAATTCCTCTTGCAAAGATTTTTTTTTTTTTTTGCCAGTTTCAACAGTAGCTAATTCTTTTTTACCTGAATTTTTAGGTAAATCCCACTAAAAGGAAAAAAATACTCAGTAAACGCAGTCTATATGTGACAAAGCGTGACCCCTCTAAATAAGAAAAATTTTTATTCAATTGACTTTAGTAAAACACTAGAGTTACAAATCCTTATAATGATGAAAACAAGATAAAAAAGTCAAGCTTGTCTTAGATGTTGGTACCAATCCACAAATCTCTGCACCTGAATGCAACGAAAGATAAGGCCATAGAACTAGGAGCAAAAAATAAGGGATATACATCCCAAACCAGTACGTAGACCCAAGGCAGGTAATTTATACTGTGGCCTAAAGTCTCCTGAGCTGTAATCAGATCATAAACTCTTTATTCCCATTCTCACAAAGCTAAACTTCTGACAACAGAAAACAGCCTGAATTCCATCTTTTTGCCAAGAAACTTAAGCAAGATCACCTTATATTGAAAGCCCTCTGAGGGAACATTTCTAAGAAGAATAAATTAACCTCACAGGTATTTATCTGCTTAAACTTAATTTGATTCTATGTTTGGTGTAACTCATCACAAATTTTGTAAAGACACTGTGTGATACCCAAGGAAAATGGAAAATGGAAAGAAGCTTATCAGAGAAATGTTTCCAATCACAAACATCAGTTTCAGTAACAAAGTGGGTAGACTGTTGTCTTCAACTGTTTTGCATCTTTGTACCAGACAACAGTTCCAAGCAAAAGAAAACATGGACACTGTTCTTTAACCTTGAAGAATGTATAGTTCTGGCCTGAACAATCTACAATCGTTGAAAACAAGTTCAATGTTGTTGGAAAGCCTCTGGTGAGCTAATACCAGAAAACAATGTTTAAGATATTCTACTCCTACACTATAATAGGTGGTTATTTAGATGTGTATTTGCATAGCCGCTTAACATATGAGACTTTTATTAATAAACACAACATATGCTCCCCAAGATTATATTATGTTCTATAACCTTCTATTTCACTAAAGTTCCAGAAAACATTTCCCACAGAACATCCATATGGGGTAGGTTATACGAATCTTCAGTTCCTGTGACGTACTACTCCATTATTAAGATTCATATAAAGAAACACTCAGAAATAAACAGATCAGAATTAGGACTCTCTTTCACTTTTATGGCCATTCATTCTGTGGTTTTCATATTTTAAAAAGAGAAGTGGTCCTGAGAGGGAAATCTCAACAAATGCAGGATTAGCCATTTTAAAAAATCTCAAGTCACGATTCCAGCATTTGAGACTCTTAGACTCATTGGAGCAGAAGGGCTTCTGCCTCTATGTGAACAATGAGAGAACAGGGTGTTTCAGGGGAGAAGAAAACCACCACCACAACAGAGAAACCTAAGTAGGTACTCTGTAGCACACTACTCAAATCAAGTATAGTGAAAAGGCTGTTAAGTTTATTGCTGGCTTATCCTTGCTAACTGGATTTCACAAAACCATCCCCTCACCAAAAAGAAAAAAGAAAAAAAAGGAAGGGGTGTATGGATACTAAAGTTTTTGTTTTTATGGTGATACAATTTTGAGCTTAAAAAAGTGAAGCTATTCAATTATACTGCAGAACAAATTATTTTTAATTAAATAGTACATCTTTCAGAGGGAATTTATTTACTAAGTCATCTAAGATATTATACACTAAAATAACTGTTCACTCTAAACTTGTTTCATGTTCTCTTTCTCCTTGCTTCTCTTTTTATTTGGTATAAAGAAGCAGAGTAAAAGTTTGTTGATGAAGTTCATTGTTGGAACTCCTTACTTATATATTACTCTCCCATATAGTCAAGCTATCGGCTTACAAGAGGCATTAAAACTTTCTCCTATGTGGAGACGGCTTGAGAATCAGAAATCATCAAATTTCTAAAGAAAACAGCAGAAGTTCTGAGCAGAAGGTCTGGAAGAAGAAGTGGAACAATTTCCCAGTGTAGTCCTGTTCCAGATCTTCATTCACAGGCTAGCTTTCCTACAGTGTTTCAAATTTAAATGTTCCACCTATGAATTCCTACCTACAGTGACAGAATTTAGGAGTATCAAAGGTTGTTTAGTCCAGCCGGACTCTCAATGGAGTCACAGATATTTCCTACAACATGCATGATGTGTGGTTCTCCAGCTTTTGCCTGATCTTCCCAAGACAGCCTACCTCAAAACTGTACAGTTCTGTTGTAAAATCTGTTCTTATATTGTGGTTAGCATCACATTCCTAAGGTAAATATAAATGATTTTCATATTATCCAAAAATTCTTTAGAGGAAAATTATTCTAACTTTTAATCTTGATCTAAATAGAGGATACATGCACCCCAGTATGTACGCAAGACAATCCAATGGACTGCGGTAAGAAAACATTGTAACTTCCATTTATATTACTATCACATCCTTTTATTTTTTAAGTTATATGATGGATGTAATTTATAGGAACAATTATATGTGCACAATTTGTAACATAAAAATATTAGAGATACGCTAAAGGTGTGGGTGAGCAAAATAATTTGGAGGCCACTACTGTAGACAGTTAATGTCCTTTCTTTTATTTTATTTTTTTAAATATTAGGTCACAGGGAACCTACCTATATGATTATGGATCCAAGGTGGATATTAAATGTTCATCATCACTGTATCATGAACCATGTATAAATAAATATTCATCATGAGAAATTAATGGCACCCAAATAAGCTTTCAAAATATCAAAATAATAAACAGACTTTCTTGGATTATTCAGCTCTCCAACAAGTCTACCATGCATGTGACAACTGTGTGGACACATACACACATACACACCCACAGAGAAAAAGGAACCTATAAGGATATCTTTCATTATCTGTCCAACCTAAATTGAAAAATTAAATGTAATTTGACTAAATTTACCTACATTTAAAGTGCTAAGCTGGAGTCCTCAGAATACTAACATTGGAAGTGATCCCAAGAAGATACCAAGGTCCATTTTAATTAACGTTTAAAATTATATTGTTGTCCTTGAAATCAGCTTTTCAATTATAATGCTATTTAGAGCATACTCCCAAAATGCTTTAATAGAGGCAGACATAGGAAATACTTTAAGTTATTAAAGAAGATGTTCATGTTATAAGTAAATTCTAAAAGCAAGGCAAGGGAATAAAGATTGAGTCTTTGGAAAGCTGCCATATCTAGGATCTTTTACAATCTAGGATCGTAAAAAGGCAAGCACATTTACATTAAATTAGGTTTTCAAGGTACATTTTCAACTTTCTCTTACTTAAAACCAAAACAACCTTCCTAAACAAAGTAAAAATCCTATTATTAACTAACCATAAGAATCTTTGCAAAGTTCAGAATTTAGGCCAACATTCATGAAGAGTTAGTTCCATAACCTGGCTGGTAATTAAAAATAAGACTTTGGGATTGTATGAAGAGGTATATGCATCCCTATGCTCATTGAAGCATTATTTACAACAAGCCAAGATTCATAAGCAACCTAAGTGTTCATGGATAGATGAATGGATAAAGAAGATATGGTATATATACACAACAGAGCATTAGCCATAAAATAGAATGGAATCTTACCATTTGCACCAACCTGAATAGACGCAGTGGGTATTATGCTAAATGAAATAAATCAGACAGAGAAAGACAAATACCGTATGATTTCACTTATATGTGGAATCTAAAAAACAAAATACACAAAACAAAACAGAAATTGACTCACTGATACAGGAAACAAACTGCTGGTTACCAGAGGGGGAGTGGTGGGGGGAGGCAAAATAGATGAAGGGGATTAAGAGGTACAAACTTCCAGTTATAAATAAGTCATGGGGACATAATGTACAGCATAGGGAATGTAGCCAATAATATTGTAATAACTCTGTATATGACAGATGGTAACTACACTTATCACTAGGGATCATTTCATAATGTATGAAAATAGCAAATCACTATAATGTACATCTGAAACTAATAGGATATTGTATGTCAGTTATACTTCAATAAAAACAAAAGAATTAGTTCCATAACCTGGTTAGTAATTAAAAATAAGACTTTGGGATTATATTAGTATTAACCAAGAAAATTATGTTTAAAATACACTGCAGGCTGTAAGAATCACTAGTATAATACAGAAGAATTAGCATGTTACTTCATCAAACATTACTCTCAGCAATACCAGAGGGTATCAGCAGAGGGCCTCTAGAAATCATGGTACTAAAGCTTCCTAGTAACATCCTTCCCAAGTAAACCAGGAAATGAATTCCCTGCTACTGATATTTGCTAAAATGATTTATGTTCAAATTAAATTGTCAACATCTGATTAAGACTCTAGCTCAGAAATCAAATATGAGAATTTCTCTCCAACTAAAAAATTTCACATCCAAACCAGGAAAGCAATATTCAAATGTCAAATACTGCTTTCCCGATTACAACTTGCACTATAAGATCAAATTTTTCTAACAGCCTCAATGAAAGTGTCAATACTATTTTTAATAAAAAATCTCTGTGAAATGTAAGATCATGATATCACAAATATGATGGATAAGCAACATTTGCTATCTTACCCTCCCCTAAGAGGAAATAAATGGGTAACAAGAATTTCTTCCTCTTTGTCTCCTACAGACCTAGACTACTCCCCTGTCATCACATGTGATTTCCTGACAGACATTATTGCAATCCCAGAGATGACTTTTACCTCAGTAGGCTGAAATTTCTATTATTTTGAGCTGGGAATTACTGTTCTGTTTTGAAGACAAAACCTCTTTGGACTTCAAGTATCACCAAACAGACATTAAAGAAGACAATGTTGGGGCGCCTGGGTGGCTCAGTCGGTTAAGCATCCGACTCTTGATCTCAGCTCAGGTCTTGATTTCAGGGTCGTGAGTTCAAGCCCCATGTCGGGCTCCACCATGGGCATGGAGCCTACTTTAAAAAAATTAAAACAAAAACAAAAAGAATTGAGCAATGATTTAAAAACAAAAGCTCCTGAAGATCTAAGTATAATACATTACTAGATTCTTAAACATGCCACAAAACTTTTAATTATTCTGATTTGAACATGTCCATACATTAAATAATACTACAAATATAAAGTAAGGAAAATCAGGTGCTGAAGGTAGGAAATATTAAGTGACATTTCCTACCTTTAACACCACATTAAAAGAAGATATAATTTGAAAGCATCTCACTCTTAAAAGCAAATATTTTAGAAACAAGAGGTAAGTTCTTCAGAGAAGTCTTCTTTTCAAACATTCTCAAAACTACTAAGCATCTGTCATGTTTAAGTCACTATCTATAAAAAATTCAATTGAATTTCACCAAATGAAAATTAAAGATACGAAAAATAAGTCAGATTGCAAAAAGGAAAAACAATTTCAAAATGGAGCTGTGTACATTAAAAGAACCAAACAGTACCTTAGAATTAGGAAAGTAATAGCTCAGCTCTAGTTCCTGCTATATCCATATCTGGGTATTATGTTCTGTTCTAGAGACCATAATTTAAGAGGAATACTGAAGAACTGGAATAATCAAGAGTTGATGGACCAGGGTGCCTGGGTGGCTCAGTTGGTTAAGCGACTGCCTTCGGCTCAGGTCATGATCCTGGAGTCCCGGGATCGAGTCCCGCATCGGACTCCCTGCTCAGTGGGGAGTCTGCTTCTCCCTCTGACCCTACCCCCCTCGTGCACTCTCTCTCACTCTCTCTCAAATAAATAAATAAAATCTTAAAAAAAAAAAAAAAGTTGATGGACCAGTATGATTAAGTACTCAAAACTATGATAATGGAAGAACACTCCAGTGCTTGCTTCAGCAGCATATATACAAAAATGGAACAATAGAATTGATTAGCATGGCCCATGCACAAGGATGATACTCAAATTTGTGAAGCATTCCATATTTGTCATGGACCTCTGGGGTCCTTAGTGAATTGCTGAAACCACAAATTTAGATCTGTGATTGTCAAGAATCTACCTGCTGTGTAGTTTTCCAGTGGAGTCCCGGGAGGCTCCCAATTCATTTAGTATCCCAAGAATCCTCTGAATCTCATAGCTAGAAAGTATTTTTAAGCCACTCTTTAGGCCAACCTTCTCCTTGAGCTATCTATTCTAGACTATATCGATTGCTATGAGATTATTCTTGGCAAGACCCGCAACAACAGAATAGTGGTCAAAAGCATGACTTCTGGAGCTAGAAAGGCATGGTTCTGATATCCAGTAAACTTCTAACCAGTTGTGAGAACTTGGTAAGTCACTTCAACCACACTCTTCTGTTTTCCTCACTTATAAAACAGAGATAGTAGGGGCGCCTGGGTGGCTCAGTCGCTTAAGTGTCTGCCTTCGGCTCAGGTCATGATCCCAGGGTCCTGGGATCGAGCCCCACATCGGGCTCCCTGCTTAGCGGAAGCCTGCTTCTCCCTCTCCCACTCCCCCTGCTTGTGTTCCCTCTCTTGCTGTCTCTCTCTCTGTCAAATAAATAAAATATTTTTAAATAAATAAATAAATAAGAGAGTAATATTTCACAGTACAGCGTTTATACTAAGGATTCACTATTGCATTCTAGCACTTAGAATGCTTGGATCAATAAATATTTGAATTAAAAAATAAAAAAAGAATATCCAGGGCACTGGGTGGCTCACTCAGTTAAGCATCTGCCTTCCATTCAGGTCATGATCCCAGGGTCCTGGGATCCAGCCCTGCATTGGGCTCCCTGCTTCTTGCGGAGCCTGCTTCTCCCTCTCCCCCTGCCTGCCGCTCTCCCTGCTTGTGCACTCGAACTCTCTGTCTCTGTGTCAAATAAATAAATAAAATCAACGAAGGGAGGAAGGGGGGAGCCCCAAGGATTAGGGATTATTCACCTAGAAAAGGGATTTTTCAGAAACATATTTTGAAAGAAATCCCTGCCTGCAAAGACACTATATACTCTGACTGGCCCTAACTGGAGAAATACAATTTAATATAGATTTCAGTTTAATAGGTTAGATTTGTCTAACAGAGGAATCCATAGTAGAATGGACTTCTTTGGGAGATTCTGAGGCCAGATAACCACTTGGGGAGAATATGACAGAGCTGAATAAAATGACTATAGAAGTCCCTTCCAACCTAAGATACTGTGTTAATCGAAGTCTCAAAAAGGTAAGTGGAACTTCCTTTAGGACAATGCTCCAGGGCGCCTGGGTGGCTCAGTCGTTAAGCGTCTGCCTTCGGCTCAGGTCATGATCCCAGGGTCCTGGGATCGAGCCCCGCATCGGGCTCCCTGCTCGGCGGGAAGCCTGCTTCTCCCTCTCCCACTCCCCCTGCTTGTGTTCCCCCTCGCTATCTCTCTGTCAAATAAATAAATAAAATCTTTAAAAAAAAAAAAAAAAAAAAAGGACAATGCTCCAGAATTCTTGTCTTACCCCTCAGATAGCTGTAGCAACTTGGTAGGGGGGAAACAACCCTAAAAGCACAGAATTAAAAAGAATCGTTGCCGGGGCGCCTGGGTGGCTCAGTCGCTGAGAGTCCGCCTTCAGCTCAGGTCATGATCCTGCTTCTCCCTCTCCCACTGCCCCTGCTTGTGTTCCCTCTCTTGCTGTCTCTCTGTCAAATAAATAAAATCTTCAAAAAAAAAAAAGAATTACTGCTGAAGCACCTAGGTGGCTCAATCGGTTAAGCATCCAACTCTTGATCTCAATTCCAGTCTTGATCTCAGGGTTGTTGAGTTCGAGCCCCGTCTTGGCACTTCTTAAATAATAATCATAATAAATGTTTAAAAAAGAACCATTGCTACCATCGGGTTACCTGCCAAATTACCTGAAGCAAAGATAAATATCCTTGCATTTCCTACTTTAAAGCACCTTTTGGAGGTTAAGACTGTTGGCTTCTGGACTTCCAGAAATTTCACTGTGGCCTTTGACAGTGGATGTGGAAAGCAATAGGAAACTTCTACTCTTTTATCTAAATTTCTACTTTATTCATTTCTACTATAAGAGTTAATTATTGGACTTCATATCTTACTTTAATTGCTAAGACCACCTGTTTAATTTTTTTCCTTAGGTGTTTCAGGAAAATTAGTCTCCTTGGATGTAGGCATCTAGATAACAGGTTACCAATTTTTTGGCAGTCTAGATTCTTGTAAGATCTTCTATACCCTCTGCCTTTATATTACACTTCTCACACTAAGTACATGATAAAAATGTACAATATTGAGGCATCTGTGCTATACTGGAATGAGCACAAAAAATTAAGACTCAGCCAGGTACTAGCTCTCTGGTCTTAAGTAAGTTTAAAATTTTCCCTAAGCCCTAATTACTTCATTTGTAAAAAATTAAAAATTAAATTTAAGAAAAGGGAGATCAGAACTACCTCAAAAAACTGACATGCAATGTAAACTACATTATATACATAAACAAGATCTTACATACCTTAGATACAAGATAAGCTGAGTATGATCCCACATAATAATATTAAAACAAATTCACCTCCACAAAACATCCTTGCAAAGATCACTACCAACTACATGGAAAAGATTCTCAATTATTGAATGAGTCACTAAAATTCAGTATTCTCAGGGCAGGTTTCTTGGTTATCTTAGGGCAATAAGAAGATGACAGAGGGATGATTCTCACCTTCATCCCCCTTTCTTAACTATAATTCTCCAACTATATTTTGTGGTCAGTGTGAGACTACAATTATGAGCTCTCTTCCACCTCACCCTCAACCTCATAATGCAGAAATAGCTCCACAGAGACTGTATATTTAACTGGTTACCTCAGTAAATAGAAGAGGCCTTATCTTAGACCCTGTAAATAATTACTCCATTTTCTTATTATTTTGTTTAGATATGTAAGAATCTAGAAAGTCACTGCTCATATTTTAATGATGAATGGTATTGAAGTAAGTCTAAGGAATCATTACAGTATTTTATTTCCATTGCTACTCATCTGAAAAAGAAGACAAGAATTATTTAAAAGTAATAGCATAAGAGGGGCGCCTGGGTGGCTCAGTCGTTAAGCGTCTGCCTTCGGCTCAGGTCATGATCTCAGGGTCCTGGGATCGAGTCCCGCATCGGGCTCCCTGCTCCTTGGGAGCCTGCTTCTCCCTCTCCCACTCCCCCTGCTTGTGTTCCCTCTCTCGCTGTCTCTCTCTCTGTCAAATAAATAAATAAAATCTTTAAAAAAAAAAAAAAAAGTAATAGCATAAGAAACCAAACAGATAGAATGAAATCAGTCTTTGTCCCTGCTCTTAGATTTCTGCCCTCATTCAAACAAGCTGATCTAGTTACCACTATCTGAAAAAAGAAAAAAAACTTTCTCCTGCTTGACAGAACTGGTATTCTTCAGTTCTCTGACATGATCAACAGGACAAAAAGGCAAGAATGCTAATAAACACAGAATCAGAGGGAACCCAGGGATCTGGACCTGGTATCATTCATAATTAGCTCTATAACCTCAAGCAGGTTTTAACACCTGGGCCTGTAAAATGAGTTTCGTTAGGATTGTCCCTAAAGCTTAGCAGTCTGAGTGTTTGCTAGCTAATCACTTGGAAACAGCCAGATCTACTGGCTGAAAATCATTTGTGTTGCAAGGGACTCATTTTGTAACTGGAAGTTTCTAAATTCTTAACTTCCTCATTATTACAACTTTGAAATGTGAGTCAGGGCTCCTTATTCCAGTTAGATGTTACTATGATAAAATAAAATGTATTTGTCAGTTCTTGATACTTGACTTGATCTTTGGCTGGAGGTATGAATATTCTTCTAATACATTAACCAATAAATACTTGCTAACTCTTTTTACAAAAAGACTTGTCATAAGATTAATTTTTTAAGGGGGGGAGGGGCAGAGGGAGAGAGAGAATCTTAAGCAGACTCCACGCCTAGCGTGGAGCCCAACACAAGGCCTGATCTCACAACCCTAAGATCACGACCTGAGCCAAAATCAAGAGTGGGACGTTTAACCAACTGAGTCACCCAGGTGCCCCAAGATTAATTTTTAAAATCAAACATCTTCTATATATCTAAAATGATTCTATTTAGGAAGAGGGTATTTTCAAAGTCCATCTATATATAAAATAAGAGACACAAATCAATGCAAATACATATTGTAACCCTGAAGTATAAAAGCTCCAAAGTGAAATCTAGTCTGCTTCTACTGACTGACAAGACCATAGAGGTCATAATGATATAGTATCAAAATAAGTCAAAATTTTTTTAAAAATTTTTTTTAAACTTTTTTTTTTTAATTTTTATTTATTTATTTATTTATTTGACAGAGAGACACAGCGAGAGAGGGAACACAAGCAGGGAGAGTGGGAGAGGGAGAAGCAGGCTTCCCGCCAAGCAGGGAGCCCAATGCGGGGCTCGATCCCAGGACCCTGGGACCATGACCTGAGCCGAAGGCAGACGCTTAACGACTGAGCCACCCAGGCGCCCCTCAAAATTTTTTTTAATAATTAAAGACTGAATTCTTTATTCGGAATGAAAGAGTCTTGTCTTACACAGTAGGTAATAAAAAGGAATAACGTATACACATTATTAACCATAAATGAAAAGAGAAAACCAGTGCAAAATGCAGCAGACAATACATCTCTAACATATTGCAAAGGCTGATACCCGGACAACACTACTTCAGAAAAGTGCCAGCGAAATGGTGAGTGTGTGAAAACAAAGAAAAATATTGTGTTTATAGGGTGCAGAAAGTATCCCAGAATCTGACAGAGCCCATGCATCTCTGCACCCAGAATACACTTAGAGAGTAATTTAACCATGACAATAGGGACTACAGAAAATGGTATACTGTGTATAAACCTGGCCTCTCTAATCGCCTCCTTTCGTGCCTGGAACATCTTGACATTGTTCATGTTCGACTGCCAATATTTCACATATCCTCCATGCTCTGCTGTCAACATCCACATGTCATTATGTGACCAAGTCATGGCCCTCACTGGGCTATCATGAGCCTGTAATATTGTTTCAAAACTGAAGGTGAGTCCATTCCACAAGGTGAACTCTCCACTAGAAGCTCCAGTGACCAACCGTCTTCCTTCTGGAGTCCACCTAACAACAAATACTGGACACTTTATTTGTTGATGTTCTAACAAATTCTGTTACTGCATTCATATGATTATACAACATCCCTACAGGTGGGACCAAATCATTATAATAACCTGCATCAGGCTGAATTGCCCACATATCTCTCTGGTCTCTTTGCCATATTCTATTCTCCAAATACTTAATTACAGACGGATTATACTCTATGGTTTTTCAGTTTACTGCTTTTCTCATCCGTTTTCCATCAAAGGTAAGCTGCTGCATTGCTTGCTGCTGTGCAAAATCAGGTAGTTTATAAAATAGTTGTCGAGGTGCTTGGTGTTAGAACCTTGGCATATGGAAAAAACGGGGAGGAGAACCAATTTCTGTAGCCATGGTGATGTATTAGTCCTACCACACCTCCAGCGCTGAGCAGAGCTCCTAATGAATGGTGAGCGAAGGGTTTGTCTTCACTGTCAGGAATGTCTCTCCCCCTGGCCTCTTCCCTCCACCCCTCTCAATCCCTCTCCTCCAAAGGAGCAGCCGCCATCTTCCCCTATGAGCCACCGAGTGCACTCAAAATAAATCAATTTTTAACAAATACTTACTAAGCCCAACATTGTGCTAACCTGCCAAAGTTGCCTATCTTGCTTGAGATAAAATGTTGTACTCTGATCTCTGAAAAAGAAAAAAAAAATCAATCTGTTCTAGTGATTACCTTATATAATACATGATCCTGGTCTGTCCTTCTGTTTAGATTATCTATTTATCTACCTATGAGTCTTTGGAAACTAACAGTCACAAGGGAAGACAGTTTAACAGTGTTATGGATAAACAAAAGAGTAGTGGGACACTGGTTGCCAAAATTCCCCCCACAACTAAGATTCAAAGCTACTGATAAAGTACCCAAATCCCTTGTGAATAAAAGGGAAAAGCAGAAGTGAGGTCACATATTATATTCCTTTAGAGGTCTAATTACTCTGAAGTATGTATCTGTTTTATAATGTAAAAGAAATGGAGGTTATATCTAACTTAAAGCGTGAACTCAACATTGTTTTATGTTGAGCCTTCATCACAAAAGCTGCTGTTCCAAACAGAGGAATGTAACTCATATTTTTAAAAATATAAAAAAAAACACTTTAGAAGCATCCTTATGGTAACTCTGCAAAACAAATTCACCAAGTTCAAGAACATCCTAGATATACCTTCAATTTCACCCTTATGACAACCATATTAAATGTCAATATAAGATCATTAAGGATAATCAAAATACCTCTTGGACCACTACATAAATATACTATATTAAAAGAAACACACATTCTGGACCTCTGAACTAGGGTCAGTAAAACTAAAGGTTACTTATTTTGGCAACCAAGTTTTGTTCTATAAAGTACCTTTAACAGAAAACAACTAAAAAGCCAAAATATATCTCCATCTCTGGATTATTCCTACTTTTCCAAACTCATATTATTCCCTTGACAAGAAAAAATATTCCCTTGACAGTGTCACCTACCTGACCCTAAATATACAGAAAACAGAGATCTCTATTGGTGTTCATCAAAAATTATAATTTTTCAGCTATTTTGTGGAAAATGGACATTATCTACTTCTCCCAAGCAAATCTTTAGGTTTTAAATTTTGTTTACCTTTAAGTTTTTAAAATTCTAACAGTCATTAAGTCTTACTTAGTCTTCTATATTATCTATTCATTTCCATAGTTATCATTTCAGTTCAATATTTACAAAGGGCATACTTACACTATGACTACATCATAGTCACTGTACTTAATCCAGCTCATATCCTAATGATCTCCTGTGCTAGTTACTTCTCAAGTCATAATCCCATATTTATTAATGTCCTGTCCATAGGACAGTCATCACCTCACTTCCACCTGCTGATCTTGGCCTAGGGGCACCACCTGGTGGTCAGCAATAGGAACTACCCCTCCCACCACCTCATTTCTTCCCCACTGGGAGAACAGTACTTCTGAGCTTTCAGGTTTTGCTCATAGCTCAACTAATTCAATCTTAGAGATCTCCCTTTCAGGAGTGCCTGGGTGGCTCAGTCAGTTAGGCGTCCCAATCTTGATCTCAGCTCATGTCTTGATCTCAGGGCTGTGAGTTCAAGCCCCACGTGGAGTCTACTTAAAACAAAAAACAAAACAAAACTCCCTTTCATATTAACAGAGCTGGATGCCATCCTGTCGTGATTAACCAAGGTGGCAGGGTCCCTTATTTATAAACCCTGGGTAATCCTCAAACTCTAAATCTACATATTATCTTAATCATTTTAAGAATGAGACTGAGAATGAGAAAGAATGGGGTTTTTGAGAGCTAATTCAAAGATGGACTCCAGAAAGCAGCAGGCACTGAGCTCTCTGTGCCTCTGCCAAGTGTTGGCCTTGGTGAGAAGTCCTTCTGGGCATTCGCAGCCCCGATTCCACCTTGTGGAGATATGGGCCCAGGAAAACAGCCTGAAGCTGCTTCTGCTCCTGATGTGCCAGCCTAGAGGCAGAAAAAGCACCTGGGGCAGTGCTACACAGGCCCTCCAGTATGGGGAAAGGTGACAGGCAGTACCTTTCCCTTGTCCTCTGCCCATAGCTATCCAATTCTGTTTTATGGAAAATCCGTATGTAGATCTGGAAATCATGATTCTATCAGGTTGGTTCAGCCTTTTCAGTGTGAAATCATCCCAACACTTGGGCTCTTAGCCACCAAACAGAGGGGATTACCAGGAAGAGTAATGTTACTTCCCCTTTCCACCCTACCTGCCTGCCCCAACCCTTTACTCTTTAATTTCCAGATCCAGCCAAGCATTACAAAAAAATTCTCCTTCTCTCTGTCCATACTGTAAGTAACCCACAAAACTTCCCTAACTGCAGCCTAATAAAGATAATACTCATTTTTCTAAATTCACCTATTAACAGGAAAATGATATAGTGAGCTCTGAAGTGATAGTAACCTTAACAGAGAACTAGGATGACTAACCTTGAACTTTCCCTTCGTTAGCTTCCAAAGTTTGCATCTACCCTCGCATTTCCCTTTAATTAAGCTTATTCTTTCCCAGAATAGCAAAAAAAAAAAAAAAAAAAAAAAAAAAAAACTTATTTATTGTTACTGTTTTATAAAATAAGGGATTTTTAAATATTATTTTAGTATTATTGATTAATTTAGTTACCACTGTAATTGTGAAATAGTGTATAATATTTCACCTAGATTTTGGAGGAATGGAATTTTGGGGGCCAGTCTGGGAATCTACAAACCATTTCTGACATTCAAAGGACTTTTCCCATAGAAATAAACAACTGAATGTTGTATTATAAAGCTGGTAGATGCTTACACTACATGACAATAACTTCTCAGCTGAGCTCCCTGATACCTTAGCTGTTTTTTCCTATTTTATTCCATCTTGATCATAACTATTTAAAAAAATACATTTTCAACATGCAAACCACCTTTCAAAAATCCATACTGAGGGCTCCCTATTTCCAATCACATCATCCAAATTATTTAGTTTCACATTTATAATACTAAATCAAAGCCCTCTGCCCTAAACAGAGATTTTAAAAATCAGCTATACATAATTATGCACTCTTCCAATCTTCTCTCATTACTTCCTCTAAATGTTTTACCAGTCCTCACACTGGTTAGGATTAGGGTTCTAGGTAGGAAATAAAGATAAATAATACACATTCCTACCCCTCCAGAGACTCACAATTGAGGTTTTGTTTTGTTTCGTTTTTCTCCAAGAAGGAGAAAACTATAAAGTACATCTCAGGGCACCTGGATGGCTCAGTCAGTTAAGCATCCGACTCTTGATTTCGACTCAGGTCATGATCTCAGGGTCGTGAGATCAAGCCCCATGTTGAGCTCCGCTCTGGGCATGGAGCCTGCCTGGGATTCTCTCTCCCTCCCACCTCACCTCCCATGCGCAAACTCTCTCTCTCTCATAAGCAAACAAATAAGCACATCTCAGCTATTTTGAAACTTGAAATTTGCAGGTATTGTGTTGTCTTAGGATGGAGAAGATCTATACTTACTGTGCCTCATACTCCTAAGACATCCTCCAAGGAGCACATGCTCTATGAAGTCCCTGTCGGTAACATGACCCCATACTTAGCTCCCCCTTCTCTGAACTTCTACTGCCCTTAATTCAGTAACATCTGATTTTATATTGTTCTCTCTATTGAAGCTTTTAACCACAAGGATGGGTTACAATTATGCTGTAGATACTAATCACCTCAGACCTCCTGGTGGTCAAGTGGAGCCTAGAGTGACTGGATCAACTACCCTGGCTCTGAACATGTCATCACTTTACCCTGCTGTGCTGGACAGATATTTTAATTTTCTATGTGTACCATGAAAAATACTGGGAAGTACAAGTTTAATTTGTGGCATTTTCAAATTAGAAGTAATGACCTCATCTGAAAAATGAAGGAAATGAAACCTATGGAATTTAATTTGTTTAAGGTCACACTGATATTTAATAACAGAAACAAGTCATTCTCAGAATCTAAAACCACAGGCCCCTGACTTCTGGACTTGATTACACCACATCGCACTGCTTCTTTAGTTGCCACTTACATAAATCGTAAATCTTGCCACCCCCCAAGACTGTAAGGTCTTTGAGAATAAGGCTGTAACACAATTTATATGTAGCTCTCATAACTCTCAAAGTGCTAATCTCCAACTGAGGCATACTTAAGAGATAGTTATTGGTGGAATAAAAAGTCTTCAGCATAAAGAAATGTCCCATTTAATGAAAAAGACAACTTCAATTTCCGTATTTAGAAATGTGTCTGAATAGTATTAAGTATGTACATAAATAGAATGTGAAAAAGTGGACAAATACACTTTGGGAGAAAAGGTACCTGAAACTATGCCTTAGAACAGGCAACTGACATGACTATTCTAAAAGCTACATAAAAGGATCTAAGATTGTTAAAAACAAGACAACTGGCTAAAAATGGAGTCACTTCTACTAAGCCCCACGTTATCAAACTGAGAATCTATTTACGGTTTCA
This sequence comes from Halichoerus grypus, assembly GCF_964656455.1. Classification (NCBI taxonomy): domain Eukaryota; kingdom Metazoa; phylum Chordata; class Mammalia; order Carnivora; family Phocidae; genus Halichoerus; species Halichoerus grypus. The sequence goes on along the minus strand of NC_135712.1, from coordinate 163,418,912 downwards.
CCTCTCCCAGAAAGGTACTCTTAAACCAACAAATCAGGGATTACCCGATCACTATTAGTTAGGTAATCTGCCTGATAACTCCTGAGACTCCCTGCAGGGAAACTAAACACAGCAATATCAATCTGATTTTTGCCTAGTGAAACTTCCTTGTATCTGGTCCTTTCTGTCTATGAAACTTTGTACAGCTCTTCAGAGCTCCTAAGTTTCCTATAAGGGATGCTGCCCAAGTTATGAATTGTTGAATAAAGCCAGTAAGATCTTTAAATTTTACCCAGTTGAATTTTTCACAATGTGAAAAGCATTAACATATAAACCATACAACATAAATTTAATACACATAACTCAAATCCTCATTAGTAAGAACTGTTCTAAGTATTGTTCCTCACCTATCTGGCATGCATAAACAAGAGGTTATGACTTATGGCCTTGATGGGCATTATCATCCTCTCCCCTTAACAATGCCAAGAAAAACCAATTTCAGTAAAATTTCTTTCTAATAGAGGCTTTTGGAACCTTTCCCTTTGCTCTTCCCTCTGCCCAGCCTGCTCCTTAGCCAGGTATCTCTTGGTTTCCTCCCATCCTTCAGATATGTGCCCACATATCAAGGAGGTGCTTAAAATTTCCTGCCCTAGAATTCATGTCCCTTCACAACTGTCATATTTTATATAGATTTCTCACACTTTCCAAAATACAGCATTCATATGAAAATTTCTGAAAGCTGAAATGGCGTAAGGAAAAGAAGCAATTACCATTAATTTATATGAAAAAATTTTTGATCCCCCCAGACTCAAAAAGTAACCTCTCTTAGGCTTTTCTGATACCCTAGGACATATCTTGGTAACAGATGCACAAAATAAATTGAGATCAAGCACAGATGCTCACAGTTCAAAGCTATGAGAGCTTGATGCTGAGATGCTGAGTGTAGTTACCAGGAAAGGAGCTTGGCAGTGCTACTTTTACTGCTAGGGGTGTGCCCTCTGTAACTGCCCGCTGCAAAACAAACACTGAATGCCACTGTCACTTTTCACCTTTTTTTGTAAAAGCAAAATTCCTCTTCAGATTTTTTTCAGTTAGCCAAAACAAGCACTAACGTAGGTCTTTCATAAAAGCAAAAGTTTAATGTGAACTTTTTGAAAAGTAGGGGATAACTTTTATTTACATGTTACTCCTCTTACTATACAGTAAACTCCATGAAGACAAATAGTCTTTATTTGTTTTATTCACTCTTATATTCTCACCCCCTAAAACCGGGGTGGACAAAGTATGGGCCACAGCCCAGACACTGTTCACCACAGCCAAACCCAGGTATGCATTTACATATTGTGGGTGACTGCTTTCATGCTACAATGCAGAGCTACAAGAGAGACCAGATGGTCAAAAATACTTACTATCACTATTTACAGAAAAAGTTTGTAGAGCACTGACCAAAAACAATGTTTTAGGTCAAATACTCATAAACATTTACTGAGCAAATGTATGAAAAACAAACAATAGCAAAAAACTGTTTCTGATCCCACAGTGTTTTAGTAACAGATATAAAAGAAGAGCACATAAACGGAGACATCACCATGGAAGCTTTTGGTGCACTCACCCAGGTTTGCACTTTCATCTGTACAATTTTTCATATTCTTCATCATATATTCAAAGAACAAAGTTGGCAAGAGCACTAAAATTCAGATAGCTGGGGTACCCGGGTGGCTCTGTCAGTTAAGCATCTGCCTTCAGCTCAGGTCATGATCCCAGGATCATGGGATCGAGCCCCACAGCAGGATCCCTGCTCAGTGGGGAGTCTGCTGCTCCCTCTCCCTCTGCCCCTCCCCTACCCCTGCTCTCACACTCTCTCTCAAGTAAATAAAATCTTTAAAAAATAATAATAATAAAATAAAAATCAGATAGTTAAGTAACAAGCTTGTTTAAAATCACTCAGCTAGTAAATGGCAAATCCAGGACAGAAGCCTTTTTCTTCTTAAATTGTTTTCCATTATAATCAAGGAAATTTTAAGGCGATAATTATTTACTACTCTTCAATTTGAGGATGAAGTATAAAATCTGACTTAATAATCTTACAAGTAATCTGAGTGTTTCAAAGTTTGACTCACCACAAAACAATGATTATATGTAAAAACCTGAGGTAACCAAACTATTCTGAATTTGAAGTCCTCCTTTCTCCCCTAATTCTACTGTCCATTTCTTCCCTTATGTTATCACTTTATTTTTAAACATTAACAGTATCCTAATACTGAGGCACACTTACATACTACATTAAAATTTCAAAGCATTTACTTAAATAATCTCAATTTATACCATAAAATGTATACTTGACTTCAGGACCACTATGAATGTTACCATTGCTTCAAAATATGGCCTATCTCTAGCCTATAGTCATGAAAACACACATTCCATAGCCATCATAAGCTTTTATTCTTTCACTGGGTCTTCCATTACAATAACTTAATAGTTTTTCTAAGATATTTTATGCTCTTGCATAAAATTTACATCAACGCTCATTATTCCTTTCTTCATAGAGAGCCCCTCTCTTGCTAATCAACTCCACTTGCCTTCTAAGGAATCCTATTCAGGACCTTCAAACTGATCATTGTTATTCTCTTGCTTTGATCTGACTGCTCTATTTAAGGCTGCTAAGACCCTGGTTTCAGCCATCATAATTTCTTGCCTAGATTCTACAACAGACTCCTAACCATTCTCCTTCTACCCTAGACTCCCTGCAGTCTACTCACATGGTAGTCGGAGTGATTCTTTAAAAAATAAGTCAGATGGAGGCACCTGGGTGGCTCAGGCAGTTAAGTGTCTGCCTTCAGCTCAGGTCATGATCCTGGGGTCCTGGGATCGAGTCCCACATCAGGCTCCCTGCTCAGTGGGGAGTCTGCTTCTCCCTCTGCCTGCTGCTCCCCCAGCTTGTGCTCTTGCTCTAATAAATAAATAAAATCTTTTTTTAAAAAGTCAGATTATTATATCACTCTTAGCTCAAAACATCCAATGGCTCTGCATCTCATTCAGTCCTTACAATGTCTATGAAACTCTACCTGATCTGGCCATCTGTGACTTCTCTGAACTATCTCTTAATACGGTGCCAGGCTCACTCAGCTTTTTCACACTGGCCTCCTTGCCATTCCTTTAACATTCAGGCAGGCTCCCACCCTAGGGTCACTTCATCTGCCTTGAATACTTATCGCCCAGATAGCCCGCCACATGACTAACTCCTTCTCTCCTCAAGTCTTCACTCAAATGTTACCTTCTCGATGAGACCTACCCTTATCATCCCACTTTACAACTGCAACTCACCTCCCCTCCATACACACTCTTGATCTCTGTTATCTCATTTTATTTTTTTTTCCATAATACTTATCATCTCACAACATAACATACAACAAATGTAATAAATGAATTATACGTTATCTCCTTCAATACAAAGAAAACTCCATAGGGCAGAAATCTCTGCCAGTTTTGTTCCCTGATGTATCTGAACTACCTAGAACATTGCCTAATACATATTATTTAATAAATATTGATGAATGACTGAATGAAATCTTACTCCGTTTCAAAGATTTAGCCATGTACATTCTCAAACTCACTAATTAGATCTCCTTTCTTGCTCCCATGTCTATTTACTACTAATTCACTGAACAGATAAACCAAGGGCAGAAGTATTAGGAATAGGGAATATGAATAAAATACCCTGTCCTCACGTAACTCTTGTCTTCACTTCTACCATCAATTCCTTGATCTAAATTACTGTCCTCTCTCACCTGGACTGCTATAATAGCCTGCTGGCTCATCTACCTGCATTCCATCTAAATCTACTCCAATCCACTCTCCATGCTATAAGCACAGTGTTAGTCTCTAATCACAAAGTTCATACTGCACTCTCCCTGCCCCCAAGTCTTGCTTAAAATTCTTTGATGCTACTCATCCTTGTAGGTTGAGAAAACCTGCTTAACCTTGTCTGCAAACCTCTGTATGAACTGCACCTATCTCTCCAGCCTTAACCAGTATGCACTTGCATGCATGCACACATGCCAAGTACATACACCTGCCATTCTATCCTTCATATGCAGCAAAACTCTTCCCTTCTTAGGGCCTTTACACCTGCAGCTCAGCTACCTCATTCAGATAAACCTCAGTTTATCCTTTCAATCTCTTTCACTTCCTCAGGAAAGTCATACCCTGACTTCCTTAACTAGGTCAAATGTCCCTATGATAGGCTCCAGTAGCACTTGTCACAGTTGAAAATTTAGACTTGTTTTGAATGATTGTTTAATATGTATCCCCATCTGATTATAAACTCCATGAAAGCAAGAATCACATCTGGTTTTGCTCATCATAATATCCACAGTGCCTAGCACATATCAGATAATATATATTTGCTGACTAAATGACTAAAAGCATTAACCATGATATGGAAATATGAAACCTTTAGAAGAATAAAAAGTGTGGGAAACAAGTGCTATGTTCTGTATGAGGCAGGGAATGGCATGAGGTAAATAAGTGCACAAAGGCTAAATCATGGAAGGCCTTGCATGTCATTTTAAGGAACTTTCTTTACTCCTCACATAATGGTGGAGTCAGTGAAGGGTTTTTAAGCAGTGGAAATGGCATCATTTGCTTTGTGTTTTAGGAGCTCTCACAGGCTACATGCAGCATGGAGAAAGGATTTGAAAGGGCAATGAGATGGATGGAGGCCCAATCTAAGGCACGAACTTAGCAATGGAGAACAGGGGTAAATCTGGGGATTGTGTGATTGAGGAGTGAAAGAGATCAGAACAACTCTTAAGGTTATTCTGTGTCAGAGTAACTCTTAAGGTTATTATATGCCAACGTGGGTGACTGGTGGCTCCAGAAAGTCAGATCTAGTGATTCTCAAACTCATGGGCTGATTGCACTAGAATCATCTGGGGCCTTGATTTAAAATAGGGTTTTCTAGGCTCCATGCCAGACCTTCTAAATCAGAAATTCTGGGCGTGGGGCATAAAAATTGTATTTTCAACTAGTGTCCTAAATGATTTCTTCCATATTCACACAAGTTTGGAAACAACTAAGACAGAAAACATACTAGAAGATAAAAAGGTTTATGAGAGATGATGATGAATTTAAATTTGGAAATGAGGAGTTTGAATTACCTATGCAGATAACCAACAGACAGTGAGATAACTAATTCTGAAGATCACAGGACTGGTCCAGTTGGAGACCAGTATTTGGTAGAAGCTGAAAGTATGACAGCACCTAAGTTCACAGAAGAGTGAAAAGAGTGGTATGGTTATGGTTAAAACTCCAAAGAATGCAACACTTAAGATACAGAGAAGGGGATTTGCTCATTATTCAAAAAATACCCTAAAATGCTATTTCTGCATGAGATACTTGAATGCAAAATGGTGTCCTACTAGATGCTGGGAGGGATATCAAAGCTAAGACGCGGCACCTCTTACAAGCCCTGTGTACAGTTCTAAGCCTTCTCTCAACCCATCAGCCAAAATGTGACAGGCCATATCATTCAAGTCCATACACCTTGAAAGAGTATATGTTTACTAAGAAGACACAAATTCGTTTTATTCCCAAGAGTCTTTAACTTAGAGGAGATCCTTACTTCCCATGACCCACACCAACATCCTAAAGCCCTTCTTTCAAATCTTTCCCAGATTCCTCTGGACAGAATTACTCCTTCCCTAAACACACGTTTTTATGTTGCTTGTGGCACTTAACACATTCTATCTTGTATTATATTGTGGAGGCAGCAGAGTGTTACAGAAAGAGAACTAGCCTACAGAAATCAAAAGCTTCACTCCTACTTACAAGTTGTGTGACCCTGAAATCACTGATGCTTCCTAGTTTGTGAATTAATGACAATAAGGACCGTCATTACCATCTAATAAAATTACTAAGAAGATCAAGTGAGATAATTTATGTTAAAGTGCTTTATTAAAATTCATAAATTACTGGGGCACCTAGGTGGCTCAGTCAGTTAAACTTCTGCCTTCAGCTCATGATCCCGGGTCCTAGGATCAAGCCCTGCTTTGGGCTCTCTGCTCAGCGGAGAGCCTGCTTCTCCCTCTGCCCCTCCCCCCTGGAGGAGTGTTCTCTCTCTCTCTTTCTCTCTCTCAAATAAATAAATAAAATCTTTTTTAAAAATTCATAAATTACTTGCTCTTCTATCTGTACATATTCTCTTTCTGGCTAATTCTCTTAAGAGACTGGGATCAAGTGTTATGTACCAAAATGTGCACCACAGCATTTATCAGAATATCTTGCATATAACAGACATTCAGAAGTTTGGTCAAGTACGTTGAATAGATGATATGAGAGAAAAAAGAGAGACAAGTTTATACTCTCATTCCAAAAACGACCTGAGGCAGCTAACACGCATGTTTCTTTGACCACTCTATTAACTATCCTGCCAATAAATTCTATTTTCCTTGTTCATTCCCCTTTCTGAAATAACCCTTTCTTCTTCCCCCACGTACTCACATATCTAAATCCTATTTCTCCTACAAGATCCAAATCAATGCAGCCACCTCCTACTCCCTAAGCTTTCTATTCACTTCAAACCAAAAGGATCTTTCATCTTCTCAACTTGTCCATACACTTATCATACAGATAGATACTGCCTTTTTTTTTTTTAAGATTTTATTTATTTATTTGACAGAGAGACAGGGAGAGAGGGAATGCAAGCAGGGGGGAGCTGGAGAGGGAGAAGCAGCAGGGAGCCTGACGGAGGCTCCATTCTAGGACGCTGGGATCATGACCTGGGCCTAAGGCAGATGCTTAACAACTGAGCCACCCAGGCGCCTCCAGATACTGGTTTATATTGTTTGCTATTTCTCTAACTAGACTGTAAGTTCACTGAGTCTAGGATCAGAAAGTTTTCAGATACTCTGGACAACTTTAAAGGTGAATAGTAAGTATAATAGAAACAATCTTATGTAGTAGCCATTTTTAAAAATCTGAAGGATTTCAGAAGGATCTGAAATAAGACTATCTTGTGTATGAAATGCTAAACCCTGAATTTTCATAAATTTAGTGCCAATAGCTGATTGTTTCTATCATATTATCCATATAGATGAAGTTTACATTTTAAAGTACAGAAAGTAAAAGTACATTCTTGGACCTCCCAAATACTCAGACCAATGTCCAGCATATTAAAATGGAGAGACCATCTGGTATGGTAGGTAAAAGCAGCTTTTGAATCAGACAATGCCTAGAACACAGGAGTTACTAAAACATACTCATCAAAATGTAAATGGCCTACATTTAGTATTTAAGTTCTGAAACCATGGCATACTTTCTCTATGCCTCTGCTACTTCATCAAGAAAAAAAAAATAGGGCTGCTGTATAATGTGTTTAATATATTGCCTGCCACATAATAAGCACACAATGAACATAGCTATCACTATCATTACTACCATTCCTAAATATCTCTTGATTAATAAGTATTTCGTATATTATCCTACATAAGAAATTACAATGGAAATTTAAATACTTTCATTTCTCTATCTCCTACTCAGTATATAAAAATAGTTACCATAAATTATGGTATTACAACAAAACATGTTATTATGTAATCAGTAAAAATCTATAAAAGAATATTTATGGGGGGGCGCCTGGGTGACTCAGTCAGTTAAGCATCCAACTCTTGGTTTTGGCTCCGGTCATGATCTCAGGGTCATGAGATCAAGCCCCATGCTACGCTCTGTCCTCACTTGGAGTCTCCTTAAGTTTCTCTCTCCCTCTCCCTCTGCCTCCCCCGAACTCACTCTCACTCTCTCTAAAATAAATAAATAAATCTTTAAAAAAAAAAAAAAAAGAATATTTATGGATATCTAAAAATGCTCAAGACAGAATTTGAATCAAAATAGACATAAAATTATGCATTTAGTAATAAGATTCTGGTTTTATTTTAAAAATAATCTTAACGGAACTAAATTGAAATTTTCTCCTATATATTTTTTCATATTTAAGTAAGTAGTATATTAAGAACACACACCAAACTACTGGCAATACTTATTTTTGGTCTTTCCTTCTTTTACTTTCTGCATTTTCAATGTTTTCTACATTAAATATGTTTCTTTCAAATTCAAAATATTTAACTTTATATAACTTTCAAATCACAAAACATTTACAGAAAAAATGGCCTTTGTGAATTTGAAGATGATCCTTTAAGTGATATAATTTGACCAACTATATATGGCATATATTTATTAAGTGCCCATATATTTCTTTTTAGAAAAGAACACATTTCAAATATTGCAGCAGACTGGATGTGTAATAAGATTTTTCTGTGGGAGGGCGCCTGAGTGGCTCAGTCGTTAAGCGTCTGCCTTCGGCTCAGGTCATGATCCCAGGGTCCTAGGATCGAGTCCCACATCAGGCTCCCTGCTCGGCAGGAAGCCTGCTCTCCCCCTCTCCCACTCCCGCTGCTTGTGTTCCTGCTCTCGCTCTCTGTCTCTGTCAAATAAATAAAGTGGAGTGATAACCTGGTGATTATCACTTAAAAAAAAAAAGATTTTTTCTGTGGGAAAAAGACATACACTGGTAAATCCAAAAAGGAAGGGAATGAGAACCTTTCTGTTCAACATGTCATGATTGTTCCACCCAGGGTTCATTTCCATCATGAGATCAAAGCCATGCTTTTTATATATTAGGCACAAATAATATTTGCCAAATCTGAATTTTAAAAAGGAATCTAGCTTAAAGGCCAAGAACCTACTTTGAAAACTAGACTGGTTATGTGGCAGATGGCTAAGGCAGAAGCAGGTGGCTTTCAAACACAATGGATATATTGGAAAATCAATTCAACATGTGTCTCTAGGGTTATGTTTGTACACAGTTACATGTACATGCACGTCTATAAGAATGTTAACATAGACAGAAATATCAGCATATGTAAGCAATTATCACCAGTATTAAAACATTTCATCCTCAGACATGAGTTTAAAAAAAAAAGATACAAAAATAGAGAAGCCAGTATTTAGAATTTGAAACTCTCTCATACTAAGATACAACAGAGTAGAAGGTCTCCAGACTAATCTCCAATTAACCAACTTGCCATATCATTCTTAAACTTTCCATTTTCTCGGAAAGATATGCAGACTTTATATTCACAGGATAATCAATGTTAATGGTTGGTACACTTCCATATACATCTTGCTCCCACATCAGTTTGTCATATTCACTATAATTAAACAGTTTACTTAAATACTATATAAACCAATAATTAAGAGTATAAAATAAAGGGCTGTTGTTTCTATGAAAACTAAGGTGCTTTGGAAAGACTCAAGAAAAGCACATTGCTTTTTTAAAAATGAATTTCAAGTGGGCAAGGCCTTTCAAGGCCTTAAAATCTAAGGGTCTGGGGAAAAAAAACCTAAGAGTCTGTCCCACGCTGCTTCACAAGTATCACCAGGTTATCACTCCACTTTATGAAAATTTTTAAACTGGAAATTATAGTCCATGCAATGAGCGCAAGAAAGGTATAGAAGTCCAATCAGGTTTATATTTTAAAAATTTAAGGCCTTGGGGGCGCCTGGGTGGCTCAGTTGGTTAAGCGACTGCCTTCGGCTCAGGTCATGATCCTGGAGTCCCGGGATCGAGTCCCACATCGGGCTCCCGGCTCGGCAGGAAGCCTGCTTCTCCCTTTCCCACTCCCCCTGCTTGTGTTCCCTCTCTCGCTGTCTCTCTCTCTGTCAAATAAATAAATAAAATCTTTAAAAAAAAAAAAAAAAAAAAAAAAAAAAAAAAAAAAAATTTAAGGCCTTGGTTTTAAGTTAAAGTAATTAAAAATAGAACCACCGTAAGATCCAGTAATTGCACTCCTGGGTATTTATCCAAAGAATACAAAAATACTAATTTGAAAACATATATGCACCCCTATGTTTATTGCAGCATTATTTACAATAGCCAAGTAATGCAAGCAGCCCAAGTGACCACTGACAGATGAATGGATAAAGAAGATATGGTGTATATATACACAATGGAATATTATTCAGTCAAAAAAAGAATGAAATCTTGCCACTCGCAACAACATGGACTGATCTAGATGGTATAATGCTAAGCGAAATAAGTCAGTCTGAGAAAGACATATAGCAAATCATTTCACTCATATGTGGAATTTAAGAAACAAAAGAACAAAGGAAAAAAACCCAGACTCTCAACTATAAAGAACAAACAGACGGTTGCCCCCCGGGGGGGGGGAGGGGAGGGGAATGGGTGAAACAGGTGAAGGTAATTAAGAGTACCTTTATCTTGATTAGCACTGAGTAATATATGGAATTGTTGAAATCACTAAATTGTACACCTGAAATTAATGTAATACTGTATGTTAACTACACTGGAATTAAAATTTAAAAAATGAAATTGGTGGTTTTGCTGTAAATACACGTATTAAAGAAACAATTTTTAAAAATGTTCTCCCTTGGCTCTCTATGAAGTTTTGTTTGTTTTTTTTAAGATTTTATTTATTTGAGAGTGAAGAGAGAAAGCACGAGGCGGGGGAGGGGACACACAGGGACAGAGGGAAAGGGATAAGCAGACTCCCTGCTGAGCAGAGAGCCCAACTCAGGGCTGGATCCCAGGACCCTGGGATCATGACCTTAGCCGAAGGCAGATGCTTAACCGACTGAGTCACGCAGGCATCCGTCTATGAAGTTTTTCAAAACAATATAAATCCATATAATATGCTTTACGTATAATTTTCTTTTTAACATAAAAGTCTATAATATCAGAATCACTAGTAAAAAAATTTCTTAGGGACACCTGGGTGGTGCAGTTGAGTATCCAACTCGGTTTCGGCTCAGGTCATGATCTCAGGGTTTTGAAATGGAACTTAGCGGGCACCTGGGTGGCTCAGTTGATTAAGCAACTGCCTTCGGCTCAGGTCATGATCCTGGAGTCCCGGGATCGAGTCCCACATCGGGCTCCCTGCTCAGCTGGGGGGTCTGCTTCTCCCTCTGACCCTCTTCCCTCTCGTGCTCTCTGTCTCTCATTCTCTCTCAAATAAATAAACAAAATCTTTAAAAAAAAAAAAAAAGAAATGGAACAGCGTCAGACTCTGCGCTCAGCATGGAGTCGGCTTGAGACTCTCTCCCTCTGCACCTCCCCCCTGTGCTTGGGCATGCGCGCACTCGCTCACTCTCTCTTAAAATAAATAAATAAATCTTTAAAAAAATGTCTTGGTGTTCTCTGGCACAGATTAAGACGAATTATATAGTTGCACTGTTAGTTTTCATTGTCAACATTTTTGTCCTTTGTCAATGACCAAATATCTTTTTTATTTCAAAGATAGCTATTATGCACATAAATATATATTACTTTTCTTCATCTATACCTTTAATTTTAATGATCTGAATCTTTATTCTCATGATCCTGTTATTCTGATGGATATGTTATCTGGACAGGCTTAATTCTTGAAGTGATTTACTGTCCATTACTTGTTTGCTTGTTTTTAATGTCACATTTAAATAGGAGAGGTTTAAAGGTACTCGATTCAATATTTGGATTTCCAAGCTAAATATCCAGTAAAATAAATTTACCTATGCCAGAAACAGACACAGAATTAAGCGACTGACTAATCATCAAAACCTTAAAGAATACATAAAAGTAAAGCCAAAAAACAGCAAGATGGTAACTTACAGGGCAGACTTGGCCCATAAATGTGTTGTTTGGCTTCCATAATATGTCAAAAATCACGAGATTACTAAGCTATCTTTCAAGTTTCTCTTGAAAAATCAGAAGGTCTGGCAAGACTGGGCTCATAGTCCTAAATCACAACAATCAACTAAAGCTAAGACGACACTGCCCCTTTAGACAGCACTTACACTCTTCAGTTTGTCCAAGTCACGTAACATGAGTTCACTCACTGTCACTACCTGCCTGGCTACATGTACCTGTTTTCAAACCCTAGCAGAACTATTATCTTCTGTATGCCTCAACTAACCATAACTAAGACATGGAAGTGAAAGTTATATGAAAAGAGGGGTGCCTGGGTGGCTCATTTGGTTAAGTGGCTGCCTTCAGCTCAGGTCATGATCCTGGGGTCCTGGGATCAAGCCCCGCATCCGGCTCGCTGCTCAGCGGAGAGCCTGCTTCTCCCTCTCCCTCTGCCTGCCACTCTGCCTACTTGTGCTCTCTCTCTGTCAAATAAATAAATAAAATCTTTTAAAAAAAAAAGTTATATGAAAAGAGTTTCCTCTAAATTTGTTAAGACTAGCTGTCCCATCCAGGCAGACCTAAAAAACCTGTTTATTAAGAGTAAATTATAGGGGCACCTGGGTGGCTCAGCTGGTTGAGCATCTGACTCTTGGTCTCAGCTCAGGTACTGATCTCAGGGTCATGAGATAAAGCCCCGCATCAGGCTCCACGCTCAGTGCAGAGTCCACTTGTCTCTCTTCCTCTCCCTCTGCCCCTCCCCCCATTCATGCACTCATGCTCTCTCAAAAAATTTTAAAAATCTTAAAAAAAAAAAAGTAAATTATAAGAATGCATATGCTCTACTACAGAATGCAAATGTACATTGAATGCCAATGATGTGGTACAGTGTATATGAAAATTATAAGCAATTTAGTATATATCCATGCTAAGCACAGAAAAACCCAGATTCTAGAACTTTCTTGCCTTCATTAATGTAAGAAAGTGAATTCATGTGCAAAACCAAAACAAGAACAAACAAAGCATCTTTGCTCCTCTACCATAAAACTGAGACTTTTAATACATAAAAAACACATGAAGGATACTGAAGGTTTTAGCAAAAGGGTAAAATAAAATAGAGCAATATGTTAGGAAGCAAACAGGAATATAATTATAAGCATCCATTCACTTGCTAGAATAAATATTATTCATCCCATTTATTTAATGAAAACAAAACTATTTTTTACCACAACTTTGAGGTACTTGCTGAGATACCTTTTTTTAGTTACCAAAGGTAAATGTGGAGAATCCTAGCTCAAAGAACAGTAAGTTAGCAGAAAAAGGAAATCTAGCACACTTACCCGCTCTGCAGTTGCCTCATCCCCTGGCAGACATGCAGCAGCAGCAGCACAAGCTATTTCCATCATAGCAGAGCTGGTTGGAGCATCAGTTGTGGATGAAGACCTGGGACGGCCTGTCTGCATAACAGTTGCCATCTCCTGGCCAGATTTCCTGTTGATTTGGGGACTTCCCTTTGGGGCCTCTGGTTTGCCCCGCCTACTATGTAAGCTTGTCCCTCTCTTCATCTTGGGTGGCACTCGGATCTGCTGCAGGACACGATTCAGAGCTGTGGGGTGGGTGGGGACACCATCAATTTCAGCACATGTGTTCTGGCTTTCCAGATCCATTTCAGGTTCTGGATCTGCCTGAATTTGTTGCACATCGTGTGGAGACACTGATGACCTCCTGCGCTGGTGCTGGAAGAGATGCTTCAAGCCTTGGCCAATCACATTAATGTTCTCCAAAGCATTGTGGGTCATTTTAGACAACTTTTGTTCTGATTCTGTCTGCTTTCTGGCCTCTGCATCTTGGGATTTGCCTCCAGGATCAGGGTCCTCATATAACTGTTCACTGCCCGAAGGCTCCATCAGTAGACTTAATATGCTTACTTGCAAACTCAAAAACTTAAACACACCAAGACTGTCAAATTAGGTAGGCATTTGCTTCAACAGTAACTACACATGCAGCTGTGAGACGGAGGCTTCATGCCTATCTAATGTTAAAAAAAAGAAAGAAAGAAAGAAAAGAACCTCTTATTATAAATCCATGCAAAATCTCCAGTGTTAAAGAAAAACATGCCACTAGCCAAACAAATAGGCACTATCATTAAGCAATCTTTAATCAGAAGATTAAAAGACAGTTTTCTAGATAGTGGGTAATGATTATTTTCTAGAATAGGAGAAAAAGCTCAGAAACAAGTACAGAGCAAATGAAAACAGCAATGTTTAAAAAAAAAAATCCCTACAAGTTTCAATATATGAAGAATTGGATACTAAAGGAGTCATCTTGGAATGGAAACCATAATAACAGTTGACAGAATAGCCATTACTTGGGAAATCAAGAGGGAACAGACCATTCAATATGTACAGTACAGCTGAGGCAATTTAATTCCTCTCACTCATAACCACAATTAAATGTCCATATGCTGGAACTCAGCAAAGTAAAATCAAAGAATAGTGAGAAGTGGATATCCCAATCCAACTGTATATGGATTTTAATGAAAAAGAGGAATTTTTTGTTACCATTCATATTTATCAAGTTCACTGGTAAATAGGGGTGATAGGCTTGCTCTATTGAGAAGAAAAAGGAAATAAATAAAAATCTTGTAAGCTGAATTCTCTGAAGCACAAATGACCGTCTGGCACCATATGAGCAAATGATCCACACAGACTATGTCTTCAGAGAGACTAGAGCTTTACTCAGTACCAGCTATCAAGAAAAGAGATTCAGAGTCATTCCAGAGGTGGGGAACAGGATGTAAGATAGTTTACATCTCAAATGGACAAGTGCTGGACAGTTGGAGTCAGTGTCCACCCCTCCCCTACCCTGAAAAAAAAGAAGAGAGATTCAAAGAAATCCCTTTCTCTGAATAGTGTCATCACTGACAGAAGTTTTCCACATATCCACACAAATTCAAAAACGAAGTAACACAGTAACTGGGTATGAGGGAAGAGTAGAGAAAAAGAAAGGTCAAAATGCAACCACACACCAATATTAAATGCAGGAAATTAAAAGGAAGCTGAAACTAAGAGATGTAAAGTCAACATAACTGCCATGGTTATGGAAATTACATGCAAAAAAAAGAGGAGGGGAAGATGGTAGGAATGAGATTTTTCTTAATGGAAAGAAATAGTAGTATTTTTTTATTGAGTTTTTGCAAATATATAAATTTGTATTAATGCACAGAACCTGCTAGAGAGGACAAAATATGGTGTGGGAAGTTATTCCCCTATTTTCCCTCAACCTTTTGTTCAACAAGCTTTAAAACTCTGTACACTACCACGTACTTTGAACAGCCTAAGTCACTACGAATGAGGCCCCTCATGTTGTGAGGATATGGAGACTCCTTGCCACCACGTAGCCATCATAAATTAGCTGGATGTAAGAGAGTTCACTGTGAACTCAAGGCTGCTGGAGTTCAGAGGGATTGGCATGCAAACCTGCTAGGGTCTTCTTCATGGTAATTACTCTAAGACCTTACCATGTATATGGTACTGTTATTGTGGCTCTGCTGTCCATATTTTTTTCATGCCTATTTCCCCACCTCCTGACCTCTTCATGACTCAGGAGCATAAATGTTGTGACAGACTTAAGGACATTTATCTCTCACCAGTACCTTCCTACTTTCTAAATACCACAAAATTCTTTGCTCCCAAACTAGTCATGGGAATGGGAAATTTCACTGCCTTCTGCTCAAATTCTTTGTGGCCACACTGAAATGGGGCTTCTTACCCTTGTCCTAATTGTGCACTGCTTTTGTTTTTTCCTCTTCCCATTGGGGGAGCCAAGAAAGAATCCCTTAATCCTTATTAGGTTAATGACTATCTTGACCTTTACTGGAGTTTTCTGGGGCTCCTTGAGGGCAAAAATGTTGCCAATAGTACATGTATTTAATTATACTCACCTTCCCTCATGAGTTTGTAGAGCAGACTAATAGTTATTGAATTATTTCCACTCTGCAAAGCATTAAGCTCCTCAGAGAGTAAGAGTTACGTAACCAAGATAATCCAGTAACTAATCTCTTCTTGTACTGGGCAATTTAGACCCTAAGAAGATGTGAGGATGTGAAAGCAGCAGACTGACAATAAGGAAGTAATATACTCTTTTCCTTATTTGTATTGTATTAGCTAAATAATACAACTGACTTTTTTGTTTTGGGAAACAAAAAATATAAAATAAGTTTTCCATCAGAGTAAAAGATACCATGATTAAAGGAATGGTATCAAGGTTAGCTGGGAAACCAAATGACCTACTTGTCTTGTATAAAGATATTATCTGTAAACTTGTTTCTTTGGGCAGTGTTATAAACTAATCAAGCGGGCACCTGCTTCTTATTAAAAAAAGGAAAACAGTACATTTTAAATGTCAGTAACTTCATTTGAGATTTCACTAGCATTTGTACATCATTTTTATTTTCAAATACCTGGAAATGATTGATTACAAACAAAAAATGCCAGCATTCCTAGGAAAACCTAGAAATAGGGTGTCAAGCCAAAGCTTACACAGGCCACCTATACAGCTGCAAAGGTTATATACTAGAACAGTAATGAATTCTAGGATTTGTAAAGGCAAGACATTCCTTAATTGTACTAACTAGCAGAGGCTTACTTAGCATGGAACCCTAAAGAAACCTAAATTGAGCTTTAAATATCAAGTTGTAAGATAAGAATTTTGAAAAACAACCTGTTGCACTACCTCTACAATGTACTAGTATTTACACTTGTAGCTATCACCTGCATTATTGCTGTGATATCAACACAAACAAGAAATATGGCCAAAATTTTGAAGCCTGCTAAAATTTTCTGTAGGCCAACAAAAAATCTTTAAGGTTACCTTTCAATATACGCCAATTATTAAGGAAGGTGAAATACTGTGCCCAAAATACCAAAGACAATGATGATGTAATAATTAACTATAAAACTGCTGACAGTAAGAATGCATGCACTAAATGAATTCAGTAATGTCAAAGTTTTTTAGGACTCCCCTATTTTCTTCTTTAAGACAGCAAATTCAAATGAGTAAACAGTTGCTCAGTTTATAAAACTCTCCAAATAATAGTATTGAGATACCTGGTTTAACACAAAGAAGTTCAACCAGAAAGTTAAGTGTGCTTTCGTAAGAAATGTTGGCTTCTCTTTTATTCACTCAGCTTCTCTGAAAAGTAAAGTTCTTATAAGTAAACTAGAAAAAGTAGACAGAGAATAGGGAGCAAAAGGGTATGGGGAAAAGGGACAAGGGGAAGGACTACAAAGGAGGGAAAAGAAAAGGAAAAGGTAGCTATTTACAGAGCAGGCATTTCAGAGAACTTTATTCAATTCTCAGAATTTTTAACAATTTTTCTACAACAGTTTCACCAAATATTACACCATTACTTCACATTCAAGAAACAAGCTACTCCGAATTAATATCAAGGATAAATTTAAAAGTTGTTTTAAAAGTCTGGCAAATATTTAGGAGGGTGCTCTGGAAAACCATTCAAATTAATAAATTATCTTTTTTTTTGATACAGTGACCAAAGCTTTTTGGTTTGGCTATGAACCAAGTTATTTTACTAACCATAAAGAGTTGTATACTTACTTGCCTTTATCACTCTTCCTCAAGCACTTCTAAGGTGTACAGGAACAAGCTGAAAAGCAAACATTAAGAATTACAAATTGAAAAACTTAGAGGGGAGAAGTTAACTATAATATTTACACAGAAAAAATTGAGTTCATATATAACAAATGTTAACATTTATCTCACTGGTAGGAGTAGGATAGTTTTTTCTAGTATTTTTCAGTATTTTCTAATTTTTCAAAAATATAATCAAGAAAAACTATAACCAACAAAGACGATATTTTGGAAAAAAGAGTGTTCACTTGTTAGTACTTAAGGAAGTACAGATGTCATTAAACAGCAATGAATATTTTTATACTATGATACTGAATTAGGAATGTCTGTCTATTAATTCTAATCTTAAAGTAACATGAAATGCAGAACAAGTACATAACACAATTTTATAAGCAAATATTTTTTCAAGTAGCTTGCAATTCTACATCTGCAATTTTGCATTCAAAACGAACTCTAAAAACTGTATCTACCATGAACAATTGAGAATCAGGAGGCACGAAAATTGAAATTTTTGTGGAAAAATTATCTTCTGACAGCCATTACTAGAGAGGCAATTTAATTAGACAAGTATGGGGGGGGGGCATCTGCTACGTGCTCAGCATTACACAGACCAAATGAAAGCATATTATCCTGCCCTCAAGGAACTCACAATCTGGGACAGAAAGTAAGATTTACATACTTGAAACTTAAGGAAAATAGCATAAAAGAATATCATTAAAGCTAAAATGGGTGAGGAAAACTGCAATTACCATTAGAAGATCAGTTAAGATTAAATTTGTTCGGGAAAGCTTCATGAAAGGGAAAGAAGCTTTAGCTGAGCTTTGAAGGCTGAGAAGACGAATAAATAAGAAGGAAGATATGGACCAAGGCTCCCAGCTAGACCAGTAAACACAGTTTTGGGAGTAAGGAAAGAGGCTAGATGGGGGCGCCTAGGTGGCTCAGTTGGTTAAGCATCTGCCTTTGGCTCAGGTCACGATCCCAGAGTCCTGGGCTCAAGTCCTGCACTGGGCTCCCTGCTTCTCAGGGAGCCTGCTTCTTCCTGTCCCCCTGCTTGTGTGCATGCACACGTGCGCACACTCTCTCTCTCAAATAAATAAATAAATCTTAAAAAAAAAGAGGCTAGATGACTGTACTGGTGGATACACATTTCCTGAGGCAGCTGAAGAATGGTGGCTGGTGGGTAAATGTGAGAAAGGACTTCCTATCACATAATCTTTTGTACCTTTTGAATTCTGTGCCTTATGACTATTATTATGTACTGAAAAAATAAACATTTTTTAAAAAGGAAGAAAATACATGTTTCAATCTCTATGGTAAACATTTAAAAAATAGTAAAATAGTATTTAACTGATACGTTAAATAGAAAGAAAATATAGAATTAAAATGCCCAAATGAATACAAAAAAAGAGGGAAAGATCACAGAACAAGCAGAACATATAAAAAGCAAAATGTAAGAAGTCAAGTGTAAACCCAAATATTCCAATAATTACACTAATGTAATCAGATCAAAAGACAAAAATAATTACACTAATAAAGAACAAAATTCAACTATTATGGTGTTCATAAGAATCACACCTAAGATACAAAGATGGAAAACAGTTAAAAATTAAAAGTATGGAGGGGCGCCTGGGTGGCTCAGTCGGTTAAAGCGTCTGCCTTCAGCTCAGGTCATGATCCTGGGATCAAGCCCCACATCGGGCTTCCTGCTCAGCGGAGAGCCTGCTTCTCCCTCTCCCTCTGCCTGCCTCTCTGCCTACTTGTACTCTCTATCTCTCTGTCAAATACATAAAATCTTAAAAAAAAAAAAAAATGAAAAGTATGGAAAGGTCATACAGAAAAGGAAAGCCTCTCTAGCCATATTAATAGTACTCAAAGTAGGGGCGCCTGGGTGGTTCAGTCAATAGGCATCTGCCTTTGGCTCTCAGGTCATGATCCCAGGGTCCTGGGATGGAGTCCCTGCTCAGCGGGGAGCCTGCTTCTCCCTCTCCCACTCCCCCTGCTTGTGTTCCTTCTCTCGCTGTGTCTCTCTCTGTCAGATAAATGAATAAAATCTTTAAAAAAAAAAAAAAAGTACTTAAAGTAGACTCTAATGCAAAAAGCATTTATAGGTGTATAATTCTTAGGATTCAATGTATAACTCACCAGTAAGATGTAACAAATTAAAATTTCTACGCATGTAATAACAGAGCCTTCAAATATATATAAAGTGAAAGTTGGCAGAATTATAAGTAGTAAAAAATATCCATATAATCATAACGGGGAAACTTTTAATACCAGTAGCTGACAGAACAAATGACCCAGAAAGAGAGAAGAAAAATAAAAATAGAGATTTGAATAGCATGATTAACCAGACCTACACTACCCAATAACTGCAGAATAAATACTCTATCAAGCACTGAGAGATCATTTACCAAAACTGGTCATATGCTGAGCCCTAAGGTAAGTCTCACAAGTTATTCTCTGACCACAATGTGGATTCCTAACATTCAGAGAAAGGAAACAACCACACTCCCCATCCAACCCCCATTTTCTCTTCATCCAACCTTTAGGCAATACAGCAGGGATAGGAGGTTGGCAAAATGGGTGAAGGAGAGAGGGAAATACAGGCTTCCAGTTATGGAATAAGGCATGGAAATAAAAGGCACAGCGTAAGGATACAGTCAATGACATTGTAATAGCGATGTAATGGGATAGATGGTAGTTACACTTGTGGTGAATGTAGCGTAATACATAAACTTGTCAAATCACTAAGCTGTACACCTGAAACTAACGTAACACTGTATGTCAACTATACTCACAAAAACATACATACTTACATACATACACTTTAAAAATACAACAGGGATGGAGCAACATAGAGGCTGGACAAGCACCTAAAACCCTGGAGGGAAAGCTTTCTCTCTGACTAAAGGAAATACTATCCCAAAGTATGGAAGAACCCCACCGCAGTTAGGAGGATTTAAACCATAAATTTTGACAAACTGCTTAAGACTGAATGTGGGCTGGGACACCTGGATGGCTCAGTGGTTAAGCGACTGCCTTGGGCTCAGGTCATGATCCTGGAGTCCCGGGTTCGAGTCCCACATCGAAATCCCTGCTCAGCGGGGAGTCTGCTTCTCCCTCTGACCCTCCCCCTCTCATGCTCTCTCTCTCTCTCAAATAAATAAATAAAATCTTAAAAAAAAAAAAGACTGAATGTGGGCTAACATGAGAGTGTAAAGCCCCTGGGGACTAAAATGATAAGAGAGTTCCCACCCCAGGCTTTTTCTCCAGGAACCTCAAAAGAATCTCTAATGCAGGGGGGATCTGAGACAATGCAGAAAAAGTTCCTCATCCTTGCCCTCACTCACCCCTATGGAGCTTGAAGAGTAGAACAGGCAATGCCAATCAGCCCAGACCTTGTTCCCCTATCTCCCTCTGGAACAAAAGGCTTAATCTGCAAAGAAAAATTCATCAAGGCCTGTACCCTGAGAACACTGGCAGATTCCCACTAGAGCTGGAGGAAAAGAAAGAGACTGAGAATACTGGCACTCAATCTCACTATCTCTCTAAATTAATGACCTTAATGGAGGGGTGAGAGAGCTCTAAAAACCTTGGCCAGGGGCACCTGGGAGGCTCAGCTGGTTAAGCATCCGACGCTTGGTTTCAGTTCAGGACATGATCTTGCCAGTCGTGAGATGGAGCCCCGACTTAGGCTCCATGCCCAGTGTGGAGTCTGTTTCAGATTCTCTCTCTCTCTTTCTCTCTCGCTCCCTCCTCCTTCGCCCCCGCTCCACCCTTCTCTCTCTCAATAAAATAAATGAGTTTTTTAAAATATCTTTAAAAATTAAAAAAACCTCGGGGCCCCTGGGTGGCTCAGCGTTAAGCGTCTGCCTTCAGCTCAGGTCATGATCCCAGGGTCCTGGGATCGAGCCCCACATTGGGCTCCCTGCTCGGCGGGAAGCCTGTTTCTCCCTCTCCCTCTCCCATTCCCCCTGCTTGTGTTCCCTCTCTCGCTGTGTCTCTGTCAAATAAATAAAATCTTTAAAAAATAAATTAAATTAAAATAAAATAAGTTAAAATAATAAAATAAAAAAATAAGATAAAATTAAATAAAATAGAATGAAATAAAATAAACCTTGAGGGCACCTGGGTGGCTCAGGTCATGATCTCAGGGTCCTGGGATCAAGTCCCGCATAGGGCTTCCTGTTCAGCAGGGAATTTGCTTCTCCTTCTCTCTCTCCCTCTGCTCCTACCCCCTGCTCGTGCTCTTTCTCTCTCTCTCAAATAAAAAATTCTTTAAAATTTAAAAAAAAAAAAACATGGCTAAAATAAGGGCTTAAAAAATTAACCTAGATACTGCAGTTGGGTAGAAAGAACAAGGAGAAGCTCTACCCAAAGAAGTGGCAGGTAAAGTTTTGTGAAGGCCAAACCTCCAAGACCCAGGTTCTAGTACCTGCCTAAATGAAGCGTAATAGACCATCACAGAACTCCCCTTACCCTCCATTACCATGCTAACAAGCTCTAACAATAACAGTGGAATACAGCTGCAAGAGACGGACTCTGAGAAACAGCACAAAGGTAAAAGCCAAAGCCAAGCAAGGAGATAAAGGACACTCGGAGACAAGGGACACTAGGAAAATGTCAAGTCTCTGGGTTCCCACGGCAAAAACAAGTAAGTACCAACTCTGGTAACCATAGCAATAATAAACTTCAAACACAGCCCAACCTCCAACAAATTAACACAAATTCCACCTTAAAGGACTAGCAGAAGGAAATCTGCAGTCTTCTCTAAGCATATAAAATATTTACTTCAGTATTTTGTATCCTATACAACATGTCCAGCATTCAAAAATATTATGAAGTATGCCAAAAACACAGTTTGAAAAAACAAAGCAATCATCAGAACTAGACTCAGATATGACATAGATTTTGGAAATATCAGGTAATTTAAAACATGCTTAATATGTTAAAGACTGTAATGGAAAAGGTAGACAACACGCAAGATCAGAAAAGTAAACTCACATAGACATGGAAATCGTAAGAATCAA
Source organism: Halichoerus grypus (assembly GCF_964656455.1). Taxonomy (NCBI): domain Eukaryota; kingdom Metazoa; phylum Chordata; class Mammalia; order Carnivora; family Phocidae; genus Halichoerus; species Halichoerus grypus. The sequence goes on along the minus strand of NC_135712.1, from coordinate 163,396,577 downwards.
ATGGAAATTCTAGAAATAAAAACACAGAAACAAATAACAAAAATTAGTAGACTTCAAACAGCTGAAAAAAGAATCCATGAACTTGAAAAGAAGCTAATAGAAACACCCAAATTGAAACGTAAAGAAGAAAATATAGTAGGAAAATAAAACATGAAAGAACATATGAGAAATGTGGGAAATTATCAAACAATGTAACACACATATACTTAGAATGTTGAGAAAGAGAGAATGGAGAAAAAATATTAGAATGCCCAAGAACCTACCAAAATTAGTGACAAGACACCTAATTACAGACTTAAGAAACTCTAAAAAACAAACAAGATAAATATATCTTCCTCCCAAAAATACACACACCGGGGCATATCATATTTAAATTGCTGAAAGGCAAAGAGAAAATCTTGAAGGTAGCCAGAGAAGGAAAAACATATTACACACAGAGGAATAAAAATAAGGATTACAATAAACTTGCAGTCAGAAGTTTTGCAAGTAAGATGACAGTGGAGTGACAACTTGAAAATGTTGGGAAAAAAACTGCCCAACCAGTACTCTATATCAAGTGAAAATATCCTTCATAAGTGAAGAAGAAATAAAGAAGCTCCCGGACAAAAACAGAGAATTCATTGCCAGCAGATCCACCCTATAAGAAATATTAAAGGAAGTTCTTTGGGCAGAAGGAATATGATAAAGGTGAGAAGCTTGGATTTATACCAAAAAATGAATAAATGAAGGTAAAATAAAATCTTTTCTTTTCATATTTTTAATTGCTCTAAAATACAATTGTTTAAAGTAGTGAACAATGTACTGGGTATTTATAGCATATGTAGCGAAATATGTAAACACTTACAGTGAAAGGAAGATTTAGGAACATACACTATTAAGATATATGCACTACATGTAAAGTGGTATCATTTTAAGGTATACTCAGGTTTTGTTTTTTTTTTAAAGATTTTATTTATTTATTTGACAGAGAGAGACATAGCGAGAGAGGGAACACAAGCAGGGGGAGTGGGGGAGGGAGAAGCAGGCTGCCGGCAGAGCGGGGAGCCCGATGAGGGGCTCGATCCCAGGACCCCGGGATCATGACCTGAGCCGAAGGCAAACACTATAAACGACTGAGCCACCCAGGTGCTCCTACTCAGGTTATTTTTAAATGAATACTGTAAATCCAAAGGCAACCACTAAAAGCCATTTTTTAAAGATTTATTTATTTATTTGAGTGAGAGTGAGTGAGTGTGTGAGTAGGGGGAGGGGCAGAGGGAGAGGGAGAGAATCCTCAAGCAGACTCCCCACTGAGCACAGAGCCCAACATGGGGCTGGATCCCATGACCCTGAGATCATGACCTGAGCCAAAATCAAGAATCGGATGCTTAACTGACTGAGCCACTCAGGAACCCCAAAAACCATTTTAAATAAGTAAAAATAAGTCAATAGGGAGGATGTAAGAATACTAGTAAAAAGTTCAGTTCACACTATAGAAGGCAAAAGAAGAAAAAAGAAATGCAACAAATAGGGGCACCTGGGTGGCTCAGTCGGTTAAGTGTCTTCCTTTGGATCAGGTCATAATCCCAGGGTCCTGGGATCAAGCTCCACATCGGGCTCCCTGCTCAGCGAGAAGCCTGCTTCTCCCTCTCCCTCTGCTGCTCCCCACCCCACTGCTTGTGCTCTCTCACTTTCTCTCTCAAATAAGTAAATTTAAAAAGTAAAATCTTTAAAGACTTTCAACTCAGTAACTCTTAAAACACGTAGGCAAAAATCAGGAAGGAGACCTCAATAGTACTACCACCTAATTTTTTTTTTTTTTAGATTTTATATATTTATTTGACAGCGCGATAGAGCCAGAGAACACAAGTGGAGGGAACAGCAGAGGGAGAGGGAGAAGCAGGCTCCCCACCGAGCAGAGAGCCCGATGCCGGGCTCGATCCCAGGACCCTGGGATCACGACCTGAGCCGAAGGCAGACGCTTAACCATCTGAGCCACCCAGGCGCCCCACTACCACCTAACTTAAATGACATTTACAGAACACTTCACCCAGTAACTGCTGAAAATACATTCAAGTGTACTTGGAACATTCAAAGATATACTATATTCTGGGCCATAAAAAAAAAAAAAATTTTTTTTTAAGATTTTATTTGAGAGAGAGAAAACACGAGTGGGGGTAGGGGCAGAGGGAGAGGGAGGACCCCAAGCTGAAGGCAGATGCTTAACTGACTGAGCCACCCAGGTGCCCTTAAAAATCATTTTTTAAAAATGGTACAAAGTATATTCTCAGACCACAATAAAATTATATTAAAATCAATAGCAAAGATCTGGGGAAATTCCCCCAAATATTTGGATATTAAACAATATACTTCTAAATAACCCATGGGTAAAAAGTCTAGAAAAAAAATTTTTTTTAGAGAGAGCACGCTCAAGTGAGCACGCGGAGGAGGGGCAGAAGTAGAGGGAGAGAGAGAATCCTAAGCGGCTTCCACACCCAGCACGGAGCCCAACGTGGGGTTCAATCTCATGACCTGAGCTAAAATCAAGAGTCAGAGGCTTAACCAACTGAGCCACCCAGGCACCTCAGAAAAAAATTTAAAAGTATTTCAAGTAAGTGAAAATGAAATATCAAAACTTGTGAGATGCAGCTAAAACATGCTCAGAGAAAAATTTATAGTTTTAAATGCATATTAGAAAAGACCTAAAATCAATAACCTAAGCATCTACCTTAAGAAACTTTGAAGAGCAAATTAAATCAAACAGAAGGAAAAAAATAATAAAAATGAGAGCAGAAATAGGGGCACTTGGCTGGCTCAGTCAGTGGAGCATGCAACTCTTGATCTCAGGGTTATGAGTTCAAGCCCCATGCCTGGTGTAGACAGTACTTAAAAATAAAATCTTACAAAAAAACTAGAGCAGAAATCAATGAATGTGAGAACAGAAACACAATGGAGAAAAACCAATGAAAGCAAAAGATGGTTCTTTGAAAAGATGAACTTCTACTTCTGGCCAGGCTAACCAAGAAACAGGAAAGACAAATTACCACTAACAGGAATGAAAGAGAGAGGACATTAACACTGACACAACAGCTATTAAAAGGATAATAAATACAAAGAACCCCTCTATGACCATAAGTTTGACAGCTTAGATGAAATGAACCAATTCCTTCAAAGTTGACACAAACTACAAGAACTATACAAGGAGAAATAGATACCGGAGTAACTGTATCTAAACAAAGTGAATTTGTAGTGTTAACTCCTCAAAAAAGGGAAACTCCAGACCCAGATGGTTTTACTGGCTAATTCTACCAACTATTTCAGGAAGAAATAATAGTTCTACACAATCTCTTGCAGAAAAGAGGAAGGAACATTTCATTTCATGAGGCCAACAGTAATACTAAAACAAGACAAAGACATTACAAAAAAACTACAGATCAATACTCCAAGTGAACATAAACGCAAAAACCTCTAACAAAATATTAGCCCCAGCAATCCAAAGCTGACTGAACACTAAAAAAAAAAGCAATGAATGTAATTCACACTATCAGACTAAATAAGAAAACCACATGATCATAACAATAGATGCAGTAAAAGCACTCAACTAAAATTCAAACGTCTATTTATGACACTCTCAACAAACTAAGAAGATAAGGGAAATCCCTTAGCCTAATACAGGGTATCTATGGAAAAATCCAGAAAAATAAGGTAGGTTTAAATAACACTGCCATGAATTTAGGAGTGAATGAAGATATAGGAATAGACATGCAGAATGTGGACTACTTGTCATTTAGCATCCACACAGA